>NW_027511191.1:232500-580506 GCF_048772815.1 Callospermophilus lateralis | reverse complement strand
CAAGGTGAGTGAGTTGATATGCATTTTCTACTGACATAGTTAGAGCCATGACTGTAGGAGTTTTTACTGGAAGATTTAGAAATTCCACTTGGGGGCCTTCAGGGTTAAAACTTATTTTGGTCCGGAGCTTGGTGAGCAGATCTCTGCCCATCAATGGGGCCAGGCATTCAGGGATTTCTAAAAAAAAGTGATGGATTTTTTCTTTTCCCAGGTCCATGGTCCTCTTAGTTGTCCAAGCCCGACATTTACAGCCATTAGCCCCTTGACCTAGAGACCTTTTATTTGATAGAGGGCCTAATGGGGCCTTAAGGGCTGAGTTTATTGCCCCTGTATCCACTTCAAAGTTCACTGGGGTCCCCTCCACTTCAAAAGTTACGCTGAGTTTGGGGAGGGGATCTGAGCCCCAACTTTTGTAGTCATCCTCAAGAGTCAGAATGGCTGCCTCCCGTGGCTGTCTTTTTCTAGGGCACTCTTGAACCCAGTGTCCTCTTTCTTTACAGTAGGCACATTGATCTGAGGTCAGGGGGGCCTCTGGCGTGGGACCAGGTATCCCTTCCTGTCTCCCTGTTTCTTATTTTCTGGCCCTTTGGTTGTTGTGACCGGGACCTTAGTCAACTCATTAGTCTGTCTTTTGTTTCTTTTATCCTCCCTTTGCTCCCTTCTCTTCCTCAGTTTCTCTTTTATAGTATACTTTCTCGGCTTCTCTGACTAAATCTCTCAAAGTCATATCTTGTAATCCATCTAAGCATTGTAACTTTCTTTAAATATCCAGGGCAGCATGCCCCATAAAGGCCATTGTGACAGATGCCTTTTGATCCTCTGCATGAGTATTGAAAGGAGTATATATCCTATGCCTCCATAATTCTCTCTAGAAACATAGAGGCAGATTTATCAGGCCCTTGAATAATCTCTATTACCTTGGCCAAATTAGTTGGTCACCTAGCGGCCACTCGGATGCCCACTATTAGAACCCGGTGAGAAGTGGACAGATGCTTTCTACCTTCAAAGTTTTGGGGAACCAGTTGGGTTGATTCTAGGGAAAGCCGGCTTTGATTATGTTGGGAAGATATGTCAGTCTCCCATCTGGTCTTAGGATTTTTTTTCTAGCTTCCAGGAGGATTCTCTTTTGTTCCTCTGTCATAAAGAGAGTCCCTAGGAGTTGTTGAAAGTCATCCCAAGTAGGTGGCTCTGAAAACATCAATGACTCAACCAGACATGTGAGCCGGGTAGAATCCTCGAAAAAATGGGGATTGTTATTTTTCCAGTTATATAGGTCTGAAGAGGAGAAAGGCCAATATTGATAGGCTTGCATTTTCCCCCATTGCCTTTGTCAATCATTGGCCCGTAGGGACATAGGGGGATCATCACAGGAGTTCCAGGGTTTTCAAACATTCGCCGCCAGCGAGTTCCCTTAGCCAGGCCAGCTTCCTTCTGGGGAGGAGGGGCTGTGTGTGCCGCGGATGAGTTATCTGGAGGGCGCTGGGCTAGCTTGGCTTCGTCCAACGGTGGAGAGGCTGAGTCAGCTGCAGAGGAATCACTTAGAGGGTGTTGGTGGTTGGGGGACGAGGGCAGGGAATAAGGAGGGGAGGAGAGTCCAGTAGAGTCAAATCTTGTGACTCAGGGAGAACAGAGGGTGGAGGAGGAGGAGGAGAAGAGGGTTTGAGAGATCGTGGGCGAAGGAGTAGGAGTGGGGGCAGGGGCAAGGAAATGCTTCACCCATGGAGGAGGAGATTTGCAGAGGTCCTGACAAGTTAAGATATATGGCTGTTCATCCGGATGGCTATGTGTGCCCAGTTGAAAGACAATATCTCTGGCTTATTAAATTAGTGGGAAGCAGAAAGATCCTTCTAGAGGCCATCTAAGTCCAAAGGTGGGCCATTCTGAGGCACAGAGAGTCTGGCAGGTCCAGCGTTTCACTGAAAAAGGAAAGATTCTGAGCCCTTAAGTGAAATTTGGTCCAGTGATCAAGGGTCAGGGACATGGGTATTGAAGTACTGTGTCCCATAATGAAAGATACACAAAGAGTGAATGCAAGGGCAGACGACACAGACAAAACAAGTCAATAAAGACATTCAATGGACATCCAAAACAGAGACCAGGACTGAGTAGCCAGCAAAACCCAATGGGCTGGCAATACCGAATCCGATACAAAATATCACTGAGTCGAGAAGACTATTGTTCCTCGATTTTCCGAGTCCTTTGGGGCGTCCCCCAGGGACGTGGCCTGTGGCTCTGTGACATGTCTGTCAGCCACCATTGGAGAGAGCTCACGCTCTTCATTGACAGCCATTTTTCCAAGCCCTAAGATTAACACTGAAACCAGAAAGAGGAGCCTTGCTTAACCCAAGAGGAGCCCGTTAGGGTCTCTTGTCTGCCGCTGCCAGAACTCGGTGGAATCTCCATATGTAAAGGTCGGGCGAGCATTGAAGGAAGAGACCACCAAGAGACTGTCTTATCCAACAGCAAAGGGTTTATTGGGGGTCCAGCATGCTGGGGCTCAGAGCTCACTTGAATAGAGCAGAGAGCCCTGAGAGCAGTTTTAGCAGAACATATATACTTTCCTTGGAGAGGGCAGGGAGGGAAGTTTACTGATGGGTCTTGGCGAGTGGTCGGTTTGCGTGCAACTGGGTGAGGGAGTACATTCTACCCTTTGGCAGTTGGAAACAGCACATTCTGGGAACAAGATGAGCAAACAGTTCTCAATATTTCAACAGTGTTTTGTTAAGCATAAGGAAAAACAGGAAGTGACAAGTACCTATTTTATTAACCTTTCACTACCGACTATCCTTTTTGACTGGATGTTCTCTTCTACATTCTATTATCCAAGGTACAAGGTCCTATGCCATTGTATATCGATTTATTCAAAGCTAAATATCTCAATCAAGGCCCCAGTGCCCTTCTGGGTTTCAAATGTTAGTTAGATTTCTGTTTTTATACATATATTTTACCTCTATATTTTTATACATATTGCAGGTTCCCAATACCATTATTCATTCAGCAGAATGATTCCTAACCGAAATCAAACATGTTATTAACCCTAAACATACACTCTTACCTCAATCTAACTTTACAGAAGAGCAGGGACAGAGTTGGTCTTATAATACAGGAATGTAGTGGATCTTCCACCTGCTGAGAACCTCAAAGGTCCATGCAGACATAATCCCTGGAGAAGATGTAGGCACCTCTGAAGGACCTGAGAGAGCAAAAGTCATTTTCCATTGAAAACAACCTGGTCAGGGTGAAGGGTTGTGTCTGAATCAGCCTCTCTATTCTTAATGTAGAGAAGATGGACCAAATGAGACCAGTGTGGAGAGCTGTTACTGGGTGCCTATGGTTGATATACCATTCTAACTTGTGAAAGTGTCACAGGAAGCAGGGGCAGCCTCCATCTCATGGGAAGCTTGGAAGCAACTCTTAGGACAAAGTGGTTGACAAGGCAGTGAGTTCATTCAGTTTCTGACGGAAGTGACCTCACCTCACTTCCTTGGTGATGGAACTCTCTGAACTTGTGATCCAGGAAGCCAGTCAAACAGTGCCAGTCCTAGTCCCAGTCGCAGTGGTTTCACTTTTTGGATTTCCCGAGGGCAGAGTCAATCTTTCTTGGTACCTACTGATGTTAGGATGGCCAAATGGCAGGAAATCTCTGAAGACGGGCCTTTTATGAGAAAGCAGGTAGTGGCTCACCACTGGCTCCTGACAACTTCAGAGAGTTGGAAAAGGACACAAGATCAGAGACAGGACAGGCCATTTCGGGGGAACCAGAATGTCCCACAGTCAGAGGACACTCCAAATAGTCACAACCTACTTGGGGGAAAGAGGTGCCTTTGTGGGTGTGGGTGTGGGTTTGTGGATTTGGCTCTTGTTCTGAGAATAGGTACAAATGATGTTTGTTTGGTTTGGACTGAATTGTTTCTAGTAAGTCGTTTGACAATGCGAGTGTTTCTGTGTCTCTGTATCCCACTGTGTCCATGGTTATAGATTTTAGAAAAGAGAATGCATCAATTGATGTGTCCTGTTTATTAGAAAGCTTACCAGCATTCATCCTGCCCAATTTGTAAATGAAATGCGGCTTGCCATATTGATGGGCAACACCTACGATCTTCCTAAGTTCCTGTTTTCTTCCTGAAATCTGGCCACTATCCATAATAGGCTCATGGCTTTGTATCCAAGATATGTACCACCTCCAAGCTCTGTGACATGGCCATGTACTGAATAGCTGAAGTGAATGGCGAGCATCTCAGAAAACTCACATACCAGTTTGACCTGTAATGTCTCATTGTGGAAACCCTGCTTTGCGCCTTTTCTTACCTATTGTTCTATTGCCCTAAATGTCAGGATGGTCTTTGCCTCAGGCCAACGCTTTGTGAAGTCTGAAGAAAACCTTTTTCAAATAAAAAGAATGGGCATCACCTGTGGCTCTTTGCTTAATTGCTCTGCAAAGGGATTTGTCTGAATCAGCGTCTTGGCCCTGTGTTAGGCTGTGTCTTAGATTTTCAGCAACTGATGGATCTAAAGTAAGATGCCATGTGTGCATCCAAAACCAAAATGACAAAAAGAGCAGTCATTGTGGATAAGTCTTTCGCCTTCCTCTGTAAGGTTTCTGACATCAATCAAGTGAGAATAGGGATCCTTTAGGTCAAATGAGTTCTTCAAATCCCTGCAGAGGCTAGCACATAGGTGCTTGGGTTTTCTCATGACTCCAATTAACATAAAGAATCTAAACCCAACAGTCAGTAGGTCTCAAATTTGAGAAATGGATAAGTATTAATGGCAGTCCTATTTGATCACTCCTGGTTCAAAGGAAGGGTGTCCAGGTCACTCAGAATTTAGGTAAACGAGGAGCAAGGGAGCGTATTCTGGACACTGTCTTGGGCTGCATTCCTCATGTAAATCTCCAGCCAGAGGATATGATGAGTGTCTATATGGAAGAAGATGAGGGCCATGTGGGAGTGTTTTGGTTTTAATTGTGGTCATTTTTGTGGCAGTTGGAATGGATGGTCTTATAATACAGGAATGAGTCCACCTGGGTTTGAACTGTGGCGTGATTCCCCTTAGAGACTGAGTACAGGAATAGAACTTAGAGAAGTATTGCCATGAATTGGGTTGGGATTTTAGGAAGCCAAGTATGAGAGTCACCCTTGGAAACTGACATCTAGGCCCAGGGTGGCTTTCCAGAGATCACTGGGAATCTCAGGCTGGATATCACATGATTTTATTCTGAAACACTTGGCAGGCTTAGTTGAGAGTCATAACACACATGGACCTCACATTGTAGACCTCAATGGGCATGGATTTATGTGACCTTTTGGCCAATCTTTGGGAAACCTTGCCTGTGAGATTTCTCCAGAACTTTCTTTGAAATGAACTTCCAAAACACTTAATGGTCCCTGAATGAATTGAAACCCACATGCTGCCAAATTCATCCTTGAAAAATTGCTAGATAAATACCATGAAATTTTTGAAATTCCCATGACCAGATGGTACTGGAGAAACTTTGGATTTCCTGTTGCTGATCATGAATATGCAGGACAGTGACATGATTGACTGAGTTTCATGAAAATGGTGTAGAACAGAGATTCCAGTAAGTTGGACCCTGCTGAGTAGTGGGCCTAGTGCAGTGATGGGCAGGTGTGTGATAAAAAAAAAAAAAAAATCTGTGGTTGGGCCATGTGGATCTGCCATTGGCTTCCAATTGGCTTGTGCCTGACATGGTGCAGCCACCAGATGCTTCTATGTAAAGGCATCTTGTTATATGGAGAGGATTCAGGCCAATGTTTAGAATCAGGTTGCTATGGTTAAGGAGGCAAGCTATGTGGGATAGAAGCCTGGTTGGTGCATTCTCCTGCAGACCCTGACCCACCACACGTGACAGAACTCCCTCCAGCACTGTGTCCCAGTTGAATTCCTTGTATTTCGTGAAGCAAATACCAAATTCCCAATGCAGCAGCAAGAAACACCAGGAAAACTGGAGGATGACCAAATGGCTTAAGAGTTCAAAAGGGTAGACAATTAGCCCCCAGTGGCCACAGTTTACCTACAAAGAGAGAATTAAGGACTGCTTCCTAATGTTTTTTGGAAAATAAGAAATCATGTATTCCAGGTCACATAGAATCATACCCAGATTTGATGGTCTCACTACAAAGGAAGCTAAATCTCCTGACTACAACATATATTTCAAGTGCCCAAGCTCAGAGGCAGTTACTCAAGAAGTTTTTAGTCCAGCAGAGCTCCATGTTTGTGGAGTTTTTCCCTTTCCCTTACTTTTGGAATCTTCTCTACCACCTCCAAGTTTGTGAACTCCTGAACATATTCGATTCCAGATAAGTATTCACAGATTATCTAACTCTTCCACTCTAATTGTGTTTTACTTGTAATGAAGGTAAAGTCAAGGCATTGTTCAGGATGAGAGTGGGAAGATATTTTTGTAGCACATATTTGCATAAACATTGGAATCGTTTTCCAAATTTCCATTTGAAATACTGAATCCCTGACACTAACACATGCCCAACTAGACTCTGACTACTAATCCTAATATGATGGGGAAAATTAACCCAAAAAGAATAGAAATACAAGCAGTTAAGAGGACGAATGATGTATCATTGGAATTGCCTTTTGCATTATATAGGGTATATGTTATAAATCTAGTCAATTTTTTGTTGAAATGGTTCTCCATGTGTTTTTAAAGTTAACGAATATGTGAATTCCTGTCTCCCTTTTTCTGTAGCCTATTCAGTACATGTATTTTAATATGCACATATAGAATCCTACCTGGTACCACACGTACATTCTTGTGAGGTGGCTGACTTGGCAGATACAAATTGTGAGAAGAGATCACTCCTCCTGAATGCTGTTGGAACTGAAAATTCAGACTATTGTTAATCTTCCTAGTACAACAATATTATACATGAATCCATGTTCAGTAAAACGAATTTATTTCGATCTGTGGATGACATATATTTCATGGTGAATTTCAATTGGCATATATTGCTACTTTTTAATGTCTGTGTGTGTGTGTGTGTGTGTGTGTGTGTGTTTATGTATATACACACACACTCTAGATTTTTCAAAATGTGAAATATATGTGTCTTACTATGCACTCCGTAAATTCATTCATTTTCATGTATGTGGATTAATAATCAACTTTTCACAAAATTATTCTGAGAAATATTCATCCACCTGAACTACATATTTGATTCCTAGTACTGAAAACTAACTTCAGTAAATGGTGCATACAAATCCTAATATTTCTGCAGTAACTGACCCAGTTTGATATCAATGCAAGTACATTTCTATGGGACATGATGTGTATTTTGTCATTCATTTTTATTCAATACTGGTAGATTTCTATTTCTTCAGTTAATACACATGATAGGGTATATATTTCATCAACAAGTTAAGAAATTAATAGGCATTTTGTTTTACATTCCATCACTTCCTAATTCAAAATACATGTTTTCCACGAGGTTTCTTCACTGGTCTTTTCATGTGACTTCTTTCACAAAATGCAAATGTCACACTAATGTTTGTACCGAAGTCTAAATGGAAAGTGAGTATGGATTACTAAAAACATCAATGTCCAGGTTGCCTACTGCTATCAAATGTCAATCCTATTGGTGACTAAATATTTGTTTCTTCCTAAGATTATATATTCAACCTCAAGCCTGTTGAAAATGTCTGATCCTATCACTTACTATTGTATATCGATTTATCTGAGACATCTGTGCAGAATATAATTCAAAGCTAAGTATCCCAATCAAGGGCCCGATGCACTTCTGGGCTTCAAATCATAACTAGATTTCTGTTTTCATGCTTATATTTTACCTCTATATTCTTGTAAATATCGCAGGTTCCCAATACCATTATGCACCCCTCAGAATGATTCCTAACCCAAATCGAACCTGTTATTAACCCTAAGCATACACTGTTCCCTCAATCTAACTTTACAATAGAGCAGGGACAGAGTTGGTCTTACAATACAGGAATGTAGGGGATCTTCCACCTGCTGAGAACCTCAAAGGTTCATGCAGAAATGTTCCCTGGAGAAAACTTAGGCAGCTCTGAAGGACCTGAAATAGCAAAATCATCTTCCATGGCAAAAAACCCGGTCAGTATGAAGTATTCTGTCTGAGTCAGTCACTCTGTTCTTAATGTAGAAAAGATGGACCAAAACAGGCCTGTGTGGAGAGCTGTTCCCTGGTGCCTATGGTTGATATACCATTCTAACTAATGAATGTGTCAGAGGAAGTAGGGGCAGCCTCCATCTCATGGGACCCTTGTAAACAACTGTTAGGACAAAGTGGTTGCCAAGGTATTGACCTCATTCAATTCCTGAAGGAAGTGACCTACCTCACTTCCTTGGTGATGGAACTCTCTGAACCTGGGATCCAGGAAGCCAGGCACCCAGAGCCAGTCCCATTCCCAGTCCCAGTGGGCACACTTGTTTGAATTTACCAAGGACAGAGTCAGTATTTCTTGTTACCTCCTTATGTGAGGATGGCCAAATGCCAGGAGAACTCTGAAGAGGGGCCTTCCCTGAGAAAGCTGCTGGCTTCTGACAACTTAACAGAGTTGGCAAAGAAGGCCTGTTCTGATACAAGACAGGCCATTTTGGAAGAACATAGTATGGTCCACCAGACAGAGGACACTACAGATAGTCACAGACCTACTTGTGGGAAGGAGGTTCCTTTGTGGGTGTGGGTGTGAGTTCATGGTTTTGTCTCATGTTCTGAGAATAGGTAGGAAAGGTGGTTTGTTTGGTTTGGAGTTGACTGTTTCTAGTAAGTCATTTGACAAGGCGAGTTTTTCTATGTCTGTATATGCACTGTGTCCGTTGTTGTAGTCTTTAGAAAAGAGAATGCATCAATGGAGGTGTCCTGTCTAGTAGGAAGCTTCCAGGCATTCATTCTGCCCTTTTTATGAATGGACTGTTGCTTGTCTTATGGACAGGCAACACCTACTATCTTCCTAAGTTCCTGTTTTATTCCTGAATTCTGGCCTCTCTCCAGAATAGCCTCATTGTTTTGTGTTCAAGATATGTACCACCTCCAAACTCTGTGAGATGGCCATGTACTGCATAGCTGAAGGGAAAGGGAAGATTTCAGAAACCTCAGATATCATTGTAAACAGAAAAGTCTCATTGGAGAAACCCTGCTTTGGGCAATTTGCTTACCTATGGTTCCCTTGCCCTGAATGTTAGGAAGGTCTTTGCCTCAGGCCACCCCTTTGTGAAGCCTGAAGAAAACAGTATTCAAATGGAAGGAATGGGCATCACCTGTGGCTCTTTGCTTAATTGCTTTGGAAAGGGATGTGTCTGAATCAGCCACTTGGCCCTGAGTGAGGTTGTGGCTTTGAATCTCAGAATCTGATAGATCTAAAGAAAGATCCCATGTGTGCATCCAAAACAAAAATGGCCAAAAGAGCAGTCATTGTGGATGAATTCTTTCGCCTTCCTCTGTAAGTTTCCTGACCTCTATCAAACGAGAATAGGGAAGATACACCAAGCCAATTGAGGGCTCCTTTTGGAAAAATTGTACCACTGATGACAGAATCAGCATAAGTATCCAAACACTACCACAATTCGCTGCACCAGCAGATAGTTCACAATGCATACAAGTGAGTTCACAATGCACACAAGTGATACATATTCCAAGCAAGTTCTGCAAGCAGTTCAGTGATGGGTATTGCAGAACCTGTATATTGGTTTTATCTTTGTCTTCACCGGCACTGGGATAAAGATAGGAATTCTGGCAATAATGGCTAAAGAAAAAATTATGTAACATTCCAGAAGGCACTAAAAGAAAACAATTTTCATAACAATTTACATTATCTTGAAGAGAATTATTAAATATAATGAAAAAAAGGTAAAAGTAAAAAAACAGGTCTGTTAACCTCCTATTTTTTCTCATATTAAAACAATCCTGAACAGTTGTTTACCCCATTTAAATTAAACTATTTAATTCACGTGAATTAAAAAAAAATGGACCCATTTTTTCATGAGCACTCATCATATATGATATATGGACATACACACATTCAAACATATAACACAAAACACAAGTGTGCACACATAATAAATACATACAACACATAATATAATAGTAAAGGCCTTATAACTTTTTACAGGTGAAATCATCATTGCAATGTTTAAAAACTCTATAGACAAAAAATAGAACTGATCAGCAAAACATTAACCTAGGTCTGTATGAGCTCAAAAAAACAAAAGAGAACTTCATGATGTGGTAAAGGGCAATAATAAAATAGATATTGAAAAAAGCATCCCTGTTCTGTCGCCGATGTAAGGATAGCCAAACTGGAGTTTTGCACATCAGCTGTTATGGATTTGAGCCAAATCATCTTATTTTGGTCTATAGAAATTGCTTTAGTTAATCTCTCTGGAATCCAAATCGGCTGCTGTTCTCCCTGTGGAAACACATAAACAGACCCCCGACTTTAGGCAATCACTGGGTCAGAACCTTAGTTAATCTCTCTGGAATCCAAATTGGCTGCTGTTCTTCCTGTGGAAACCCACAAACAGACACCCAATTCTAGAAAATTAATGGGTCAGGACCTTTCCATTGTCCTGTTAGAATATCCTTCCAAAGTACCTTGGGCTTATACACATTTTTTGGACACATATGCGTTTCTGCAGCACTAAGTCCTGAAAATCCAAATTTAAAAAGTTTAGAGTTAAAAAGGGTTGTTTTAAGTTCATCTTTGGGGAATTTATATCTCTTCCCAATTCCGTCTTCTTACTTTAATAAGTACATTTTAATAGTTTGATGTGCTCTTTCAACTCTGCCTTGTCCCTGTGGATTGCATGGGATTCCTGTTATATGAGTAATGCCAAATGATGAGCAAAATTGTTTAAAAGAGTTAGAAGTATAACCAGGGGCATTATCTATTTTAACTCTTTTGGAATGACCAAGTGGCAAAATTTTGTAAGCAATGAGCTACAACATCTTTAGTTTTTTTCCAGCATGAAGGGAGCCCAACAAAAATCCAGAAGAAGTATCAACTGTAAGATGCAAATATTTTAATTTTCCAAATTCTGGCAAGTGTGTGACGTCCATCTGCCAAATATGGTTAGGTATCAATCTTCTAGGATTGACTCCAAGATTAACTTGTGGTAAAATGGTCACACAATTTTGACATTGTTTTATTATTTGTCTAGCTTGTTACTTAGTTATTTTGAAATGCTTTTGTAAAGTGTTAGCATTGATATGCAACTTTTTATGAAAATTTATAGCTTCTTCTAGTGTAGAGAAAATATGTATGTATGTCATGTGTAGTTTTATCTGCTAAATCATTGCCCAAACTAAGGGCTCCAGGCAATCCTGGATGTGCCCTGATATGTCCTATTAAGAATGGATCTTTTCTGCCCCAGATTTGACTTTGTATAGTGGAAAGGAAAGAGAAAACAGTAGAGGAAGGGGAAATCCTACCAGCATCTTCAAGGGATACTATAGCATTAACTATATACTGACTATTGGAAAATAAATTAAACACAGAATCTTTAAACATCACAAAAGCTTATAATACTGCATTAAGCTCTACCTTTTGAGCTGATTGTTGGGGTATTAAAAATGTAACAGTTTGATCAGGTGTAACAATTGCTGCTGTACCATTATTTGACCCATCAATGAATATATTTGGAGCATTCATGATAGGTGTTTTCTTGTCATTTTTGGAAAAATTACAGGATGAGATGACCAAAAAGACAATTTAAGATTAGATGGTAAGTGGGTGTCAAAAGAAATATTAGATTTACACATAATTATTGCCCAAGTATTTAACTCATTAGCTAACTCATCAATTTGAGTCAGAGTATATGGAGTAATACTTTTGTTGGAAGAAATTCCAAACACTCACTTTGCTGCTTTTATTCCTATGAGTATTAATTGTCCGTTAGCCTTGGGATACCTATTAATTATAGTGTTAGAAGAATAAGAAAAATGAATCCATTATAATGGAGCTTCTTGCCAACATACTCCTGTAGGAATATTTTTTGTTGGTAGTACAATAAATAATAAAGGCAATATTTTATCAAATCTATCCAAATGCATATTTCCCATATATGTTTCAATGATTTTTAATGCCTTTCTTGCTTCAGGCGTTTACATTCTGGGAGAATTTGGATCAGATGGACCTTTTAGGATATCAAATATATCAAATAAAGGTCCCAACTCTCCTCTTTGTATACCCAGATAAGGCCTTATCCAATTTATGTCTCCTAATAACTTTTGAAAGTCATTAATTGATTGCAGTTGATCTACTCGTATTTGAATTTTTGGTGGACTGACCATGGTTGAGGATAATAGAACTCCTAAATAATTAATTGGAAAATTTAATTGTACTTTATCAATTGTTATCTCTAGATTATAATTTTTAATAAGTTTGTAAGTGTTGCATAACATTCTAGCAATGCGTTTTTACCTTTGTGTGCTAATAATACATCATCCATATAGTGAAATATTTGTATTTCAGAATTTTGATTTCTAAGTGGCTGGATTACTTTGTTAACATAAATTTCACACATAGTTGGGCTGTTAGGCATCCCTTGAGTGAGTACTTTCCACTCATACCTCTGATCAGGACCTTCATGATTCAGTGCAGGGATAGTAAATGCAAAACGTGGACTATCCTCAGGAAGAATTGGAATTGAAAAAAAAAATCTTTAATATGTATAACTAAAACATACCAAGTTTTTGGCAAAGCAGACAATTGAGGGATCCCCGACAGAGCAGGTCCAAAAATAACCATCTCATTATTAATGGCTCTTAAGTCTTGCAATAATCTCCATTTACCAGATTTCTTTTTGATGACAAAAATGGGAGTATAATGGGGAGATACAGAAGGTTGTATATGTTCTTCCGCTAATTGTTGTTTGACCAGGTCCTGGGGTGATTGTATCTTTTCTTTAGTCAGGGTCCACTGAAGAACCCATACTGGTCTTTCTGATTTCCAAGTAATTTTTATTGTCTCAGTGGCCCTTTCTGAAAATCCAACCCAAGTCTGTCTGTTGCTTGGTCTATTTGAATTGGTGCCGCTATACCTTGTTCTAGTTTTTCTAATCTTTTTCCTTTCAAAAAACCTTCTCTAGCCATAATAGTGGGTGCATTTTGATTGATCTTATTTGTTAATGTCAAACCTAATTGATCTAGGACATCTCGTCCCCATCAATTTACAGGAAGATGATCCAATACATATGGCTGTATAGTTCCTTCACATCCCTCAGAATCATTCCAATCTAATACCATTGCACTTCTATGGGGATTAGTCGCCACTCCTAGGTCTCAAAGCGTTTGAGTGGCTTGTTGTAATGGCCAATGTTTTGGCCATTCTTGATGAGAGATGATGCTAAGGACTGCACCTGTATCCAGTAGCACATTAAATTCATGTCCTTGAATATTTGGTTTTAGCATGGGGCGAGAATCTAAATTTAAAGAAAGCATAGCCCAATCTAAACCTGTGGAGCCTAATCCCTTGGAACCTCTTTCTACAGCATGACTGGAAAATTTATCATGTAACGTGGGTATTATTAGTAACTGTGTTATTCTATCTCCTGGTGCAATTACTGATATGTCCTTTGGAGAACTGGCTATAAATTTTATTTCACCTTCATAATGAAGCGATCAATTACCCAAGGACTTATCATAAGTCCTTTTAGATTAGAAGAGCTGCGTCCCAATAATAAGCCTACTGTTTTTATGGAAAGAGGTCCTTTCACCCCTGTGTGAATGATATGAACCCCCATCTTTGCAGTTAGTACTGATCTGGCGGAGGCACAGATGTCCAAGCCTGCACTCTCTCTGATTTGTCTGATGAGGCGTATGATGGACAATGTGTCCTGGGCACTACCCTGATGGGGTTGCTGTGTTCCTCCAGTGCTCCGTATATTTGTGGTTTTTGGCCCCAGAGCATTGGGACCCCTGTCCATTTTTTGGCAATCGAGCACAATTCCTTTCTCCATGATATCGTGGGTAAACAGCTGGTCCTTGTTCGTTTTTTGATAATGAGGTATTCTCTATGGGGGTTTGAGAACGGCATTCATTAGCCCAGTGTCTCCCTCTATGGCATCGTGGGCAAATACCCATTATTCTGCTCCTTTGGTATCTAGTTTTGTTAAACCCTCCTCCTATGGAGCAATTCCTCTTAAAATATCCTGTTTGTTGACAATTGTAGCATGTTCCTGGCCTTGCATCTAAAGCCTGTTCTACTGCAGCTGCCACAAATTGCCCTTGTTCATTGATGTCTCTGGCATCTAAAGCCTGTTTTACTGCAGCTGCCACGACTTGCTCTTATTCATTAATGTCTCTACATAATTTAATATATGTGTTTAAATCTTCATGTTTCCATGGTCTAATGATATCTCTACACCAACGATTTGCTTGGTCATAAGCCAGTTGTTTTATTAATGGCATTGCTAGTTCTGTATTCCCAAAAAACTCTGGTAGCGATTTGAATAAGCCTATCTACAAATTCAGCGTAAGATTCATTAGCTCCTTGTATTACCTTAGATAATTGACCTTGTAAACCTCCATGTCCTTGTAAAGTCTTCCATGGCCTAACTGCCTCTGCAGCAATTTGTGTGTATACACCAGGATTATATGCAATTTGTTGCTGCTGATCCTCATAGGGTCCCTTTCCTAACAACATATCTAGATTTCTCTGAGGATAACCAGCTTCTGCATTTTGCCTAGCCGTCTCCTTGCAAAATTCCTCATTGGCAACCTTCCATAACAGGTATTGACCTCCATTTAGCACAGCTTTACACATATTAGCCCAATCTACTGGCGTCATATTCAAGTTGTTAATGGATTCCTCCAAGCTTACAATGAGGGGTGCTTGAGGACCATAGGTTGTTACAACCTCTTTTAGCTGCTTCACTATTTTGAAATTTAAAGCATGGTGAATTCGCTGCCCTCCTACCTCAAATAAAGGGCATGTTAATACTTGAGATCCTGTCTCAGGATCCGAACTATCAACTGCGGGGTTTGGGTGCCTCCCAGCATATGGAGGTGGCCTTGTTATTTGGACATTTACATACTCTGGTGATAGAATGGTGTTAGTAACAGTCTCCTGTAGAGGTGGCACTGTTGGTTGGACACTTACACCCTCTGATGATAGAAAGTTGTTAGTAGCAGTCTCCTTTTGTAACTTTTCCCCTGATGGCATTTTCTGTCCTAAGCTTTGTTCCTCTATCTTTGTCTGAACTAAAGTCTTTGGACTAAGCAAAACAGATGTGAACGTCCTCAATGGCAATGTTTCAACTGGCAGAGTCCCTGGGCTGTTCTTTTCTCCTCTTTTTAATCTTCACCATGATGGTTCCATTATGGTATATTTAACAACTCCTCCTTAAAAAGCCATGGGCTACATTTTTGTATTGTATCAACGTATGCCCTGACTGTTCTTGACTTTAATGAGATGCCTCCTTTCTCTAACAATTTACTTAACAGTCTTTCAGTTTGTTTTTTACTAATTTCTGATCCCGTATTTCTACTATAATACAACCCAACAAGATGATGCCAAACAAAACCGAGACAGAATGAAATAAAAAGAGAACAACAAAAAGTCATTATGGCCTTTCTATCCTCCTGACATGTGAATCAGTCCTTTCTCAGTATCTGTTCCTCAGACGTAAATAATTTTTCCTCAGATGTGAGAGGTTTCTCTTCCATCTCACTCATCTCTATGGACAGGCAAGTTAAAACAAAAGTGAAGCAAAACAAAAGAGGAATCCTAAAATGACTACCCATCCTCTCACCCTGCCCTCAGGGGAGAACAGTTTACCTTATCACTTACCCTCAGTCACTCCCCATGCGAGCCACCAAACGCTGCAGTCTTCCTGGGCATGATTCAAGAGCCACTTTTCAAAAGAAACAAACTTTATTTTTAGAACCACAAATGACAAACAAAACAGCTCCTCAGGAAAAAAACCCTCAGAGCCCAACTGCCACCACTGGCTTCCTTGTAAAGTCTCTGTCACACCCACAAGCCTCTCCACCTCCCACAATCCTCCTCCTCTTGATGCCGTTTGGCTGGGTCACGTGGGTGGAGCCAAAAAAGTCCCACAATGAGCAGCTCTGTGGTCTGAAAGGGCAGGGAAACAGCCCAATGAGCATCACCGCAGAGGAGCCAATCAGCTAGATGTTGCTGGGGCTGCTGTGAGCCAATCATCAGCTGGCAGTCGGAAAGGGCGGGGAAAAAGCTCAATGAGCATCTCCAATGAGCATCACCACAGAGGAGCCAATCAGCTAGATGTTGCTGGGGCCGCTGTGAGCCAACAATCACCTGGCAGGTGGATGTTTCTGGGAGCTGGAAGTTTGCTGGGGCCCCTTCAGCTGTGGCTCTCAACAAATTGGTGTCTCCTTTCTCTGTAGACTGTTCGGCACATGTATTTTTATATGCACATATAGAATCCTACCTGTTATCACACTTACATTTTTGTGAGGTTGCAGACGAGGCAGATACAAGTTATGAGAAGAGATCACTCCTCCTAAATACTGTTGGAATTGAAAACTCAACCTATGGGTGAGCTTTCTAGTAGAACAACATTATTCATAAATCCATTTTCGGTGAAATAAATATTTTTGCACCTGTGGATGATATATATTTCATGATGAATTTCGATTGGCAAATATATTGCTTGTTTTTAATGTCTGTCTGTGTGTGTGTGTGTGTGTGTGTGTATATATATATTTATATATATATATACACACTCTCTATATTTTTCAAAATATGAAATACATGAATCTTATTATACACTCCTTAAAATCATTCATATTCATGTATGTGAATTTATGATCAACTTTTCACAAGATTATTCTCAGAAATATTCATCCACCTGAAATACATATCTGTTTCCTAGTATTGAAAACTAACTTCTGTGAATGGTGCATACAAATCCTAATATTTCTACAGTAAAACCTAGTTCAACAACAATGCAAGCAGTGTCCCATGGTACATGATGTGTATTTTTAGGTTCATATTTATTAAACAGAGGTACATTACTATTTCTTCAGTTTATGCACAAAATACGATATATATTTCAACCACAAGTTCACAAATTTATAGACATTTGTTTCAATTTCAATCACCTGTTGCTTCAGAACACATATATTCTTCCAAGGTTCTTGACTGGTCTTTTCATGAGAGTTCTTTCCAAACACATTATTTTCGATTTCCATAATCATAATTGAAGCAAAACTCACACACTTTTCATGATAAACCATAACCCTAATATTACCGTTAGTGTATAACTGGTTATCATGAATGTATGTATATCAATTTAAGATTTCTTGTATATTTTAAGATATCAAATCAATCCACTATTTAAAGTTGGAACCAGTTATATAATTTATTCACAGTATGGTCTATTCATACATTATTTCTATATACATTGACACAGGGTACTCTACTTTGTTCCCCAATTACGTCTTCAAAATATTGCTCCCAGTAATGGTGGAAGAAATGCTCATGTCACCTGATCTACATATAAATTTTAACAAAGTAATATTCTGGACACAGAAAGCAAAACTCACTCTTATGATTGTAGCAAAGCCTAAAAGGAAAATGAGCAAGGATTACTAAAAATATCTATGTCCCCGTTGTTTAACGCTCTCAAATGTAAATCCTATTGATAAATCCTATGTATTTGTTTCTTCCTAAGATTATTTATTCAACCTCAAGCCTGTTGAAAATGTCTAATCCTATCCCTCACTTTATACTTTGCTGATTTCTTAATGTGTCTATTGATATCTGCTTTCCTACATATTTTCCCCAGTTCATAATTGTGATTGACTCTTCACATGTGCTGACATTTACATTCACTCTCTTATTGAAAAGAAATTGCTAAAGAACTTTTGGTCCAAATCCTATACTCACTGTTGTTTCTAAACCTAGAGACTATCATCCTAAACCTACGGACTTTCCCTTTATGACTTGATGTACTTTTCGACACTCAATAATCCAAGGTACAAGTTCCTATGCCATTGTATATCGATTTATCTGAGACATCTGTGCAGAACATAATTCAAAGCTAAGTAACCCACTCAAGGGCCCAATGCCGGTCTGGGCTTCAAATCTTACCTAGATTTCTGTTTTAATACTTATATTTCACCTATATATTCTTGTAAATATTGCAGATTCCCAGTACCAATATTCGTCCTGCAGAATGATTCCTAACGCAAATCGAACGTGTTATTAACCCTAACCATACACTTTTTCCTCAATCTAACATTACGGAAGAGCAGGGACAGTGTGACCAGGAAAGTCTCAGTGCAGAAACCCTGCTTTGGGCCTTTTGCTTCCCTATTTTTCTTTTGCCCTGAATGTCAGGAAGGTCTTATCCTCAGGCCACCCCTTTGTGAAGCCTAAAGAAAACAGGTTTCAAATGGAAATGAATGGGCATCACCTGTGGCTCTTTGCTTAATTTCCTTGGAAAGGGATGTGTCTGAATCAGCCTCTTGGCCCTGTGTGAGGCTGTGACTTAGATTATCAGCACCTGATGGATCTAAGGAAAGATCCCATGTGTGCATCCAAAACCAAAATGGCAAAAAGTTCAGTCATTGTGGATGAAGTATCTTCCCTTCCTCTGTTAGATTCCTTGCCGCAGTCTCTGGCTGGGCACAAATCACGAGCCACCACACAACTTGTAGATTCAAACAGCAATTCTTTATTCCCGAACTCACACCGGCCGTCTACAAACACATTCTGGGGGAATCCACGTTCTCTGCCCAAATCCACCTCTGCCCAAATCCACTACTCTGCCCAAATCCACTCCACATGGGCTTCTGTCTCCCAAAATATACTGTCTGACCCTAAGAACTCAAGAGGAAATCAGCAGCAGGATACGCCCTATTCTAAGGGGGGAACACCCTAAACTCCTATTATGCTAAACTGCCCTATTCTAAAGGGGGAACACCCTAAACACGGATCCTGCCCTGGTCCTTGAGCAAGGTCACCTTACATGCAATGTCCTGGAAAATGTCCTATTTCCATGAGTCCTTCCACTAAAGAAACATGGGGGTACGATGGCAAGGAAATTGTCATACCTACTTGGCTGATGGCTCCCAACAATTCCTGACATCCATCAAGTGAGAATAGGGATCCTTTGGGTCATATGAGTTCTTCAAGACCTGAAGAAGTGCTTGGGTTTCTCATGACTCCAAATCACATAAAGAATCTGTACCTATCAGTCAGAAGTAGTCAGTCAATATTGCTCCCAGAAATGGTGGAAGAAATACTCATGTCACCTTATCTACATATACATTTATTCACAGAAATATTCTGGACACAGAATTCAAATTTACATTTATGATTGTACCAAAGCCTAAATGGATAATTAACATGGATTACTAAAATCATCCATGTCCAAGTTGCCTAATGCTCTCAAATGTCAATCCTATTGGTGACTACATATTTGTTTCTTCCTAAGATTGCATATTCAAACTCAACCCTTTGAAATGTCTAAGCCTATCTCTCACTTATTACTTTGCTGATTTCATAATGTCTCTATTGATATCGGCTTACCTACATATTTTCCCCAGTTCATCATTGTGACAGACTCTTCACATGTGCTTACATTTTAATTCATTTTCTAACCGAAATCCTATTGCTAAAGAAATTTTATTCCAAATCTTACACTCACCCTTCTTCCTAAACCTACCTACTATCTTCCTAATCCTACCGACTATCCCTTTTTGACTTGATGTTCTCTTCTACATTCAATCATCCAAGGTACAAGGTCCTATGCCATTGTATATCGATTTATCTGAGACATCTGTGCAGAACGTAATTCAATTCTAAGTATCACAATCAAGAGCCCAATGCTTTTCTGGCCTTCCAATCTTTCTTGGATTTCTGTTTTCATACATACAGTTCACCTCTATATTCTTATTGGTATCGCAGGATGCCAATACCAGTATTCATCCACAAAATGATTCCTAACCCAAACTGAACCTGTTATTAACCCTAAACATACAGTGTTCCCTCAATCTTACTTTACAGAAGAGCAGGGACAGAGTTGGTCTTTTAATACTGGAATGTAGGGGATCTTCTACCTGATGAGAACTTCAAAGGTCCATGCTGAAAGGATCCCTGGAGAATACGTAGGCAGCTATGAAGGACCTGAGAGAGCACAAGTCATCTTACATGGCAAACAACCTGGTCAGGTGAAGGGTTGTGTCTTAATCGGCCTCTCTCTCTTCTTAATGTAGAGAAGATGGACCAAATCAGGCCTGTGTGGAGAGCTGTTCCCAGGTGCCTATGGTTGATATACCATTTTAACATGTGAAAGTGTCACAGGAAGTAGGGGAAGACTCCATCTCATGGGATCCTTGGAAGCAAATGTTAGAACAAAGTGGTTGCCAAGGCCGTGACCTCATTCAGTTCCTTAAGGAAGTGAACTAACCTCACTTCTTTGGTGATGGAACTTGGCATCCAGGGAGCCAGGCATACAGAGCCAGTCCCAGTCCTACTCCCAGTGGTGTCACTAGTTTTGAATTACCAAAGACAGAGTCAGTCTATCTTGGTACCTACAGATGTGAGGATGTCCATATGCCAGGAAAGCTCTGAAGAGGGGCCTTTTATGAGAAAGCAGGTAGTGGCTCACCACTGGCTTTTGACAAGTCTCAGTGAAAAAAACCCTGCTTTGGGACTTCTAATTACCTATTGTTCTGTTGCTCTGAATGTCAGAAAGTTTTTTGCCTCAGGCCACCTCTTTGTGAAGCCTGAAGAAAACAGTTTTCAAATGGAAATAAATGGGCATCATCTGTGGCTCTTTGCTTAATTGCTTTGGAAACAGATGTGTCTGAATCAGCCTCTTGACCCTGTGTGAGGCTGTGGCTTTGATTCTCAGCACCTGATGGATCTAAAGAAAGATCCCATGTGTCCAATACCAAAATGGCCAAAAGAGCAGTCATTGTGGATGAAGTCTCTCGCCTTCCTCTGTAAGGTTCCTGAATTCCATCAAGTGAGAAGAGGGATCTTTGGATCAAATGAGTTCTTCAAAGCCCTGCAGAGGCTAGCCCATAGGTGCTAGTGATTTCTCATGACACTAATTCACATAAAGAGTCTAAACCCCACAGTCAGAAGACCTCAATTTGGATAATTGAGAAGTATTAACGGCAGGCCTATTTGATCATTCCTGGTTCACAGGAAGGGTGTCCAGGCCACCCTGACTTTAGGCAAATGAGGGGCAAGGGAGGTTATTTTGGACACTGACTAGGGATGCTCCCCTTTTGGAAAACTCCAGCGAGAGTTTATCATGAGTGTCAATATAGAAGAACATGAGGCCCATGTGGGAGTGTTTTGATTTCAATTGTGGTCATTTGTGTGGCAGTTGGAAGAGGTGACTGGGTCCACCTTGGCTTGAACTCTGCTGTGATTCCCATTAGAGACTGAGTTCTGGAACTGACCTCAGAAAAGTATATCCATGAATTGTGTTGGGATTTAAGAGGCCATGCATGAGAGTCGCCCTTGGAAACTGAGATCTCCGTCCAGGGTGGCTTTGCATAGAGCACTGAGAATCTCAGCCAGGTTATCACATGTTTTTTTTTAATGACTTGGCAGCCATAGTTGAGAGTCAGAAAACACATGGACCTCACATAGTACACATCATTGTGCCTGGATTCATGTGACCTTTTGGCCACTTTTTGGGAAGCCTTGCCTGTGAGAATTCTCCAGAGCTTTCATTGAAATTAGCTTCCTCACCATTTAATGGTTCCTGAATTGAAATCCGCAGTGCCTTCAATTTCATCCTTGAAAAATGGCTAAACAAGTACCATGAAATTTTTGAAATTCCCATTACCAGATGGCACTGGAGAACCTTTGGATATCATGTTGATGATCATGAGTGTACCAAATAGTGCCTTGATTGACTGGGTTTTGTGAAAATGGTGATGAACAGAGATACCAGTAAGTTGGAGCCTGCTGAGTAGTGGATGTAGAGCAGTGGACGGTAGGTGTGTAAATAAATATATTTAGTAGGACCACCTGGATCTTCCATTGGCTTCAAAAAGCCTTGTGACTGACAAGGTGCAGGCAGCAGACCCTTATATGTAAAGGCATCTTGTTTTATTTAGAGGTTTCAAGGCAATGTTCAGAATCAGGGTGCTATAGTCAATGAGGAAAGCTATGTGGGATAGAAGCCTGGTTCATACATTCTCTTGGAGACCCTGACCAACCATACGTGACAGAACTCCCTCCAGCATTGTGTCCCAGTTGAACTCCTTGTATTTCATGAAGCCAATACCAAACTCACAGTGTAGCAGTAAGAAACACCACAAAAAGTGGAGGATGACCAAATGGCTTCACAGACCACACGGGGAGACACTTAGCTCCCAGTGGCCACAGTTTACCTACAAAGAGAGAATTCTGAACTGCTGCGTCATGTTCATTAGAAAATAAGGAACCATGTCGTCCACGTCACATAGATGCAGACCCAGATTTGATGGTGTCACTACAAACGAAGCTAAATCTTCTGACAATTACATATATTTCATGTGCCCAACCTTAGAGGAAGTTTTTCACGAAGTCTTTAGACCAGCAGAGCTCGATGTTTGTGGAGTGTTTACCCTCTCCCTTACTTTTGGAAACTGTTCTTCCAACTCCAGTGTTGTGAACTCCTGAGCATTTTCCCTTCCACATATGTATTCACAGATTTTCTAACTCCTTTCCTCTAATTGTGTCTTACTTGGAGCGATGGTTATGTCTAGGCATTGTTCTGGATGAGAGTGGGAAGATTTATGTGTAGCACATGTTTGCATGCACATTAGATTCATTTTCATATTTTCCATTTGAAATACTGAATCCCTGACACTAACCCATACCCTACTAGACTCTGAGTACTAATCCTAATATCCTGGAGAAAAGAAACCTAACTGAATATAAATACAGGCCTTTCATAGGAAGCATGGTGTATACTTGGATTTGCCTTCTGCTTTATCAAGTGTATGTGCTATAAATCTAGTCAACTTTTCATTGTAATATTTCTCCATTAGTTTTTAAAGTTACCACATATGTAAATTCCTGTCTTCCTTACTCTGTAGCCTATTCAGCACATGTATTTTTTTATGCATGTATAGTATCCTACATGGTATCACATGTACATTATTGTGAGCTCACTGACTTTGTAATATAAAAATTATGAGAAGAGATGACTCCCCCTAAATACTGATGGAACTGAAAATTCAACCTATGGGTGAGCTTCCTAGTGAAAAACATTATACATAAATCCATGTTCATTAAAATGAATATTTTTGGATATGTGGATGAATTATATTTCATGATGAATTTCGATTGGCATATGTATTGCTACATATTAATGTGTGTGTGTGTGTGTGTGTGTGTGTGTGTGTGTGTATTCTCCAGATTTTCCAAAATATGAAATATATGTGTCTTATTATACACTCCATAAATTCATTCATGTTCCTGCATGTGTATTTATAAACAACAATTCACAAGATTATTCTCAGAAATACTAAACCAGCTGAAATACATATTGGTTTCCTAGTACTGAAAACTAACTTCTTTGAATGGTGCTTACAAATCCTAATATTTCAACAGTAACTGACCCAGTTTAACATCAATGCAAGTAGATTCCTATGGGACATGATGTGTATTTTGAAGTTCATTTTTATTCAACACTGGTACATTACAATTTCTTCAGTTTTTGGACATCATAGGATATATATTTTCATCCACATGTTCACAAATTTATAGGCATTTGGTTCACATTCAATTACTTCCTACTTCAGAACACATGTATTCCTCCTTGTTTCTTTATTGGTCCTTTCACTAGACTTCTTTCTAAAAACATTTTTTCGATTCCATAATTATTTTTGAAGCAAAACTCACACACTCTTCATGATAAACCGTAACCCTAATATTACCATTAGATATATAACTGATTGGAATGAATGTGTATATATCAATATAAGATTTCCTATATATTTTCAGATGTAAATTCATTCCATTATATAAAGTTGGAACCAGTAATATACTTTATTCACAATATGGTCTATTCATGCATCATCTCTATAATCATCAACACAGGGTACACCTATTTGTAGCCCCAGTAATAATGTATAAGTTTTCAGAATATTGCTCCCTGTAATGGTGTAAGAAATACTCATGTCACCTTATCTACATATACATTTACCACAGAAGTACTCTGGACACAAAAGGCAAAGGTCACACTTATGATTGTGCCAGAGCCTAAATTGAAAGTGAGCATGGATTACTAAAAACATCCATGTCCATGTTGCCTAATGCTCTCAAATATCAATCATATTGGTGACTACATATTTGTTTCTTCCTAAGATTATATATTCAACCTCACGCCTGTTGACAATATCCAATCCAATCACTCACCTTATACTTTGCCTGATTTCCTAAGGTCCCTATTGATATCTGCTTTCCTACATATTTTCCTCAGTTCATCATTGTGACTGTCCCTTCACATGTGCTGACATTTACATTCTCAAACCAAAACCCTATTGCAAAAGAACTTTTGGTCCAACTCCTAGACTCACTATTCTTCCTAAACATACTGAGTATCTTTCTAATCGTACGGACTATCCCTTTTTGACTGGATGTTCTCTTCTACATTCAATCACCCGAGGTACACGGTCCTATGCCATTGTATATCGATTTATCTGAGACCTTGGTGGAGAACATAATTCAAGCTAAGTATACCAATCAAGGGTACAATGCATTTCTGGGCTTCAAATCTTTCCTAGGTCTCTGATCTCATGCATGTATTTCACGTCTATATTCTTATAAATATCACAGGTTCCCAATACCATTATTCATATAGCAGAATGATTCCTAACCCAAATCGAACACGCTATTAACCCTAACCATACACTGTTCCCTCAATCTCACTTTACAGAAGAGCAGGGACACAGTTGGTCTTTCAATACAGGAAGGTAGGGGATCCTCCACCAGCTGAGAACTTCAAAAGTCCATGCAGAAATAATCTTTTGAGAAGATGTAGGCAGCAATGAAGGACCTTAGAGAGCAAAAGTCATCTTCCATGGCAAACAACCCGGTCAGGACGAAAGGATGTATCTGAATTATCCTCTCCCCTCTTAATGTAGAGAAGATGGACAAAACAAGGCCTGTGTGGAGAGCTGTTCCTGGGTGCCTATGGTTGATATACCATTCTAAATTGTTAAAATGTCACAGAAGTAGGTGCAGCCTCCATCTCATCAGAATCTGGAAGCAACTGTTAGGACAAAGTGGTTGCCAATGTACTGACCTCATTCAGTTCCTGAGGGAAGTGACCTCACCTCACTTCCTTTGTTATGGAACTCTCTGAACTTAGGATCCAAAAAGCCAGGCACCCAGAGCCAGTCCCAGTCCAAGTCCCAGTGGTCAAACTTGTTTGGATTTACCAAGGACAGAGTCAGTCTTTCTTGGTACCTACTGATGTGAGGATGGCCAAATCCCAGGAAGGTCTGAAGAGGGGCCTTTCCTGAGAAATCAGGTAGTGGCTCACTGCTGGCTCCTGACAGCATCACAGAGTTGGCCATGGAGACTAGATCTGAGACAGGACAGCCCCTTATGGGGCAATATATTATGGCTCACCAGTCAGAGGACACTCTGGATAGTCACAGACCTACTTGGGGGTCTGTGTGGTTGTGGGTGTGCGTGTGGGTCTGTGGTTTTGTCTCATGTTCTGAGAATAGGTAGGAAAGTTTGATTGTTTGGTTTGCTGTGAATTGTTTCTAGTAAGTCATTTCACAAGGCGAGTGCTTCAAAGTCTGTGTATCCCACTGAGTCCGTGGTTGTAGACATTAGAAAAGAGAATGCATCGATAGATGTGTCCTGTCTAGTAGAAAGCTTCCCAACATTCAACCTGCCCAATTTATGAATGGTCTGCGGCTTGCCTTGTGGATGGGAAACACATACTACCATCCTAAGTTCTGGTATTCTTCCTGAAATCTAGCTAATCTCAAGAATAAGATCATGGTTTTGTGTCCAAGATATGTACCACCTCCAAACTCTGTGACATGGCCATGTACTGGATAGCTGAAGGGAATGGGAACATCTCAGAAAACTCAATTATCAGTGTGACCAGGAAAGTCTCAGTGGAGAAACCCTGCTTTGGGCCTTTTGTTTACCTATTCTTCTGTTGCCGTGATGTCGCGACCCCTTGCCCGCAAGGAAGACGCAACTCAGGAATCTTCTTTCAGCAGTTTATTCAGGCCCTTGATATTTCTTCTAATTCCTTGTCGGATGCCCCTCCCAGCCTTAATAAAGCATCCCAAGCCCCAATGCGAAGCTGCCACGTGGAACTTTCTCATAGGGTGCTGAAAAACCATGCAACAACTCTCCCAAACAAGGAGTTGTTTGTCACAGACCACAGCGGAGCCAGCACCATCCTGCAATGGCGACCATAATCTGCAGAAGCGGCTCACCACAGTCCCCCCCTTCTGTTTTCTGAAAACAATGCAGGCGAGAGTAGAGGTCCTATCCCACTGTGCAGAAGTGGCTGCATAGTATGGCTCAGACCTAAGGAGGGCCCTTCCCGAGATCCGAAGCCATATCAGCAGACGCCTTTTTTCGTGGGGCGGGGCGTGGACATCAAACCCGCATGCAACAGGACATGCTCTCCTTGAGGTCCACTTCAAGGATCACTCAAGTGCAGTGCCTTGCCTCGCATCCTGTATCGTGACAAAGGTGGACGAAGGGGGACAGCTGAGGCTGAAATGTGGCTGTACACAACGACAAACGAGTTGACAACACCCTGAAAGAAAGTCACGGACTTTAAGGCGATAGAGAAGAATTAGTGTGGAAACCCACCTGCGTGCAATGGCACCAAGACCGGCAGAGTGCAAGGGCTTTCCAACACTAAGAGAATAACGAGGAAAGACTTGCCGATCCCAGTGCAATGTTATAATAACTTGGGGTGCAACGACCATGTCAAAGATTTACTGTTTAAGATGCGCAAGCCAGACTTGAGGTGAATTGCCATTTTCTAAAGCTGCAAGAGTTTGGATGATCAAAGCCTTATCGTGAGCATTGCGGGCCTTGAGGCGACAGAGAAACCACAAACAGAGAAACATACCGAAGCAACACATTGCACCAAAAATGCCTACCCCCACCCACTCTTTAAAAAAGGAAAAAGCAGAAGATATCCAATCGGTGAATTGACCCAAAGTCACGGGATCAACACTGGTGTTATTCAAGACAGCTATCTGGGTTAGTTGAGACTGGATCATGTCTTCCGCTTCCATGGACCAATTTCTGGCCAAATATTCGCCAATGATGCGGGAAGCATTCCTGGAATCATTAAATCTGACAGAGGTTATGCATAAATGTGCACGTTGGTCAACACAACCCAAAAGCACCAAGTCAGCCAATTCTTCTACCTGAGCTTGGAGTAAATCTATTCTTTGATTGGCAGCTAAAATCCCTGACAAAATATGTTGATTAATTGTATTTTGGGATTCAAGTATACTGGAAGTTTGTTGGACAACTTGATTAATGGTGACAGCAGTTTCTACTTGATTGGCCATAGCCACTCCGGCTGTAACCGCTGCAGCAGCAGATACCGCCACGGCTGTCACTATAGCTGCTGTGATTCCAAAATCTCTGCGGACTCTAAGTAGCTCAACAATATGGAATTTATCAGGATCCGCAGTGACCGGGATTGGGACAAAAGTTGGAATTTTCATAACCACTGCTACAGTCCAGGAACCATTCCAACACTCAGATAAGATACAGGTAGTATGAGAACAATCCAGCATCCCCGAAGAGGTGGCCTTAGCCAAAAGGAATAAGAAGGGGCATTGGACACAGACCATTGCAGGAGGCAATGTGGCATTATACAACAGAGAGTCGACTGAAACAGATGTAAATCTATTACCTCGTTCACTTTCCCTAACAGTACCAGAAACATTAGCCAGCCAACTTTTGGCTCCTACCAACTGAGCCAGTGCAGAAATATCGGCTGAATCCCCCTTTTCATTGGAAATCTGCCATTGAAACCAGGACCAACCTACTCCTATAGAGGAGCTGGCACTATTGTTAAAGTTATAAACATACCTCTTAAGAGAGGGGGAAAGGGAGAAACCTTTAGCAACTTGATGCTTCTCCCAAGAATGATCCTGACAAGGCATAAATGTTGGGGGGAAACCAAGATTAGGGGAACAGTAAGGAGAGGCCTTGAAATGAGTGGCATCATAAATACTACTAGAAGAAGGAGGCACTGGGATTAGTACCTCGGAGATAATAGCCAAGGTAGTTATGTTAAGAGCAGAGCTGCTGTTTGCTGGGGTCCCTGAGCCTGATTGCTTCCCCGAAACTACCTTGCTCAATACAGCACTGATAATGCTCCCTGAGACCTGATATGACCGCAATGGGTCCTCCCAGTTAGTCAAATTTTTGGTCTTAAGGCTAATGCAATTAGTGTTTCTAAGGCTGAAACAAAAAACTCCTGTGAGATTAACTTGAGATTGATTAAAAATGCTCTCCATGTCCCCTCTAGGAGAGGCACAGGGAGCAGACATCTCACATGAGGTAGAAAAAAGAGTGGGGAGGACACTAGAATTACCATGAACCGGCATCGGCATTGGCCATGCCCGTGCCACTGCCCACCACCGAATTGGTGTCGCCTGTGCCATCGGCACCAGCACCAGAGCCAGAGCACTTAGCAGAATGAAGATCCTCATCACAGGATTGTTGTGGTATCTCTTGTTGCTGGTCAGTTGATGTCGAGACTCTTCTTGTCAAGCGTTCAGGGACCCACAACAGTTCCGTACGATCCTGGGGAAAAACACATACAGATCCTCGTGCCCATGTCAGCACGGGGTCAGGGCCGTTCCATTGGCCCGTAAGAACATCCCTCCACTTAACATAGCCAATCACAGAGGGCTGAGGGGACACATGTCTATCGGCCGCAGAGCGACCATGAATATCCAAATTCAAAAAATTAATGGTAAAGAGAGCTAAGGACAGGCGTTCTTTAGGAGTGTGTTCAGCTCCTATTCCCCCCTTTTGTTTTTGTAAAGTTTCCTTTAAGGTGCGATGAGCACGCTCAACAATGCCTTGTCCTTGAGGATTGTAAGGCAAACCATGAGTAAGTTGCACTCCCATAGTAGAACAAAAAGCTGTAAAATGTCTGCCAGTATAAGCAGGTCCATTATCAGTCTTAAGGGATGCAGGTGCACCCCATGCTGCCCATGCCTCTAAACAGTGAGTAATGACATTACGTGCCTTTTCTCCCGATAAAGCAGAAGCATGGATAATTCCAGAGCACGTATCAACGGAAACATGCACATACTTAAGGTTACCAAAGTCAGGTATATGTGTCACATCCATTTGCCAAACAACCAATGGCTTCAATCCCCGTGGGTTTACTCCATAATTAGGGGAATGAAGAAATGTGACACAATGGGGACATTGCAATACTATCTGCCGAGCATCTGCTCTTGAAATGAAAAAACGCCTGCGCAGCGTTAATGCATTAACATGGAAGTTTTGGTGAAACAACTTAGCCCCCTCTAAGGAGGAAGCCAAGCATATCAATTGACCTCTAGTGGCTAAGTCCGCACAGGCATTACGCTGGGATAACGGACCAGGAAGAGGGGTGTGAGCCCGGATGTGCATTGGATAAAAAGAAGCAGTGCGGTTAGAGATAAGCTGTTGAAGCTGAGTAAAGTAAGCAGACACATTGTGGGCATCACTAATAGCTCCCACGGCCTCCAGGACTTTTAGTGCTTGTACCACATAGCTGGAGTCCAAAGTAAGATTAAAAGGAAAAGAACACTGTTTAAAAACTTCAATAACAATTTGTAGTTCTACCCATTGTGGATTTCCAGGAGCAAATTGATGCTGGATAGGGGGAGAGTCATTAATTACATAGGCTCCCATTGCAGACTTGGAACCATCAGTAAAAATGTTAACAGCTCCCGGAAATGGACTGGATGAAGTTACCTTAGGGAAAATGATGGGATGTTCTTTAACAAAATGGAGTAATGGATGAGAAGGGTAGTGATAATCAATACCCCCTTGAAACGAGCAACACAGAATAGCCCAGTTGGCTAGAGTAGCACATAAAACATTAAGTTGAGCTTTAGTGTAGGGTATGATAAGAGAAGAAGGTGATTGGCCGAAAAATTGAATGCTTTGTTGAATCCCTTTAAGTGCCAACGCTGCAACAGCATCAGGATAATATTCTAAGGATTTTCCTGGGGATATATGTGGGTGGATCCATAGTAAGGGCCCATCTTGCCACAGTACTCCAGTAGGCTGCCGCATAGTGGCAAGCACACATAACTGGAAAGGTTTATCACTCTGGAGCCTGCATAGAGTGGCATGCTGTAAAGCTTGTTCTACTTTTATAAAAGCCGCTCTAGCCTCTGTAGTGAGGCTACGAGGGGAAGCAAGATCTGGATCACCCTTAAGAGCAGCATACAAAGGCTGGAGCACAATATTAGGAATATGTAAATATCCTCTTATCCAATTAATATCTCCCAGCAATTTTTGAAAATTATTTAGAGTTTGGAGATCTTGAGTCCTGAGGTAATTTTTTGCGGTTTTAATTTGTCATACCCAATTGTCGCTCCCAAATACCTGATAGAATCCCCCGTTTGAACCTTTTCAGGTGCGATGTGCAGTCCATGTTGAGCCAACAGCATCACAAGTTCTTTATAAGCCTCATTAACTGTCTGTTCTAATTTTGCGGCAAATAACACATCATCCATATAATGAATGATCTTGGTGGAGGAATACTTATGTCTGAGAGGTGTGAGTGCCTTCCCCACATACATCTGGCACATCGTGGGACTATTAGCAATCCCCTGCGGCAACACCACCCACTCAAACCTTTGATCTGGTTCTTCGTGATTACATGAGGGAAGGGTGAAAGCAAAACGTTGTGAATCTTTAGGAGGCAAAGGAATGGAAAAGAAACAGTCTTTAATGTCAATAACAATTATATGCCAGCCTTGAGGAACAGAGGAGAGAGGAGGCAGCCTTCTTTGAATGGGCCCCATAAGTTGCATCTGAGCATTAACTGCTCGTAGATCATGCAGTAGGCGCCACTTCCCTGATTTTTTCTTAATGACAAATATGGGATTATTCCATGGAGAATTAGAAGGTTGGATGTGACCCAAATCAAGTTGTTCTTTGACTAGATCATGGGCTGCTGCCAGTTTAGCCGAGGGAAGAGGCCACTGAGGCACCCAAACAGGCTCCTCGGTGAGCCATGTTATGGGTATTGGAGCCCCAGTGGCCCCTAGGAAAAACCCAGAGCAAACCTGTTAAGCTTTTGATGACCTTGCACAGGATGCTTACGCCGCTGTAGGTGCCTTCCTAGTCCTAGACCTGGCCTATACCCCATATTTTGCATGATATGTTGAGACACTGGGGAATAGTCATTACTAAGAGTGAACCCCATGTCTTTCATCAGATCATGGCCCCATAAAGAAATAAGTAAATCAAGAACATAAGGCTGAAAGGTACCATCGTGTCCTTCCGAGTCCTTCCAAGATAGATGTCTACTGCTGATTTGAGGGGCTTGGGCATATCCAAGTCCTCTTAGTGATTGATCAGAAGCCTGCACTGGCCATCCCCTAGACCAGTCCTTAAGGGCTATGATAGTACGATCTGCTCCTGTGTCCAGCAATCCCACAAAAGATTTACCTTCTATGCTTAATTCCAAGGTGCGGTGACTGCTCATATCCAGTGACAAATAGGCACAATTTCCTCCGGTGGTACCAATCTCATTTCCCGTCCGTGACCTTGAGTCAGCAGGGAAGTGATTATGCAAACTAGGCAAAATTAGCAATTGAGCAATCCGATCCCCTGGGGAGATAGACACAATGCCCCTTGGAGCTTCCACGATAACCTTTACTGCCCCTACAGTATCAGGGTTTATAACTCCGGGGAAAACATGAAGACCTTGTAGGATAGAGGATGCACGTCCAATTAGCAAACCTACAGTGCCAGGTGGTAAAGGCCCTTTGAACTCAGTTTCCACCAATTGGACTCCCATCATAGGTGTTAATACAAGTCTGGAGGTGGAACAGAGGTCCAATCCCGCGGCACCTGTAGTGGCTCTCCGCGTCTCATGGGATGGCGCAGAGAAGGCCATGTCTCGGGTTCGGGTGTGACATTCTCCATTGCCCCATATATTTGTGGGCCCTGGGGTCGGGGGCCCCTTCGGCCGTTTTTTTGCCCAGCTGAAATAGGCTGTCCATGGATGTCCCTCACTGATCTACACTCTTTTGCCCAATGCTTCCCCTTTTTGCATTTTGGATACAGTCCCGGTTGACGAGGGCCATTAGAAGGGCCACCGCGAGGAGGTCCAGTAAAATTGTCTTTTTTGCGACAGTCACGTTTGAAATGGCCGAACTGACCACAATGGAAGCATGTTCCAGCACCAGGACCGCCCCCTTTTGCAATCCGAAGGACAGCAGCTGCAAGACCTGCATTAGTTAAAGGTCCTCCAAGCTCTCTACACACTTTTATCCAAGCTTCTATGCCCTTGTTTTTATAAGGAGCGATTGCTGCTTTACACTCCTTGGTGCATTTCTCAAAGACCAATTGCTTGATAAGGGGCATGGCTCTATCAGGGTTCCCAAAAATCTTTCCACCGGCATCCACCATCCTTGCTACAAAATCTGAAAAGGGTTCTGTAGGGCCCTGCAGAATCTTAGTCAAGTTACCAGACACCTCTCCTCTATTTGGAAGTGACTTCCATGCCCGAATGCAAATGTTGTTAATTTGATCATATGCCTCAGGAGGGAATCCTGTCTGTTGATTAGCAAATCTGCCTTGTCCCAAAAGCATATCCTTGTCCCAATGGGGGTGTCCCGCCGCATGGTTTTGGGCGGCCTGCTCTACCGCGCCCTCTAGCACAAAGGCTCTCCAGTCTAAATATTTACCTAGAGAGACACAAGCCCGAACAAGGCTAGCCAATCAGAGGGAGTCATACAGTATCTAGACAGACTCTCCACCTGAGTTAGTGTGAAGGCGGCATCCACCCCATAAGTGCACACAAACTCCGCCAGGGTCTTCACAATTTTGAAATCTAAGGGCTCATGGAATCTTCCCCTATTGTCATCCTGGAAAACTGGATAAGCAAGACCCATCTCAGCGTTAACAGCCCTCCATGTTTGGGCATGGAAAGCTCTCCTCGAAACACCCCCACCGTACGGCGGCGGATCCGGAGGATCATTTTCCTTGAGCTCCTGTTTATTTTTGTTCCCTTCTCCTATAGTTAGACTCCCTAGCTGACGAGATAGTCTCCCGAGCTCTTCCTCCTCATCCTCCTTCTCCTCTGACCCACTTTTGCATGGGAGTGTGCGCAGTGTACTGAGATCTGGATACAATCATTTCCTCCCCTGTATCTCGCTCCGCACACTCCCATCCTCCTGAAATACCTCACTTCGTGCTGGAGACAATCGCCTCCTCCCCTGTGTCTCGCTCCGCACACTCCCATCCTCCTGAATTACCTCACTTCGTGCCGTCTCTGATCTTTCCTCATGTAATTGCTCTAAAACTTCCTGTCCTTTAGTAAGTGCTTCCTGACATCTGCCATCTGCGAGGCAACTACGGATCATCTTCTAAAGGGGTATCACCCCACCCTCTAATATGCCCTGCTCAGAAACAAAGTCAAGATCTGTGCCTAATTTATCCCATCTAGGTATAGTAAGGCTGCCCGAAAACGCAAACCACGGTGCAGCAATATCTGTCTTCGGTAAAAATCTCTGTAAAGTACTACGTTTCACTTCTAGGCCCTTGGAACGTAACAGGCCATCTAGGGCCAGGAGAAGCGGACTTGAAGATGCGGCACCCATGACACAACAAAAGACGCACAAAAAACAAAAGTGAAAGTAAAAGCGAAAGTACACAGTGCAGCTGCAATAAAATGTACCGCTCTCTCTGGCTTTACAGAGGAGCTACCCCGCTTTGATCGCGGGTCCTGCTTACCTGGGACTAACCCCTGCTTTGATCACGGGTCCCACTTACCTGGGACTAACTGGTGCACCAACCCTGACTACTGAAAGTTATGGTTCCCGGGTCTCGGCACCACTTGTCGCGACCCCTTGCCCGCAAGGAAGACGCAACTCAGGAATCTTCTTTCAGCAGTTTATTCAGGCCCTTGATATTTCTTCTAATTCCTTGTCGGATGCCCCTCCCAGCCTTAATAAAGCATCCCAAGCCCCAATGCGAAGCTTCCACGTGGAACTTTCTCATAGGGTGCTGAAAAACCATGCACCAACTCTCCCAAACAAGGAGTCGTTTGTCACAGACCACAGTGGAGCCAGCGCCATCCTGCAATGGTGACCATAATCTGCAGAAGCGGCTCACCACACCGTGAATGTCAGGAAGGTCTTCTCCTCAGGCCACCACTTTGTAAAGCCTGAAGAAAACAGTTTTCAAGTGGAAATGAATAGGCATCACCTGTGCCTTTTTGCTTAATTGCTTTGGAAAGAGATGTGTCTTAATCAGCCTCTTGCCCCTGTGTGAGGCTGTGGCTTAGATTCTCACCACCTGATGAATCTATAGAAAAATCCCATGTGTGCATCCAAAACCAAAAGAGCCAAAAGAGCAGTCATTGTGGATGAAGTCTCTCTCCTACCTCTGTATGGTTCCTGACCTTCATCATTGAGATTATGGATGCTTTGGGACAAAGGTGTTCTTCAAAGCCCTGCAGAGGCTAGCCCATAGGTGCTTTGGTTTTCTCAATACTCCAATTAACATAAAGAATCTTTACCCCAGAGTCAGTAGGCTTCAAAATGGAGAATCAGAGCAGTATTAACGGCAGGCCTCTTTGATCACTCCTGGTTCACAGGAAGGGTGCCCTGGCCACACTGACTTCAGGAAAACGGGGGCAAGGGAGCTTATTTTGGACACTGTCTTTGGCTCCACCCCTCATGGAAACCTACAGTCAGAAGGTATGATTAGTGTCTATATGGAAGAAGATGAGGGCCATGTGGGAGTGTTTTGGTTTTAATTGTGGTCCTTTGTGTGGCCGTTGGAAGAGATGACTGGGTCCACCTGTGCTTGAACACTGGTGTGATTCCTTTTAGAGACTGAGTTGTGGAACTTAACTCAAAGAAGTATTGCCATGAATTGTGTTGGGATTTTAGGAGGGCACACATGAGAGTCGCCCTTGGAAACTGAGATCTAAGCCCTGGTTGGCTTTGCACACAGCAATGGGAATCTCAGGAAGGATATCTCATGGTTTTATTGTGAAAGACTTGGCAGCCATAGTTGCAAGTCAAAACACACATGGAGTTCATATTGTAGACCTCAATGGGCCTGGCTTCATGTGACCTTTTCGCCTGTCTTTGGGAAACCTTGCCTGTTAGAGTACTCCAGAGCTTTCATTGCAATGAGCTTCCTCTCCATTTAATGGTTCCTGAATGAATTGAAACCCAGAGTGCCTCCAACTTCATCCTTGAAAAATAGCTAGATGAGTACCATGAAATTTTTGAAATTCCCATAAACAGGTGGCACTGGAGAACCTTTGGATGTCCTATTGATGATCATGAGTGTACCAGACAGTGCCTTGATTGACTGGTTTTTATGAAAATGGTGTAGAACAGAGATGCCAGTAATTTGGAGCCTGCTGAGTAGTGGGCCTAGAGCAGTGGTGTGCAGGTGTGTGTTAAAACAGCTTTGGTGGGATCATGTGGATCGGGAATTGGCTTCCAAATGGTTTGTGACTGACATGGTACAGCCCCCAGACCCTTGTATGTAAAGGCATCTTGTTATATCTAGAGGTTTCAGGGCAATGCTCAGAATCAGATTCCTATGGTCAAGAGGGCAAGCTATGTGGAATAGAAGCCTGGTTGTTGCATTCTCCTCCAGACCCTTACGCACCACACGTGACAGAACTCCCTCCAGCACTGTGACCCAGTTGAACTCCTTGTATTTCATGAAGCATATACTAAACTCCCAGTGCAGCTGCAAGAAACACCACAAAAAGTGGAGGATGACCAGTTGGCTTCACAGTCTACTCTGGGAGACACTTAGCGCTCAGTGGCAACAGTTTACCTACAAATAGAGAATTAAGCACTGCTGCCCCATGTTCATTGGAAAATAAGAAACCATGTCCTTCAGGTCACATAGATGCAGACCCAGCATTGATGGTCTCACTACAGAGATAGCTAAATCTTCTGACAACAACATATATTTCAAGTGCCCAACCTCAGAGGCAGTTACTCAAGAAGTCTTTAGGCCAGCAGAGCTCCATGTTTGTGGAGTTTTTACCCTGTCTCTTACTTTTGGAAACTCCTCTCCCACCTCCAAGTTTGTGAACTATTGAGCATTTTCTATTCCAGATATGTATTCACAGATTTTGTAACTCTTCTCCTCTAATTATGTCTTACATGGGGTGAAGGTAATGTCAAGGCATTGTTCTGAATGAGAGTGGGAAGACTTTTGTGTAGCACATATTTGCATACACATTGGATTCATTTTCCAATTTTCCTTTCGAAATACTGAATCCCTGTCTTTCATAGGTAGAAGGAATTCTCCTTCATAGAATATCCTGACACTTACAAGAAACAGCCCCCTGGCAGACATCCTGCCTGGGAGACATCCTGTAGCCATCAGTATCTCGAAGACTTCCTGCGGCCATCTGTCTTCCTGAAACATCCTGAGGTTATCTCACTTTGTGAAGACATCCAGGAACTACTGATAAGAGAGCTTTCCCATCTCCAGCATATAAATCCCCTGTGTGAACAATAAAAGTTTGCAGCTTGATCAGAACTACAGTCATGCTGTTATCTCTAGTGTCTTTTGTCCCTTCATTCCTCCCCATCTATGTTCGCTGCCCACGTTGATGTGTCCTGCCGGCCAGAACATCTGGCGCCCACCGACTGGGTCTCAAGCCTTTGACTGAGGGGGAACCCCATCCTCCTGGAAGACTTGGTCAAGCGGAGCTCGCGATTGCCTCAGCAGACACCACCGAGAGACTTATCCAGTAGGAGTGTGTGGATGATGCACAGTGAGTGACCCACCATGGGACAAGCAGTTTCGTCACATGATTTGTTTTTGTCAGCCCTGAAGGAGTCCTTCAAGACATGGGGGGCACGTGTTAAGAAAAAGGACTTAAAATTTTTCTGTTCATACATAGGGGAATTGTGTCCATGGTTTTCCCTTGAAGGAACCATTGATGGTAAACCATGACTTAGAGTAGGAGACTGTTTAAAAGATTATTATGAATACTTTGGCACAGAAAAGGTGCCTGTTCCCACCTTTTCTTACTGGAACTTAATTAATGAAATTCTTAAAAGTTCACCCTTTGACAATGGTACCTTAAAATTTGTCAGGATTGGGGAAGAGACTATGCAAATGACCTCTCATCCCCCCTCTGCATGCCCATCAGTTAGTACAGATATAGACCCTTCTCAGTCTCCCCAGGACCCTGGGAACCTTCCTGGTCCACCTCAAAATACCACCCTAATGAATAAGGCTCCAATGGTTACCAACTACCTTTATCCAGTTTTAAATCCCAGAGACACATTGACCCCTGGGGAGGAGGCTACCTTGGAGAAGAAAGAAGCTCACTACCATTCAGAAGACCGACCACCTCTCAGGTCCCTTCCAGAGCCTATAAAACTTACCCATCCACCTCCCTCCTATATCCCTCATGCCTTTTGTGCTCCGGCCCTTCAGGGGCCAACATCGCCCCCCAGGTATTTTTTCTCCACTTCCCTCGCCTAACCTGGCTCCCTTGCGACAGTCTCTCCAGCATAGACGGGAACAGATCCAACTTTTAAAAGAATTAACATCCCTTGACTCTGAGCTCTGCTCATTAGCCTTAGACATAGAGTCAAGGCAAGCTGCCCATCGGCGGTCTAATAAAAAGGCTAACCTGCTCCATCAGCCTGTTCTCACATTCCCAGTAACCCGCAGTCAGATAGATATGCCTGCCCAGTCTGAGGTCAAAGACTTACATGATGATCAAGAGGAGAAAGCGGGGGAAATGGATCAAGGAGATCAGGACTCAGAGGATGAGGAGTTAACCCCCAGGCAGGAAGGAACCCAGAGTGTGTACAAAAAATTAAACCTGCATTTTCATGAAAAACTTAAAAAGGCTTGTGCTCACTCTGGCCTCACTGCGCCCTACAGAGTGGCTTTATTAGAAATCCACAGTGCACAATGGCTTACTACCAATGATTGGAAATTTCAAACCCGAGATACCTCAGTGCTGGAGACTTTCTGTTATGGAACGCAATTTCAAAGAGAACTGTTGGGAAACTGCTCAAAAAAACTTAACAAAGGCCTCCTCTAAATCCTGGACTTCTGTTAAGTTAGTGGTCAACGCGCCTTTTGACACTAAAAATAAACAGGCATGTTTCCCTGCTGGACTTTTGGCACAGATTCAGACGGCTGGCTTACATGCTTGGAGACGCGTCCGACAAAAGGCCTCAGCTACCACTTCCTTGGCAAAAATACGACAAGGGCCTCACGAGCCTTATAGCGACTTTGTTTCCCGGCTTAACCTAGCCGCAGAATGCTTGCTTGGACCAAGCGAAAGCGAAAGCACCTTTGTAAAACATCTTGCCTTTGAAAACGCCAAGCCAGCATGTCAGGGTGTTCTTCGACCACATAAGGATAAAAGGAAACTTTCTGACTTTATTAGACTCTGTGCAGGGGTGGGTGCAGCCCATGCCATGGGACTCGCCTTTGGTGCCACCTTTACCAAGGCCTTTCACAATCCTGGCTCACCTACTTGCTTTACTTGAAAACAACCTGGCCATTTTACACACTAGTGTCTGACAGGCAAACAAAGCCTAGGAATAGTGTCTCCTCAAACTGGGGCTAAACCGCCCCCAGCTACTCTTTGCCCTAGATGTGGCAAAGGTCATCACTGGGCCAGTGAGTGGAGATCTAAAACAAATGCCCTCGGACAGCCTATTTCTTCCTGCTTCTTGGAAAATCACTGCAGGGCCAACCCCTGGCCCCGACTTTCCCAAGACAAACCCAGGGGCAATAAGGTTTGTTCCCTCCCAAACTACCAACCTACTTCAAAATCCTTCTCCACAATTGCTCCTTCCAACGAGCCACACCAGGCGGCGCAGGATTGGACCTCTGTGCCACCACTGAGAAAATATTAGACACATTGCAAGGGACCCAGTTAATACCCACTAGAATTAGGGGTCCCCCTCCATCTCATACGTCTTCCCTTATTCTTGGAAGAGCCTCTACTACCTTATAAGGTGTTCAGGTCTTCCCTGGCATTATTGATAATGATTTCACTGGAGAAATAAAAATACTGGCCACAGCTATTAATGGAGTTGTGGCCATCCCCGCAGGAACAAGACTTGCACAATTAATACTCCTTTCCTTGGATTCAGGAGGCACTTCCACCACCCAAACCTACCGCTGGGGACTGCCTCCTTGGGCTCCTCTGATGTGTATTGGGTTCAGCCAATTTCTCACAATACACCCCCTTACCTTACTTATTGAAGGAAAGGAATTCCAAGGAATTCTAGATATTGGAGCTGATGCCACAATTATGTCTAAAAAATACTGGCCATCTGGTTGGCCCCTCACCCCACCCTTGAGTGACCTTAAAGAGATAGGACAATCAAAAAATCCTCCAGTCAGCTCTAGGTCTATTAGCTGGACTGATAAAGAGGGTAATAAGTCAACTGTCACTTTTTTCGATGTTCCTGACCTAACCTATTAACCAATGGGGCCGAGATATTTTGAGTCAAATGGAAGTTATTCTTCCCAGTCCCAATTCCATGGTGACTCATCAAATGCTTAGTATGAATTTTGTCCCTGGTACAGGCCTGGGGAGACTGAGACGAAAACTGGTTGAGCCTCTACAACCCATACAAAACACAAATACATATGGCCTTGGGTATTCGGATTTTTAGTGTTGGTCCCTGACCCTCCTGTACCTCATGCAGATAAAATTATTTGGAAGACTCAAACTCCTGTGTGGGTGGATCAGTGGCCCCTTACCTAAGAAAAAATTGGAGGCTGCCTCCATGTTAGTGCAGGAACAGCTGGCAGCCGGCCATGTAGAGCCCTCAACCTCACCATCGAATACTCCAATTTTTGTTATCAATAAAAAATCAGGCAAGTGGCGCCTTTTACAAGATTTGTGTGCCATTAATAAAGTTATGCTCCCGATGGGAGCACTACAGTCAGGTATTCTCACACCAGTGGCAATTCCCAAAAACAATTGTAAAATGGTTATTGACTTAAAAGATTGCTGTATTACCATTCCTTTAGATCCTGAGGATAGACCCTATTTTGCCTTTAGTCTCCCTCGCATTAATTTTCAGGGCCCTATGCAGAGATTTCAATGAAAGGTTCTTCCCCACGGTATGGCCAACAGCCCTAGTCTTTGCCAAAATTACGTTGCTCAAGCAATAGACCCTGTGAGAGAGCGATGGCCACAAATTTATATTTTACATTAAAAGGATGATTTGTTAATTGCTGCACCTAACACCCATGACCTTAATAATTGTTACTTGGACCTTTACAAATCCCTCGCTACCTTAGGACTACAGATAGCTCCTGATAAGTTTCAAACACAGGACTCTGATACCTATTTGGGCCTTAAACTTCAAGATAATCAGATCCAAATTCTTAAAATACAACTACGTGTGGACCATCTTCACACCCTTAATAATTTTCAAAAATTACCTGGGGATATTCAATGGATAAGAACATATTTAAAATTGCCCACTTGTGTACTTTTGCCCCTTAATGATATTTTGAGAGGTGATTCCCACCCCTCCTCCTCTCAAAAGCTTACTCCCGAGGCATGAGAGGCATTAAACCAAGTCACAGAAGCCATTGCCCAACAGTTTGTTACACAAATTTCTTACAACCTTCCTCTGGTTCTGGTTATTTTACACACTCCTCATACACCCACAGGAGTATTTCGGCAGCAAAATACACATTTTAAAATTAAAGGCCGCCCCTTGCTTTGGGTCCATTTACCCACCACATCCTCCAAGGATATTACTGTTTATCTTGCTCAGGTAGCTTCTACTATTATTAAAGGTCATTTGCTTTCTCGACAACATTTTGGCAAAGACCCTGATAATATTTTAATTAAATATACTAAGGACCAAACCCAATGTTTACTACAGACAGTGGATGAATCAGGTATTGCCCTATCAGGCTTTTGGGAACAATTGATAACCACCTCCCCAATGACCCCCTTTTACATTTTGTCCAGTTACATCCATTTATTTTTCCCAAAATTACTCAAAAGGCTCCCATTCCTCAAGCCCTTACTGTCTTTACAGATGGTTCCAATAATGGCCATGCGGTCTTTGTTATCAATAACCAGCCTACCACCTTTGATAGTGTCTATCAGTCAGCACAGTTTTTGGATTGTTTGCCATAACACAAGTTTTTATAACATTTTTTGATAATTCTGTTAATATTTATGCAGAAAGTGCCTGCATTGCTCATTCTGTGCTCCTGCTGGAGATTTCACTCACTATTAAGGCTTCTTCCAATGTGGCCTTTCTGTTTCACCAGCTTCAGCAACTAATTCAGGCCAGACAACACCCATTTTTCTTAGGACAAATCAGGGCACACTCTGATCTTCCCGGCCCTCTAACACAAGGTAATCCCCAAGCTGATGCAGCAACTCGTTCCATCTTTCCAATTTTTGTTGGCTCCATTCAAAAGGCCACGGAGTTACACAATTTTCACCATCTAAATTCCCAGAGCCTTCGATTACTTTGTAAAATTACCAGGCAACAGGCACGAGAGATAGTAAAAACATGCCCTGGTTGCGCTGTCTCCCTCCCCATTCAACAGTTGGGAGTTAACCCCAGAGGATTACTGCTCAATCAGTTTTGGCAAATGGATGTTACTCATTTTCCTGAATTTGGAAAAACCAAATATATACACGTTTCTATAGATACCTTCAGTGGCTTTATTTTTGCATGACCACATTCTGGAGAGGGTCCCAAAGATGTCCTTTCTCATCTTGTTTCAACCTTTTCCGTAATGGGTAAACCAATACATATTAAAACAGATAATTGTTCTGCATATACCAGTGCCAAGTTTAAACAATTTTGTGCTACCTTGTAAATTTGTCATACTACTGGAATTCCATACAAACCTCAGGGCCGAGGCATTGTGGAACGTGCCCACCTTACCTTAAAGACTTGCTAACCCTCTTTAAGGCTATCGCCTTTATATTTACCACTCCCAGGCATCGCCTTAACCATGAATTATTTGCCCTTATTTTTCTTACTCTCGACAGTGAAGGCCATTCAGCCACAGACAGACATTGGCATCCCTCGTCCAATTCTGTTCGCCCACCTGTTATGTGGCGCAATCCCCTTACAAATAAATGGAAAGGCCCAGAACCTCTTTTCATCTGGGGACGAGGCTCAGCTTGTGTTTTGGACCAAGAGCAAGCAGCCCCAAGATGGTTACCAGAACACCTGGTTAAACAGGTTAATGACTTACCTCAACCTAGGGACGAAGGTGCTCCCCCTGAGGACAAATTTTCCTCTTTTTCAGATGCAGCCAACAATCTGTGTTTGGATTCTGCTTAAGGCACTTCTGCTGAACAGGGTTGTACACGGAGGCCTTGGCCCTCCACCTTCCAACATCATGGAGTACCTCTTTGGGCCCCCCTGCGAGTGCAAGTGAGGATCTTGAACTCAGGCTCGCACTAGTTGGACCCAGATTGCTGACTGCGTGACTAAAGTGGTTTACCTCCTGGCCGAGGTTGACCATAAACTCAGAGTAGTTCATCAGCCTAAATGTGTATGTGTTAACAAGCCAAAGATTATTCCCCCTAGTACAAGTAAAGCTCTCCAAAATTGTTCTGCAACCTGTACGAATACACAGGCGATGTATGGCTCTTGTTATGTGTCACTCTTAATTTGTGTTAACAAGCAAGGAGAAAAATTTTTTGAAGCCTCCCTAACTAAACCTCATGCAGAAGGGGGGACCACTATTCATTATACCCCCTTTCTCTTTGACCGGGGAGGAGATGGCAAATACACCAAGCTACAGTCACCTGGGTGGCAAGGCAGTGTTGGTAAACCCTCCTGCTGGCCCATTAAGGCCCCTACAGGGGTCTCTTATCGTGGAGGACCCACTGATGCTGTCAAGCATCCTCAGATAATCAAACTTTTGAAACCCCAAATTCCTGAGCTCACATATCATCCCTTAATGTAGCCTAAATCCCAGCTCCGAGGTTTAGATACCAATACATTAGAAATTTTGGAAACTACCTTCTCCTTGCTTAATAATTCCAACCCCACCATTGCTGGTGATTGCTGGCTCTGCATGACAACAGGGACAATCATGCCTATGGCAGTTCCTATTAATTCTATCATAGACAATGATAATACATGCCAACCCGGATTTTTTTATAATTACAGCCTATAGGCACATTTACATTATGTCTTTTAGGCACGATGCAGAATAATACCTATGATATTGATGTTGGAGTTACTTCCTTTGGAAATTGCTCAAAAGTACAAAATTATTTCTCACCCAACCCATCTCTTTGTTACCCAATGGCACAGTTTTTATGTGTGGAGAAAACTCGGCCTTCCCCAGGCTTCCAGTGAATTGGATCAGTGGCTGTGTTCTTACCTTATTCCTCCCTGATATAACTATTGTCCCATGAGACGAACGTCTACCCATTCCTAGCCTAGACATCTTAGTCATAAGACACAGGTGGGCAATACATGCCTTACCACTCATTGCGAGCCTTGGAATAACAGCTGCTGTGGGCACAGGTACACTGGTTTAGGCACGGCTATCCACTCTTACCGTCGCCTGTCTCAACAACTTTATAAATGATGTACAAACTCTATCAGGAACCATTAAAGATTTGAAGGACCAAATAGACTCCCTAGCAGAAGTGTTCCTTCAAAACACACGAGGCTTAGATTTGCTGACAGCTAACCAGGGAAGTATTCGCTTGGCCTTAGGGGAACGATGCTGCATTTATGCCAATTAATCAGGCATAGTATGCACTAAAATTAAGCAGGTTCAAGAAGATGTAAAAGAGAGACGAAGGGAACTATTTGAAAATCCACTCTGGACTGGGCTTAGTGGATTTCTACCCTACGTTCTTCCCCTAATAGGCCCTTTGTTGGGTTTACTTTAAATAGTGTCTATAGGACCCTGCATTATAAACAGGCTGGTACAATTTATTAAAGAACAGATTAATATTTTGGCCTCTAAGCCCATACAGGTGCGCTATCATCGTCTGGAGATGGAAGACCTTGCTGCTAACATTTAAAAGGATGTTCTACCCTTCTCACAGGCTTATTTCTTAAGTTTACATCCCCACAGATCTCTCTTTCTTAAATAAAACTATAAGAAATAGCTCTGACTAACAATCTTCTGCCATTGCCATAAGGGTTCATCCTCAAAGTGCCCCTTCACTTGGGGGAGGATGCACCCATGAAGTGAGGACCTTAGGCCATAATAATGGAGGGTGCAGGAAAGACTGTGGGAGGATGGATCCACGGATACCCAAACACAAGACCTCTGAGTGACACGCTTTGGTGCATGGCGGTTGGCATGCATCCCCCTCAAAGCCGTCTCCTCGAAAACATGCCATGGCCACCAAGAAATCTTCTAGTAAACATGCTCTCTCAGATCAGGAGATATTCTAAGGCCTCATTGAGAAACAAAGCCTCTATCACCCCCTAAAACATTGGCCGGTAAGGTATGGTCAAATATTTTATATAAGAAAGGGGGGAAGGTGAGGGGCTAGAAGGAAGTTCTCCTCAAAGAATAGCCTGACACTTAAAAGAAACAGCCCTCTGGGAGACATCCTGCCTAGGAGACATCCGACAGCCATCTATCTCCCTGAGACATCCTGCGGCCATCTGTCTTTCTGAAATATCCTGAGGTTATCTCACCCTGTGAAGACATCCAGCAGCTGATCATAAGAGAGATTTCCTATCTGCAGCATATAAATACCCTGTGAAAACTGTAAAAGTTTGCAGCATGATCAGAACTACTGTTTTGCTGTCATCTCTCATTTCTCTTGTCCCTTCATTCCTCCCCAACGAGGTTTGATGCACACTTTGATGTGTCCTGCCGGCCGAGACACCTGACACTAAACCATACCCTACTAGACAATGACTACTAATCCTAATATGATGGAGAAAAATAACCCAAACAGAATAGAAATACAAGCAGTTCAGAGGAGGTATGGTGTATAGTTGGACTTGCCTTTTGCATGATATAGGGTAGGTGTAATAAATCTAGTTAATTTTTAATTGAAATAGATCTCCATGTGTTTTTAAAGTTAACAAATATGTGAATACCTGTCTCTCTTTCTCTGTAGCCTATTAAGCACATGTATTTTTATATGCACATATAGAATCCTACCTGGTATCACACATATTTTCTTTTGAGGTGTGCTGATATGGCAGATACAAATTGTGAGAAGAGATCACTCCTCCTAAACGCTGTTGGAACTGAAAATTCAAATGATGGGTGAGCCTCTTAGTAGAACAACATTATACATAAATCCATGTTCAGTAAAATAAATATTTTTTAATCTGGTTGATATATGTTTCATGATGAATTTCAATTGGCATATATATTGCTACTTTTAATTGCCTCTCTGTGTGTTTTGTGTGTGTGTATATCTATCTATTTATCTATCTATCTATCTATCTATCTATATACACACACTCTCTAAATTTTTCAAAATATGAAATATGTGTGTCTTATATACACTACCTAAATTCATTCATGTTCATGTATGTGGATTTATAATCAACTTTTCACAAGATCATTATGAGAAATATTCATCCACCTGAAATACATATTTGTTTCCTAGTACTGAAAACTAACTTCAATGAATGGTGCATACAATCCTAATATTTCTACAGTAACTGATGCAGTTTAATTCAATGCAAGTAGATTCCAATGGGACATGATGTGTATTTTGGAGTTCATTTTATTCAACACTAGTAAATTGCTACTTCTTCAGTTTATGAACATCATAAAATACATATTTCATACACAGGTTCACAAATTTGTAGGCATTTGATTCACTTCAAATCATTTCCTGCTTCACAACACATGTATTTCTCCAGGTTTCTTGACTGGTCTTTTCATGAGACTTCTTTTCAAACACATTATTTTCGAATTCCATAATCATTTTGAAACAAAACTCACACACTCTTCATGATAAACCATAACCCTAATATTACCATTAGATGAATAATTGGTTGGAATGAATGATTGTATATCAATATAAGATTTCCTGTATATTTTCAGATATCAAATCAATCCATTATTTAAATTTGGAACCAGTTATATTATTAATTCACAGTATGGTCTATCCATGCATTATCTCTATTTTCATAGACACAGGGTACATCTATTTGTAACCGCAATACTAATTTATTCATCTTCAGAATGTTGCTCCCAGAATTGGTGGTAGAAATACTCATGTCACCTGATCTACATATGCATTTTTTCACAGTAATATTCTGGACACAAAAAGCAGGGGTCACACTTATGATTTTACCAAGGCCTAAATGGAGAGTGAGCATGGATTACTAAAAACATCCATGTCCAGGTTGCCTAATGCTCTCAAATGTCAATCCTATTGGTGACTACATATTTGTTTCTTCCTAAGACTATATATTCAACCTCAATCCTGTTCAAAATTTCTAATCCTATCACTCACTTTATACTTTGCCTGATTTACATATGTCTCTATTGATATATTCTTCTCTACGTTTTATTCCAGTTCATTATTTTGACTGACTCTTCACATATGCTGACATTTACATTCACCATTTACCCAAAACTCTAATTCTAAAGAACTTTCGGTCCCACTTCTATACTCACTCTTCTTTCTAAACCTACCAACTATCTTCCTAATCATACCGACTATCCCTTTTTGACTGGATGTTCTCTTCGACATTCAATCATCCAAAGTACAAGGTTCTATGCCATTGTATCTCGATTTATCTGAGATGTCTGTGCAGAATATAATTCAAATCTATGTAACCAACTCAAGGGCGTAATGCCTTAATGGGCTTCAAATCTTACCTAGATTTCTGTTTTCAAACTTATTTCACCTGTATATTGTTGTAAATATCGTAGGTTCCCAATACCATTATTCATCTCGCAGAATGATACCTAACCCAAATCAAACTTGTTATTAACCCTAATCATACACTGTTCCCTCGATATAACTTTATAAAAGAGCAGGGACAGAGTTGGTCTTACAATACAGGAATATAGGGGATCTTCCACCTGCTGAGAACCTCAAAGGTTCATGCAAAAATTATCCCTGGATAAGATGTAGGCAGCTATGAAGGACCTAAGAGAGCAAAATCATCTTCCATGGCAAAAACCCTGGTCAGGATGAAGGGATGTGTCTGAATCTGCCTCTCTATTCTTAATGTAGAGAAGATGGACCAAATGAGACATGTGTGGAGAGCTATTCCCGGGTGCCTATGGTTGATATGCAATTCTAACTTGTGAAAGTGTCACAGGAACTAGGGGAAGCCTCTATCTCATGGGACTCTTGGAAGCAACTGTTAGGACAAAGTGTTTGTCAATGCAGTGACCTCATTCAGTTCCTGAAGGAATTGACCTACCTAACTTTCTTGGTGATGGAACTCTCTGAACTTGGGATCCAGGAAGCAGGCACCCTGAGCCATTCCCAGTCCCACTCCCAGTGGGCTCACTTGTTTGGATTTACCAAGGACAGGGTCAGTCATTCTTGGTATCTACTGATTTGAGGATGGGCAAATGCCTGGAAAGCTCTGAAGATGGTCCTGTGCTTAAAAAGCAGGTAGTCGCTCACCACTGGCTTCTGACAACCTCAGAGAGTTGGCCAAAGGACCAGATCTGAGACAGGACAGGCAATTTCAGAGAAAGATAGTATGGCCCGCCGTCAGAGGACATTCCATATAGTCACAGACCTACTTGGGGGAATGAGGTGCCTTTGTGGGTGTGCGTGTGAGTTTGTGGTTTTGTCTCATGTTCTGAGAACAGGTAGAAAAATCGGTTTGTTTGGTTTGGACTGGATTGTTTCTAGAATGTCGTTTGACAAGGTGAGTGTTTCTATGTCTGTGTATCACACTGTGTCTGTGGATGTAGACATTAAAAAAGAGAATGCATCAATGGATGTTTCCTGTCTAGTAGGCAGCTTTCCAGCATTCATCCTGCCTAATTTATGAAAAGAGTGTGGCAGGCTTATTGATGTGCAACACCTGCTATCCTCCTAAGTTTCTGTTTTCTTCCTGAATTCTGGCCCCACTAAAGAATAGGCTCATGGTATTTTGTTCAAGATATGTACCACCTAAATAATCTGTCACATGGCCATGTACTGGATAGCTGAAGAGAATAGCGAGCATCTCAGAAAACTTAGATATCAGTGTGACCAGGAAAGTCTCAGTGGAGAAACCCTGCTTTGGGCCATTTGCTTACCTATTGTTCTGTTGCCCTGAATGTCAGGAAGGTCTTTGCCTCAGGCCACCCCTTTCTAAAGTCTGAATAAAAATGTTTTTAAATGGAAATGAATTAGCATCACCTGTGGCTCTTTGCTTAATTGCTTTGGAAAGAGATGTGTCTGAATCAGCCTCTTGGCCCTTTGTGAGGCTGTGGCTTAGATTCTCAGCACCTGATTGATCTAAATAAAGATCCCATGTATGCATCCAAAACCAAAATGGCAAAAAGTGCAGTCATTGTGGGTGAAGTCTCTTGCCTTCCTCTGTTAGGTTCCTGAATTCCATCAAATGAGAATAGGGATCCTTTGGGTCAAATGAGTTCTTAAAAGCCCAGCAGAAGTGCTTGGGTTTTCTCATGACTCCAAATTACATGAAGAATCTATACCTGACCGTCAGTAGGCCTCAAATTGGAGAAGCAGATCAGTATTAATGGCAGGCCAATTTGATCACTCCTGGTTCACACGAAGGGTGTCAAGGCCACCCTGACTTTAGGCAAATGAGTGGCAAGGGAGCTTATTTTCGACACTTTCCTGAGATGCACAACTCATGGAAAACACCAGCCAGAGTTTATGATGAGTGCCTATATGGACGAAGATGAGGGATACGTGGGAGTGTTTTGGTTTTAATTGTGGTCATTTGTGTGGCAGTTAGAAGTGATGATTTGGTCCACCTGGTCTTGAACTCTGGTGTGATTCCTCTTAGAGACTGAACTCTGGAACTGAACTCAGAGAAGTATTGCCATGAATTGTGTTTGATCTTAGGAGGCCACACATAAGAGTTGCCCTTGCAAACTTTTCTAGGGCCAGAGTGGCTTTTCACAGAGCACTGGGAATATCAGCCAGGATATCACATGATTTAATTCTGAAAAACTTGGCATCTGTACTTGAGAGGCAAAACACACATGGACCTCACCTTGTAGACCTCAAAGCCCCTGCCTTCATGTGACATTTTGGTCACTCATTGGGAAGCCTTGCCTGTGATACCTCTCCAGAGCTTTCTTTGAAATGAACTTTCTCACATTTAATGGTTCCAGAATGAATTGAAACCCACAGTGCCTCCAACTACATCCTTGAAAAATGGCTAGATAAATACCATGAAATTTTTGAAATTCCCATGAACAGGTGGCACTGGAGAACATTTGGATGTCCTGTTGCTGATCATGAGTGTACCAGACAGTGCCTTGATAGACTGGGTTTCATGATATGGTGTAGAACAGAGATGCCAGAAAGTTGGAGCCTGCTGACTAGTGGGCCTAGAGCAGTGGTGTGCAGGTGTGTGATAAAACATCTCTGGTGGGGCCATGGGGATCTGCCATTGGATTCCAAATGGCTTGTGACTGACATGGTGCAGCCAGCAGACCCTTATATGTAAAGGCATCTTGTTATATGCAGAGGTTTCAGGGCAATATTCAGAATCCGGTTACTATGCTCAAGGGGGCAAGCTATGTGAGATTGAAGCCTGGTGGGTGCTTTCTTCTGCAGACTCTGTCTCACCACACATGACAGACCTCCCTACAGCACTGTGTCCTTGTTGATTCCTTGTATTTCGTGAAGCACATACCAAACATCCAGTGCAGCAGCAATAAACACCACAAACATTGGAGGAATTCCAAATGGCTTCACAGTCCACAGAGTGAAGACCACTTAGCCCCCTGTTGCCACAATTGAACTCCAAAGAGAGAATTCAGCACTCTTGTCTCATATTCATTGGAAAATCATAAACCATGTCCTCTAGGTGACACATAGATGCAGACCCATCTTTGATGGACTCACTAGAAAGGAAGCTAAAGCTCCGTACAACAAAATATATTTCAAGTGCCCAACCACAGAAGCAGTTTCTCAAGAAGTCTTTAGGCCAGCAGAGCTCCACGTTTGTGGAGTGTTTACACTATCCCTTACTTTTGGAAACTCCTCTACCACCTCCAAGGTTGTAAACTCATGAGAATTTTGCATTCCACTTATGTATTCACAGATTTTCTAACTCTTTTCCTCTAATTGTGTCTTACTTGGGGCGAAGGTATTGTCAAGGCATTGTTCTGGATGAAAGTGGGAAGATTTTTGTGTAGCACATATTTGCATACACTTTGGATTCATTTTCCAAATTTTCATTCGAAATACTGAATCCCTGACACTAACCTATACCCTACTAGACTCTCACTACTAATCCTAATATGATGGAGAAAAATAACCCAAACAGAATAGAAATACAAGCAGTTCAGAGGAGGCCTGGTGTATTTTTGGACCTGCTTTTTGCATTATATAGGTCAGGAGTTATAAATGTAGTCAACTTTTTGTTGAAATAGTTCTCCATGTGATTTTAAAGTTAACAAATATGTGAATTCCTGTCTCCCTTTCTCTGTAGCCTATTCAGCACATGTATTTTTATAAGCACATATAGAATCCTAACTGGTATCACATGTACATTTTTGTGAGGTATCTGACTTGGAAGATACAAATTGTGAGAATAGATCACTCCTCATAAACACTGTTGGAACTGAAAATTCAACTTATGGGTGAGCTTCCTGGTTGAACAACATTATATATAAATCTATGTTCAGTAAAATGAATATTTTTGAATCTGTGGAGCATATATATTTCACAATGAATTTTGATTGTCATATATATTTCTACTATTTAATTTCTCTATGTGGGTTTTGTGTGTGTATGTATATATATATATATATATATATATATATATATATATATATATATATATATATATATATTCTCCAAAATTTTCAAAATATGAAATATTTGCATCTTATTATGCACTGCCTAAATTCATTCATGTTCATCTATGTGGATTTCTAATCAACTTTTCACAAGATTATTCTCAGAAATATTCATCCACCTGAAATACATATTTGTTTCCTAGTACTGAAAACTAAATTCAGTGAATGGTGCACACAAATCCTAATATTTCTAAAGTAACTTACCCATCTTAAAATCAATGCAAGTAGATTCCTATGGGACATGATGTGTATTTTGACGTTCATTTATATTCATCACTGGTACATTACTATTTCTTCAGTTTATTCACATTATGGGATATATATTTCACACACTTGTTAGCAAATTAATAGGCATTGGTTTCACTTTCAATTACTTCCTGTTTCAGAACACATGTATTTCTCCATGTTTCTTGACTGGACTTTTTATGAGACTTCTTTCCAAACACATTATTTTCGGTTTCCATAATCACTTTTGAAGCAAAACTCACACACTCTTCATAAAAAACATAAACCTATTATTACCATTAGATGTATAACTGGTTGTAATGAATGATTTTATATCAATATAAGAATTCTTATATATTTTCAGATATCAATTCAATCCATTATTTAATGTGGCACCAGTTATATTATTTATTCACCATATGGTCTCTTCATGCATTATCTCTATATTCATAGAAACAGAATACACCTCTTTTTTTCCCCCCAATTCTAATTCATACGTCTTCAAAATGTTGCTCCCAGAAATGGTGGAAGAAATACTCGTGTCACCTGATCTACATATACATTTTATCACAGTAATATTCTGGAGACTAAACACAAAGATGACACTTATGATGTACCAAAGTCTAAATGGAAAGTGAACATGGATTACTGAAAACATCAATGTCCAGGTTTCCTAATGCTCTCAAATTTCAATTCTACTGGTGACTACATATTTTTTTCTTCCTAAGATTATATATTCAAACTCAACCCTGTTAAAAATGTCTAATCTTGTGACTCACTTTATACTTTGCCTGATTTCCTAAAGTCTTTATTGATATCAGCTTTCCTACATATTTTGCCCAGTTCATCATCGTGACTGACACTTCACATATGCTGACATTTACATTTACTCTCTAACCGAAACCCTGTTGCTAAAGAATTTTGTTCCAAATCCTATACTCACTCTTCTTCCTAAAACTAATGACTATCTCCTGATCCTACCGACTCTTCCTTTTTGACTGCATGTTCTCTTCTACATTCAATCATCCATGGTACATGGTTCTATGCCATTGTATATCGATTTATCTGAGACATCTGTTCAGAACATAAATCAAGTGCCCAATGCCCTTCTGGGCTTCAAATCTTACCAAGATTTCTGTTTTCATACTTATATATCCCCTATATATTCTTGTAAATATCGCAGGTTCCCAATACCATTATTCAACCCTCAGAATGATTCCTAACCAAAATTGAACCTGTTATTAACCCTAATCATACACTGTTCCTTCAATCTAACTTTTTAGAAGAGCAGGGATGGAGTTGGTATTTCAATACAGGAATGTAGGTGATCTTCCACCAGTTGAGAACCTCGAATGTCCATACAGAAATGATGCCTGGATAAGTTGTAGGCAGCTGTGAAAGACCTGAGAGAGCAAACGTCATCTTACATGGCAAACAACCTGGTCAGGATGAAGGGATATGTCTGAATCAGCCTCTCTTTTCTTAATGTAGAGAAGATGGACCAAACCAGGCCTGTGTGGAGAGCTGCCCCTGGGTGCCTATGGTTGACATACCATTCAAACTTGTGAAAGTGTCAGAGGAAGCAGAGCCAGCCTCCATCTCATGGGACTTTTGGAATAAAATGTTAGGTCAAAGTGGTTGCCAAGGCGGTGAACTCATTCAGTTCCTAAAGGAAGTGACTAAAGTCAATTCCTTGGTGATGGAACTCTCTGAACTTGGTATCTAGGAAGCCAGGAACCCAGAGCCAGTCCCAGTCCCAGTCCCAGTGTTCTCAATTGTTTGGATTTTCCAAAGACAGAGTCATTCTTTCTTGATTCCTACTGATGAGAGAAAGGCCAAATACCAGGAGAGCTCTGAAGAGGGTCCTTTCCTGAGCAAGTAGGTAGGAGCTCACCTCTGGCTACTGACAACTTCACAGAGTTGGCCAAGGAGACCTAATCTGATACAGGACAGGCCATTTCAGGGGAACACAGTGTGGTCCACCAGTCAGAGAACACTTCGGATAGTCACAGACCCATTTTGGGGAAGGAGGTGCCTTTGTGGGTGTGGGTGTGGGTTTTTGGTTTGTCTCATGTTCTGAGAATATGTAGGAAAGGTGGTTTGTTTGGTTTGGAGTGAACTGTTTTTAATAAGTCATTTCACAAGGTGAGTGTTTCTATGTCTGTGTATCCCAATGTGTCCGTGATTTTAGACTTTAGAAAAGAGAATGATTCAATGGATGTATCCTGTCTAGTAGAAAGCTTCCCAGCATTCATCCTGCACAATTTATGAATGGACTGTGGCTTGCCTTATCAATGGGCAACACCTGCTAATTTCCTAAGTTGCCATTTTCTTCCTGAATTCTGGCCACTCTCCAGAAGAGGCTCATGGTTTTGTGTCCAAGATATGTACCACCTCCAAGCTCTGTGACATGGCCATGTAATGGATAGCTGAAGGGAATGGCAAACATCACAGAAAACTCAGATATCAGTTTGAAATGTAAAGTCTCAGTGGAGAAATCCTACTTTGGGCCTTTTCCTTAACTGTTGTTCTGTTTCCCTGAATGTCAGGATGTTCTTTGCCTCAGGACACCCCTTTGTGAAACCTGAAGAAAACAGTTTTCAAATGGAAATGAATGGGCATCACCTGTGGCTCTTTGCTTAATTGCTTTGGAAAGGGATGTGTCTGAATCAGTGTCTTAGCCCTGTGTGAGGCTGTTGATAATATTCTCAGCACCTGATGGATCTAAAGAAATATCCCATGTGTGCATCCAAAACCAAAATGGCCAAAAGAGCAGTCATTGCGGATGAAGTCTTTCGCCTTCCTCTGTAAGGTTCCTGACCTCTATAAAGTGAGAAAAGGGAAGATACACCAAGCCAGTTGATGGCTCCTTTTGGAAAAATTGTACCACCAATGACAGCATAAGCATAAATACCCCAACACTACCACAAGTCGCTGGACCAACAGATAGTTCAAAATGCACACAAGTGATACATAGTCCAGGCAAGTTCTGCAAACAGTTCAGTGATGGCTATTGCACAATCTGTAGATTGGTTTTATCTTTGTCTTCACCGACACTGGGATGAAGATAGGAATTCTGGCAATAATGGCTAAAAAAAATTATGTATCATTCTAAAAGGTACTAAAAAAAACATTTTCTTAACAATTTACATTATCTTGAAGAGAATTATTCAATATAATGAAAAGGAAAGGTGAAAGTAAACATACAATTCTGTTAACGTCCTTTTTTGTTCACATATTAAAACAGTCCTCAACAGATGTTTACCCAATTTAAATTAAAACATTTAAAACACGTGAATAAAAAAAAAATATTTGGATCCATTTTTTCATGAGCGCACATCATATATGATGTATGGACATATGTACATTCAAACATATGACACAAAACACAAGTGTGCAAACATAATATAATACATACAACACATTACATAATAGTAAAGGCCTTATAACTTTTTACAGGTGAAATCACCATTGGAATGTTTAAAAAATTATAGTCAAAAAATAGAAATGATCAGCAAAACAGTAACCTAGGTCTGCATTAGCTCAAAAACACAAAATAGAACTTCATGTTGTGGGAAAGGGCAATAATAAAATTGATATTGAAAAAAGCATCCTGGTTCTGTCGCAGATGTAAGGATAGCCAGACTGGAGTTTTGGATACCAGCTGTTATGGATTTGAGCCAAATCATCTTCTTTTTGGTCTATACAAATCAGTTTAGTTAATCTCTCTGGAATCCAAATCGGTGCTGTTCTTCCTGTGGAAACACACAAACAGACCCTCGACTCCAGACTATCACTTGGTCAGGACTTTAGTTAATCTCTCCGGAATCCAAATCGGCTGCTGTTCTTCCTGTGGAAACACACAAACAGACACTGGACTCCACACAATTACTGGGTCAGGACCTTTCCATTGTCCTGTTAGAATAGCCTTCCAAAGTACCTTGAGCTTATGCACATTTTTTGGACACATATGCCTTTCTGCAGCACTAAGTCCTCATGAATCCAAATGTAAAAAGTTTAGAGTAAAAATGGTTATTTTAAGTTTATCTTTTGGAAATATATACCCCTTCCCAATTCCGTCTTTTTGCTTTAATAAGTACATTTTAATAGTTTGATGTGCTCTTTCAACTATGCCTTTTCCCTGTGGATTGTATGGGATTCCTGTTATATGAGTTATGCCAAATGATGAGCAAAATTGTTTAAAAGAGGTAGAAGAATAACCAGGGGCATTATCTGTTTTTAACTGTTTTGGAACGCCCACAGTGGCAAAATTTTTTAAGCAATGAGCTATAACATCTTTAGTTTTTTCTCCGGCATGAAGGGAGCCCATCAAAAATCCAGAAGAAGTGTCAACTGTAACATGCAAATATTTTAATTTTCCAAATTCTGGCAAGTGTGTGACGTCCATCTGCCAAATATGGTTAGGTATCAATCCTCTCGGATTGACTTCAGGATTAACTTGTGGTAAAATGGTCACACAATTTTGACATTGTTTTATTATTTGTCTAGCTTGTTGCTTAGTTATTTCAAAACGCTTTTGTAAAGTATTAGCATTGACATGGAACTTTTTTGAAAATTTGTAGCTTCTTCTAGTGTAGAGAAAATATGAATATATGTCATGTGTAGTTTTATCTGCTAAATCATTGCCCAAACTAAGGGCTCCAGGCAATCCTGTATGTGCCCAGATACGTCTTATAAAGAATGGATCTTTTCTGTCCCAGATTAGACTTTGTATATTGGAAAGCAAAGAGAAAACAGTACTGAAGGGGAAATCCTACCAGCACCTTCAAGGGATACTATAGCATTAAATATATAGTGACTATTGGAAAATAAATTAATTACAGAATAGAAAGGTGTTAGTAACAGTCTCCTTTAGAGGTGGCACTGTTGGTTGGACACTTACACCCTCTGATGATAGAAGGTTGTTAGTAGCAGCGTCCTTTTGTAACTTTTCCCCTGATGGCTTTTTCTGCTCTAAGCTTTGTTCCTCTATCTTTGTCTAAACTGAAGGCTTTGGACTAAGCAAAACAGATATGAAAGACCACAATGGCAATGTGCCAACTGGCAGAGTCCCTGGACTGTTCTTTTCTATTCTTTTTAAATCTTCACCATGATGGTTCCATTGTGGTAAATTTAATAACTCTTACTTTAAAAGCCATGGGCTACATTTTTATATTGTATCAACGTATGCCCTGACTGTCCCTGATTTTAGTGAGATGCCTCCTTCCTGTAACAATTTCCTTAACACTATTTCAGTTTGTTTTTTACTAATTTCTGATCCCGTATTTCTACTTTAATGAAACCCAACAAGATAAGGCAAAAAAGAAAAAAAAAAAAAAAAAACCAGACAGAATGAAATAAAAAGTGAACAACAAAAAGTCATTATGGCCTTTCTATCCTCCTGACATGTGCATCCGACCTTTATCCCAATCTGTTCCTCAGACATAAATAGTTTTTCCTCAGATTTGAGTGGTTTTTCTTTCGTTTAACTCATCTCCAGGGACAGGCAACTTAAAATAAACGTGAAGCAAAACAAAAGAGGAATTCTAAAATGGCTACCCATCCTCTCGCCCTGCTCTCAGGGTCGAGCAGTTTACCTTATCACTTACCCTCAGTCAATCCCCGTTCAAGCCACCAAATGCTGCAGTCTGGCTAGGCACGATTCAGCAGCCACTTGTCAAAAGAAACAAACTTTATTTTTAGAACCACACACGCCAAACAAAACAGCTCCTCAGGAAAAACTCCCAGAGGCTAACTGCCACAACTGGCTTCCTTGTAAAGTCTCTCTCACACCCACAAACCTCTCCACCTCCCACAAACCTCCTGCGCTTGAGGTCGATTTGCTGGGTCATCGTGGGTGGAGCCAAAAAAGTCCCCCAATGAGCAGCTCCATGGTCTGAAAGGGCAGGGAAACAGCCCAATGAGCATCACCACAGAGTAGCCAATCAGCTAGATGTTGCTGGGGCCTCTGTGAGCCAATAATCAGCAGGCAGCTGGAATTTTTCTGGCAGTTGGAAGCTTGCTAGGGCACCTTCAGCTGTGGCTCTCAACAAATTCCTGTCTCCATTCTCTGTAGCCTATTCAGCACATGTTTTTTTATATGCACATATAGAATCCTACCTGTTATAACACGTACATTTTTGTTAGGTGGCAGATACAAATTGTGAGAACAGACTACTCCTCCTAAATGCTGTTGGAACTGAAAATTCAACCTATTGGTCAGCTTCGTAGTTGAACAACATTATGCATAAGTCCATGTTTAGAGAAATGAATATTTTTGAATCTGTGGATGATATATATTTCATGGTGAATTTCCATTGCAATATATATTGCTATTTTTAATGTCTCTCTGTGTGTGTGTTTGTGTATATGTGTATATATATATATATATATATATATATATATATATATATATATATATATATATTCTCAAGATTTTTCAAAATATGAAAAATGTTTCTTATTATACACTCTCTAAATTCATTCATATTCATATATTTGGATTTATAATCAACTTTTCACCAGATTATTCTCAGAAATATTCATCCACCTGACATATATATTTGTTTCCTAGTACTGAAAACTAACTTCAGTGAATGGTGCATACAAATACTAATATTTCTACAGTAACTGACCCAGTTTAACAACAATTCAAGTAGATTCCTATGGGACATGATGTGTAGTTTGACGTTCATTTTTATTCAACACTGGTACATTAGTATTTCTTCAGTTTATGCACATCATAGGATATATATGCATTTCATCCACTAGTTAGCAAATTTTTAAGCATTTGTTTGACTTTCAATCACTTCCTGCTTCAGAACACATGTATTCCTCCATATTTCTTGGCTTGACTTTTCATGAGACTTCTTTCCACACACATTATTTTTGATTTCCATAATCACTTTTTTAGCAAAACTCACACAGCTTCATGATAAACCATAACCCTAATATTACCATTAGTTGTATAACTGGTTGAAATAAATGATTGTATATCAATATAAAATTTCACATAAGTTTTCAGATATCAATTTAAGCCATTATTTAAAGTGGAACCAGTTATATTATTTATTCACAGTAATGTCTATTCATGCATTATCTCTATATTCATAGACTCAAGGTAAACCTCTTTGATTCCCCAATATGAATTATACGTCTTCAAAGTATTGCTCCCAGAAATGATGGAAGAAATACTCATGTCACCTGATCTATATATACATTTAATTACAGTAATATTTGGACACAAAATGCAAATATCAGGCTTATGATTGTACCAAAGCCTAAATGGAAAGTGAACATGGATTACTTAAAACATCCATTTCCAGGTTTCCTAATGCTCTCAAATGTCAATCCTATTGGTGACTACATATTTGTTTCTTCCTAAGATTATGTGTTCAACCTCAACCCTCTTGAAAATGTCTAATCCTATGACTCACTTTATACTTTGCTTGATTTCGTAATGTCTCTATTGATATCTGCTTTCCTACATATTTTCCCCAGTTCATCATTGTGACTGACTCTTCACTTGTGCTAACATTTAACTTCACTCTCTAACTGAAACCCTATTGCTAAAGAACTTTTGTTCCAAATCCTATACTCACTCGTCTTCCTAAGCCTACCCACTATCTTCCTAATCCTATCGACTATCCCTTTTTGACAGGATGTTCTCTTCTACATTCAATCATCCAATAATATTCCGGCAAGCGTAAGAGGAAGAGACCACCAAAAGACTGTACTATGCAACAGCTAAGGGTTTATTGGCGGTCCAGCATACTGGGGCTCAAAGCTCCCTTGAATAGATCAGAGAGCCCTGAGAACAGCTTAAGCTGATCTTTTATACTTTCCTTGGAGGCTGCAGGGAGAGAAGTTTATTGATGGGTCAGGGCGAGTGGTCGGTCAGCGAGCAACCGGGTGAGGGAGTACATTCTGCAATTTGGCAATTGGGGACAGCACATTCTGGGAACAAGATTAGAAAACAGTTGTCAATATTTCAACAGTGTTTTTCTAAGCATACAGAAAAACAGGAAGTGACAAGTACCTATTTTATTAACCTTTCATTCCCCACTTCTTCTTCTGGATCCTTTTAATCATAAAAGTGATCATAGGGAGGTTTAAATTCTATGTCTGCTAGTGGGGTATTGCCATATGTTTAACTTGACCAATTTGAGCTTGGAGAAAAGAAATTACACGGTTGAGCAAACAGGGTTTTATAGTGAGCAATAATGTAAGATTTCTTGGATTGGCCAGGGTTGATAAAAGCATAGTTAACCAGGGAGACTGTGTGAAAAAAGACTCAAACCACCCTTTTGGGCCTCTCTCTCTCTCGTTGATGCTCTTCAAGGCGTCTTTTTAATTTACTCATAGATTTTTTTTTTTTACAACTCCCGTATGGTCGGCATAAAAGCAACATTCTTCCCTCAATGCAGCACAAAGGCCCTCTTCTCTCATGAAGAGGAGATCCAACCCTCGACTGTTCTCTAAAACAACTTCAGGTAGAGAGGTAAAAGATTCCTGCAAAGCTGTGATGGAGGTTTCTAATATCTTTATTTATTGGTCTATTGCTGCTTCTAATTGGGTCACTTGTTGTGTCCCATGGACCAGGGCAGTTGTTCCTGTACCCACCACTTCAGAAACCCAAATTCCTAATATATGGCTAAAGTGAGGATATATGTTTTCAGCTTAACCGGGTTGTATGCCCCCCTATATGATCTTTAAATGAACCTGCGTCATGACAGTGCACTCTGTGAAACAACTTCAATTAATCACATCGGTTAACCATTTCATGAAAACATAAACAATGTTTAAGTATATAGAATTATACTGTTGTAGGGAAGGACAAGGCAAGGCACCTAAGATAGCATGGAAGACAGGGAAACAGTCCTATTTGGTTGCAAATGGATTCAGAGGGCACTGCTTCTGTTGTAATCAATTAATCCCCTGAACCCCAAGTTTAGATAGTTTCAGAATTTTGTACCCAACATATAAGGGAAGGGGCTCAGAAGTTCACAGTCTGCAGAAGATCACAAAAAGCAGTTTTTGTTTCTTTTTTTTCCTCTGTTCTGGGCAAGTTAACTTATCAAGGACACCTGGGGGAGGGAGAGATTTTTCTTCCCTTTCTTTTTTCCCCCTGCCAGCTGTTACAATGGAGCCCAATTTTAACTTCTTTATTGTAGAAATGTAGCCATTTCTGTGAAGCCCCACCTCAAGGCCAGAGGCCTTTTTCTCATATTTTGTGAAAAACTAGTAAGGGGGTGTCTAGCTGAGAAGTGCTGAGTTTTTTAGGCAGTGGCCAAGTAGAACAGGGCAACACGAATAAAGAAAATTTATCTACATTGAACTCTTTTATAGGGACTCTTTTGCTGAAAGTTTTAAAGTCAGCCATGGTGAAGACTTCTGGAGAAGGTCAGTTAAGACTTTTCGGTGGGCCTGGTACAGCGGGGGAAGACGGGGAAGGTGGGGCTGAGAGCACCTCCGAGGATCTGAGAATGAGGAAGGAGAGATGTAAAAGAATAATGGGAAACGGGTTTGGGATTTTCCAGGCAACAAAAACGTGAGCAGTAGAACAGGTAGAGTAGAGGGGAAGACGGGAGTGAGTATCCCAAAATCCTGTGAGGGACTTTCAAAAACTTAGAAACCTGTTTTCAGTATTGACAAAGCAACATTAAAGGCCATTTTTATTACATCTTGGATAAGGGTCTGAGGGCTCTCCTCAGCTAGTTTGAGCTTTTGGTTAGCTGGTAAGAGGACCTGGTGGGACCCGGTGTGGCACTGACAGGAGAAGAGAGGAATGAGTGGGTGAAGGGGTACCTCAGTACCTGCTACCTCAGCAAGGGGGCAGTGGTCTGAGAACCAGCGGAGGTTTGGGCTTTTCATCTAGTAATTGGAGGGGAGAAATCAGTTTGCTGAGGTGGGAATGACAGCAGAGAGTCTGGAGCAGAAGGCTGAGGGTGAGAATCTTTTGGAGAAGCATAGTTCAGGATGTGAGTGAAGGAGGGAAAAGGCTTCCACATAGGGGAATCGCCTTTCACCCTTTTGAGCACTTGCAGAAGTTAAAAAGTTCACGCAGAATTTGAGGATCTGGAGACCCCTCTGGGGGCCATCGGTTTTGGTTATCTAATTGGTAGTATGGCCAATGCTCTGTACTGAATTTGATGAGGAGTTTGGGTTCCATCAGGCAGCCCCTGTATGCTCACATTCCCATGACATATAGAAGAAGTCAGCTTTTCCCCCACACAGCCGTGACTGTTTGTGGCTTTGATAGTCTGCTGGGCAAACATAGCAATCTAGGCTAGCCAACCTGCATCTGGCTCACGTGTCCCTACACTCATAAGGTGTGTTTCCATCATCTATGGTACAGAAGGCATTTAATGGAATTTTAGTGGGATCCTCTTCATCAGGGATATACCAATAGGAAAGAGATATAGCCAGCTGACAAATGTCTGTATGGAGAGATGGCCACCAGATCCTAAGGGGGCTGTATGCGAGATATATTATACTTATTTTCCAGTAGGATTTGTGATCACCCATCTCTGCTGAACGGACTGATGAGGGTTAGGACTACTGGTGGTAAATGGGAGAGTATAGAGCCTTATCCACATGGCGAATACGCAATTTGAAAAGGGTTACCAGTCTTTTTCAGTTTCTAGCCAGAGTCTGGACAGGGCACAGGCTTGAGATGACAGGCATGGATCCAGGAAGTGATTCCATCTACCATTACTACTGTAGGTGTTATAAGTAGCACCTGCTATGGTCCTTTCCAGCGGGGTTCCAGGGATGACACCTGATGTCGTCTTACGTCGATGAAGTCTGTTACTTGATATCGATGTGGAATCCCCTCCTCCCCAGGTTGGTAGGCAGTGGCCAGCTGTTTTCACAGGTATTTCTTAGTTCTTTCAAGAGCTTTAAGTCTCTCAAGCAAGGGGGTGTGGAAGGGATCGTTAGGTCTTAGAGTGGGGTTAGGTCCCTTACGGGAGGAGGTGCACAATAGAGAATTTCAAAGGGGGTGTGATTACACAAAGAAACAGAGGGAGTATTTCTTGCATGCAACATTGCAGAAGGCAGGAGCATAGTCCAATCTTTTATGCTGGTCTCTAAGCTTAATTTCGGTAAGGTCTGTTTAATGGTTCTATTCACTCTTTCTACCTGTCCTGAACTCTGGGGTCGATAAGCACAATGTAACTTCCAATTAATCCTCAGGGTCCTGGCTAACCCTTGACTTACCGGGGCCATGAACACCAGTCCATTATCAGACCCTATTACCTTACGCAGGCCGTATCTTGGAAAAATATCTTCTAGGATATTCTTGGCCATCGTTTTTGCTGTTTCTTTCTTTCTTTCTTTTTTTTTTTTTTGTGGGGACTGCTTCAATCCATCCTGAAAATGTATCTACAAAGACTAGGAGATATTTAAGTCCATACCTTGCTGGCTTAATTTCAGTAAAATCCACTTCCCAAAATTGTCCTGGTCTGGTTCCTCATAGGTGCTTTCCTGAAGGAAGCTTGTAAGGGTAAGCATTAACCAATTGATGGAACTGACAGACTTTTGTTAACCATTCTGTTATTTCCTTTTCCTGTGAGTCAGTTAGTTTAAAACTCTGTTCTTGATCCTTCAGGAATTCCTGCAGTTTCTTTGAACCAAAGCGAGTGAGTTGATGTACAGTTTCTACTGACATAGTTGGAGCCATGACTATAGGAATTTTTACTGAAGGATTTAGAAATTCCACTTGGGGGCTTTCAGGGTTAAAGGTTATTTTGGCGTGGACCATGGTGAGCAGATCTCTGCCCATCAATGGGGCTGGGCATTCTGGGATTACTAGGAAGGAGTGATGGATTTTTTCCTTTCCCCAGGTCCATGGTACTCTTAGTTGTCTATGCCCAATATTTACTGCCGTTAGCCCCTTGAACTAGAGACTTTTTATTTAATAGAGGGCCAAATGTGGCCTTGAGGGCTGAGTATATTGCCCCTGTATTCACTTCAAAGTTTACTGGGGTCCCCTCCACTTCAAGTTACGCTTAACTCAGCGAGGGGATCGTAGCCCCTACTTTCGTAGTCATCCTCCAGAGTCAGAATGCCTGGCTGGTGTGGCTGTATATTTCTGGGGCACTCTTTGGCCCAGTGTCCTTTTTCTTTACAGTAATCACATTGATCTGAAGCCAGGGGTGGTCTCTGGCCTGGGCCCAGGTATCCCTTCCTGTCTCCCTGTTTCTTAATTTCTGGCCTATTTTTTGTTGTGACCAGGACCTTAGTCAATGCCTTAGTCTGTCTTTGTTTCTTTTATCCTCCCTTTGCTCCCTTCTCTTCCTCAGTTTCTCTCTTATAGTATGCCTTCTCGGCTTCTCTGACTAAATCTCTCAAAGTCATATCTTGTAATCCATCTAAGCGTTGTAACTTTCTTTTAGTATCCAGGGCACCTTGCCCAATAAAGGCCATCATGACAGATGCCTTTTGATCCTCCCCCTGAGAATCGAAAGGAGTATATCTCCTATATGTCTCCATAATTCTCTCTAGAAACATAGAGAGGGAGATTCATCAGGCCCTTAGTAATCTCTGTTACCTTGGCAAAATTACTTGGTCGCCTAGAAGCCACTTGGAAACCCACTATTAGAGCCCGGTAATAAGGGGACAGTTTCTCCCTACCTTCAAAGATGTTGGGGTCCCAGTTGGGTCTGTTAAAGGGAATGCTGGCTTTGATTAAGTTGGGAAGTTGTGTTGGTCGCCCATCTGGTCTGAGGATACTTTTTTCTAGCTTGCAGGAGGATTCTCTTTTGTTCCTCTGTCATGAAGATAGTCCTTAGGTGTTGTTGGCAGTCATCCCAAGTAGGCTGGTGGGAAAACATCAATGACTCAACCAGACCTATGAGCCGGGTGGGTTCCTCAGAAAATGGGGGTTTGTAATTTTTTAAGTTGTATAGGTCTGAAGAGGAGAAAGGCCAGTACTAGTAAGCTTGCATTTTTCTCCCATGGCCATCATCAATCGTTGGCCCATGGGGACGGAAGGGGTGCATCATGGGAGTTCCAGGGTTTCAGTCATTTGCCGCCTGTGAGTTCCTTTAGCTGGGCCAGCTTCCTCCAGGGAAGGAGGGGATGTGTGTGCCACGAGGGAGTTATCTGGAGGGTGCTGGGCCGGCTTTGCTTCCTCCAATGGCAGAGAGGCTGAGTCAGCAGAAGTAGAATCACTTAGAGGGTGTTGTGGGTTAGTGGACGATGACAGGGGATGAGGAGGGGGAAGAGATTCCAGTAGAGTCAAATCTTGTGACTCAGGGAGAACGGAGGGTGGAGGAGGGGGAGGAGCAGAGGGTTTGAGAGATCATGGGGAAAAGAGTAGGAGCGGGGGGCAGGGGCAAGGAAAAGCTTCACCCATGAAGAAGGAGATTTGCAGAGGTCATGCCAAGTTAAAATATATGGCTGTTGATCAGGATGGCTATGTGGCCCCGACTGAAAGACAATATCTCTGACTTTTTAAATTAGTAGGAAGTAGAAATATCCTTTTACGGGCCATCCGACTCCAAACGTGGGTCATTCTGAGGAACAGAGAGTCTGCCTGGTCCAGCGTTTTACTAAATAAGAAAGATTCTGAGCCCTTAAGCGGATTTTGGTCCAGTGATCAAGGGTCAGGGACAGAGGCATTGAAGTGCTCTGTCCCATAATGAAAGGTACACTAACAGTAAAAGCAACGACACATGACACAGACAAGACAAGACAATAAAGACATGCAATGGACCTCCAACACTGAGACCAGGAATGAGTAGCTGGCAAAATCCGATGGGCTGGAAATACCGAAACTGAAAATATCACTGAGTTGAGGAGACAATTGTTCCTTGATTTCCCGAGTCCTCTGGGGCGTACCCCAGGGACGCGGCCTGTGTCTCTGTGACACATCTCTCAGTCACTGTGGGAGAGAGCTCAGGCTCTTCATCGCCAGTGATTTTGCCAAGCCCTAAGCTGAAACATGAAACCAGAAAGAGGCCCCTTACTTGCCCCGAGAGGTGCCCGTTGGGGTCTCTCGTCCCCTGCTGCTGGAACTCTGTGGAACCTCAATATGTAAATGTCGTGTGAGTGTCGGAGGAAGAGACCACCAAGAGACTGTCTCATGAAACAGCAAAGGGTTTATTTGGGGTGCAGCATGCTGGGCCTCAGAGCTCACTTGAATAGAGAAGAGAGCCCCAAGCACAGCTACAGCAGAGCTTATATACTTTCCTTGGAGAGGGAAGGGAGGAAAATTTACTGATGGGTAAGGGCGAGTGGGTGGTTTGCGTGACACCGAGTGAGGGAGTACATTCTGCAGTTTGGCGTTTGGGAACAGCACACTCTAGGAAAAGATTAGCAAATTTTTCACAAGATTGCAACAGAGTTTTGTTAAGCATACAGAAAAACAGGAAGTGATAAGTACCTATTTTATTAACCTTTCACTACTGACTATTTCTTTTTGACTGGATGTTCTCTTCTACTTTCAATCATCCAAGGTACAAGGTCCTATGCCATTGTATATCGATGTATCTGAGACATCTGTGCAAAACATAATTCAACAATGCCTATCGCAATCAAGGCCCCAATGCCTTTCTGGGCTTCAAATCTTACTTAGATTTCTATTTTCATACATTCATTTCACCTATATATTCTTATACATATCGCAGGTTCCTTATACCATTATTCATATAGCAGAATGATTTCTAACCCACACCGAACATGTTATTAATCATAACCATACACTGTTCCCTCAATCTAATTTTACAAAAGAGCAGGGAAAGAGTTGTTCATGCAATACAGGAATGTAGGGGATATTAGACCTAATGAGAACCTCAAAGATCCCTGCAAAAATGATCCCTGGAGAAGATATAGGCAGCTATGAAGGACCTGAGTGAGCAAAAGTCATCTTCCATGGCAAACAACATGGTCAGGATAAAGGGTTATGTCTGAATCAGCTTCTCTTCTTAATGTAGAGAAGATGGACCAAACCAGGACTGTGTGGAGATCTGTTCATGGGTGACTATGGTTGATATATCATTCTAAATTGTGAATGTGTCACAGGAAGTAGGGGCAGCCTCCAAATAATGGGACCCTTGAAATCAACAGTTTGGTTAAATTTGTTGCCAAGAAAGTGACCTCATTCAGTTCCTGAAGAAAGTGACCTCACCTCACTTGCTGGGTGATGGAACTCTCTGAACTTGGGATCCAGGAAGCCAGGCACCCAGAGCCAGTCCCAGTACCAGTCCCAGTTGTCTCACTTCTTTGGATTTACCAAGGACAGAGTCAGTCTTTCTTGGTACTTACAGATGTGAGGAAGGCCAAATTCAAGAAAGCTCTAAAGTGGGGCTTTACCTGAGAAAGCAGGTAGTGGCTCACCAGTGGCTCCTAACAACTTCACAGTGTTGGCCAAGGAGACCAGATCTTAGGACAGGCCATTTCGGGGGAACATTGTATGCCCCACCAATCAGAGGACACTCCAGATAGTCACAGACCTACTAGGGGTAAGAAGGTGCCTTTGTGGGTGTGGTTGTGGGTTTGTGGTTTTGTCTCATGTTCTGAGAATAGGTACTAAAGTCGGTTTGTTTGGTTTGGAGTGGACTATTACTAGAAAGTTGTTTGACAAGGCCAGTATTTCTATGTCTGTGTATCCCAGTGTGTCTGTGGTTGTAGACATTAGAATAGATAAAGCATCAATGGATGTCTCCTGTCTATTAGAAAGCTTCCCAGCATTCGTCCTTCCCCATTTAAAATGGACTGTAGCTTACCTTATTGGTTGGCAACCAGTGATAACTTCCTAAGTTTTCCTGTTTTCTTCCTGAATTCTGGCCACTCTCCAGAATAGGCCCATGGTTTTGTGTCCAAGATATATACCACCTCCAAGCTCTGTGACATGGCCATGAACTGGATAGCTGAAGGGAATGACGAGCATCTCAGAAAACTCAGATATCAATGTGACCAGGAGAGTCTCAGTGGAGAAACTCTGCTTTGGGCTTTTTGCTTACCTTTTTTCTTTTGACCTGAATGTCAGGAAGGTCTTTGACTCAGGCTACCCCTTTGTGAAGCCTGAAGAAAAGAGTTTTCAAATAAAAAAGAATGGGCATACCTATGGCTCTTTGCTTAATTTCTTTGAAAGGGATGTGTCTGAATCAGCCCTTTCGCCCTGTGTGAGGCTGTGGCTTAGATTTTCAGCACCTGATGGATCTAAAGAAAGTTCCCATGTGTGCATCGAAAACCAAAATGGCCAAAAGAGCAGTAATTGTGATGAAGTATCTCGCCTTCCTCTGTAAGGTTCTTGACCTCCATCAAGTAAGAATAGGGATGCTTTGCATCAAATGAGTACTTCAAAACCTACAGAGGCTAGGCCATAGGTGCCTGGGTTTTCTCATGACTCCAATTCACATAAAGAATCTAAACCCCACAGGCAGTGGCCTCAAATTGGTAAAGTGGAGCAGTATTAAGGTCAGGCCTATTTGTTCACTCTTAGTTCGCAGGAAGTGTGTCCAGGCCACCCTGACTTTAGGCAAATGAGGGGCAAGGGAGATTATTTTGTACACTGTCTTGGTCTGCGCCCTCATGGAAACCTCCAGCCAGAGTTTATGATGAGTGTCTATGTGGTAGAACATGAGCGCCATGTGGGAGTGTTTTGGTTTTAATTGAGGTCATTTGTGTGGCTGTTGGACGAGATGACTGGGTCCACCTGGGTTTGAACTCTGGTGTAATTCCCCTTAGAGACTGAGTTCTGGAACTGACCTCAGAGAAGTATTGCAATAAATAGTCTTGGGATTTTAGGAGGCCACACATGAGAATCGCCCTTGGAAACTGAGATCTAGGCCCAGGATGGCTTCCAACAGAGCTCAGGGAATCTAAGCCAGGATATCACATGATTTTATTCTTAAAGACTTCGTAGCCATACTTGAGAGTCTAACGACACATGGAACTCACATTGTACACCTCAATGGGCCTGGCTTCATGTGACCACTTGGCCACCTTTTGGGAAGGCTTGCCTGTGAGTGTTCTCCAGAGCTTTCTTTGAAATGAGCTTCCTCACCATTCAATGGTTCCTGAATTAATTGAAACCCACAGTGACTCCAACTTCATCCTTGAAAAATGGCTACATAAATACCTTGAAATTTTTGAAATTCCCATGACCAGGTGGCACTGGAGAACATTTGGATATCCTTTTGCTGATCATGAGTGTACCAGACAGTGCCTTGATTCACTGGGTTTCGTGAAACTGGTGTAGAACAGAGATGCCAGTAAGTTGGAGCCTGCTGAGTAGTGGACATAGAGCAGTGGACTGTAGGTGTGTGAATAAATATTTTTGGTAGGACCACCTGGATCTGCCATTGGCTTCCAAAAGCCTTGTGACTGACAAGGTGCAGGCAGCAGACCCTTATATGTAAAGGCATGTTGTTATATGCAGAGGTTTCAGGGTAATGTTCAGAGTCAGGTTGCTATAGTCAAGGGGGAAAGTATTGTTGGATAGAAGCCTGGTTCGTACATTCTCTTGGAGACCCTGACCAACCACACGTGACAGAACTCCCTCCAGCATTGTGTCCCAGTTGTACTCCTTGTATTTCATGAAACCAATACCAAACTGCCAGTGCAACTGCAAGAAACACCAGGAAAAATGGAGGATGACCAAATGGCTTCACAGACTACATGGGAAGACACTTAGCTCCCAGTGGCCACAGTTTATCTACAAAAAGAGAATTCAGAACTTCTGCCTCATGTTCATTAGAAAATAAGGAACCATGTCCTTCAGGTCACATAGATGCAGACACAGGTTTGATGGTGTCACTCCAAAACCAAGCTAAATCATGTGAAAATTACATATATTTCATGTGCCCAACCTTAGAGGACGTTTCTCAAGAAGTCTTTAGTTCAGCAGAGCTCTATGTTTCTGGAGTGTTTACCCTCTCCCTTACTTTTGGAAATTGTTCTACCACCTCCAGTGTTGTGAACTCCTGAACAATTTTTATTCCACATATGTATTTACAGATTTTCTAACTCCTCTCCTCTAATTGTGTCTTACTTGGATCGATGGTTGTGTCAAGGCTTTGTTCTGAATGAGAGTGGGAAGAATTTTGTGTAGCACATGTTTGCATGCACATTAGATTCATTTTCCTATTTTCCATTTGAAATACTGAATCCCTGACACTAACCAATACCCTACTAGACTCTGACTACTAATCCTAATATTATGGAGAAAAAGAAACGTAACTGAATAGAAATGCAAGCCTTTCATATGAAGCATGGTGTATACTTGGATTTGCCTTCTGCTTTATCAAGAGGATGTATTATAAATCTAGTCAACTTTTCTTTGTAATATTTCTTCATGAGTTCTTAAAGTTAACACATATGAAAATTCCTGTCTCCCTTTCTCTGAAGCCTATTCAGCACATGTATCTTTTTATGCATATATAGTATCCTACCTGATATCACACGTACATTCTTGTGAGCTCACTGACTTTGGTATATAAAAATTGTGAGAAGAGATGACTCCCCCTAAATACTGATGGAACTCAAAATTCAACCTGTGGGTGAGCTTTCTAGTGAAAAACATTAGACATAATTAACATAAATCCATGATCAACAAAATGAATATTTTTGGATATGTGGATGAATTATAATTCATGATGAATTTCTATTGGCATATATATTGCTGCATATCAATGTGTGTGCGTGTGTGTGTGTGTGTGTGTGTGTGTGTGTGTGTGTATATATATATATATATATATATATTCTCCAGATTTTCCAAAATATGAAATATGTGTGTCTTATTATACACTCCTTAAATAAATTTATGTTCCTGTATGTGCATTTATTAACAACATTTCACAAGATTAATCTCAGAAATACTCAACCACCTGAAATACATATTGGTTTTCTAGTACTGAAAACTAATTTCAGTGATAGGTGCTTAGAAATCCTAATATTTCTACAGTAACTGACCCAGTTTAACATCAATGCAAGTAGATTCCAATTGAACATGATGTGTATTTTGATGTTCATTTTTATTCAACATTTGTACATTACAATTTCTTCAGTTTATGGACATCATAAGATATACTTTCTTATCCACAAGTTCACAAATGTATAGGTATTTATAGGCATTTGGTTTACTTTCAATCACTTCCTACTTCAGAACACATGTATTTCTCCATGTTGCTTTACTGGTCTTTTCACTAGACTTATTTCAAAACACATTATTTTCGATTCCATGATCATTTTTGAAACAAAACTCACACACTCTTCATGATAAACTGTAACCAGAATATTACCATTTGATATATAACTCGTTTGAATGAATGTATATATATAAGATCTCCTATATATTTTCAGAGGTAAATTCAATCCATTATTTAAACTTGGAACCAGTTATATACTTTATTCACAATATGGTCTATTCATGCATCATCTCTATAATCATCAACACGGGGGTACACCTATTTGTATCCTCAGTACTAATTTATAAGTTTTCAGAATTTTGCTCCCCGTAATGGTGGAAGAAATACTCATGTCACCTGATCTACATATACATTTTATCACAGTAGTATTCTGGACACAAAATGCAAAGGTCACACTTATGATTGTGCCAAAGCCTAAATGGAAAGTGAACATGGATTACTAAAAACATGCATGTCCATTTTGCCTAATGCTCTCAAATATCAATCCTATTGGTGAGTACATATTTGTTTCTAAGATAATATATTCAATCTCAACCCTCTTGAAAATATCTAATACTATCACTGACTTTATACTTTGCATGATTTCCAAATGTCCCTATTGATATCTGCTTTCCTACATATTTTCCCCAGTTCATCATTGTGATGGTCTCTTCACATGTGCTGACATTCACATTCACTCTCTAACTGAAACCCTATTGTTAAAGAACATTTTTCCAATTCCTAGACTCACTCTTCCTCTTAAACATACTGACTATCTTCCTAAACCTACAGACTATCCCTTTTTGACTGGATGTTCTCTTCTACATTCAATCATCCGAGGTACCCGGTCCTATGCCATTGTGTATCGATTTATCTGAGACCTCGGTGCAGAACATAATTCAAGCTAATTATCTCAATCAAGGGCCCAATGCCTTCCTAGGCTTCAAATCGTTCCTAGATCTCTGTTCTCATACATATATTTCACGTCTATATTCTTCTAAATATCACAGATTCCCAATACCATTATTCATCCAGCAGAATGATTCCTAACTCAAATCAAACATGCTTTTAACCCTAACCATACACTGTTCACTCTATCTCACTTTACAGAAGAGCAGGGACAGAGTTGGTCTTACAATACAGGAAGCTAGAGGATCTTCCACCAGCTGAGAACCTCAGAAGTCCATGCAGAAATAATCCCTTGAGACGATGTAGTCAGCTATGAAGGACCTGAGAGAGTAAAAGTCATCTTGCATGGCACACAACCCGGTCAGGATGAAAGGATGTGTCTGAATCAGCCTCTCTCTTCTTAATGTAGTGAAGAAGGACAAAACCAAGCCTGGGTGGAGAGCTGTTCCCAGGTACTTATGGTTTCTATACCATTCTAACTTGTGAAAGTGTCACAGGAAGTAGGCAAAGCCTCGATCTCAGAGAGCATACGAAGCAACTGTTAGGACAAAGTGGTGGACAAGGCAGTGACCTCATTCAGTTCCTGAAGAAAGTGACCTCACCTACTTCCTTGGTGATGAGACTCTCTGAATTTAGGATCCAGGAAGCCAGGCCCCCATTACCAGTACCAGTCCCAGTCCCAGTGAGCTCACTTGTTTGGATTTACCAAGGAGAGAGTCAGTCTTTCTTGGGACCTACTAATGTGAGCGTGGCCAAATGCCAGGATAGCTCTTAAGAGGGGCCTTTCCTGAGAGGACAGAAAGTGGCTCACCGCTGGCTCCTGACAACTTCACAGAGTTGTCAAAGGAGACCAGATCTATGACAGGAAATGCCATTGTTGAGAAATATGGCCTACCAGTCAGAGGACACTCCGGATAGTCACAGACCTACTTGGGGGAAAAGGTGCCTTGGTGTGTGTGGACGACAGTTTGTGGTTTTGTCTCATGTTCTGAGAATAGGTAAAAAAAAATGTCGGTTTGTTTGTTTTGGAGTGGAATGTTTCCAATAAGTCTTTGACAAGGCGAGTGTTTCTATGTCTGTGTATCCCCCTGTCTCCATGGTTGTAGACATTAGAAAAAAGAATGCCACAATGGGTGTGTCCTGTCTAGGACAAAGCTTCCCAGCATTCATCTTGCCCAATTTAAGAATGGACTGCAGCTTGCCTTATCCATGGGCAAGACCTACTATGATCCTAAATTCCTGTATTCGTCCTGAATTCTGGCCACTCTCCATAATAGTCTCATGGTTTTGTGTCCAAGATATATATCACCTCAAAGCTCTGTGACATGGCCATGTACTGGATAGCTGAAGGGAATGGCGAGCATCTCAGAAAACTCAGATATCAGTGTGACCAGGGAGTCTCAGTGGAAAAACCCTGCTTTGGGCCTTTTGCTTACCTATTCTTCTGTTGTCCTGAATGTCAGGAAGGTCTTTGCCTAAGGCCAACCCTTTGTGAAGCCTGATGAAAACAGTTTTCAAATGGAAATGAATGAGCATCACCTGTGGCTCTTTGCTTAATTGCTTTGGAAAGGTATGTGACTGAATCAGCCTCTTGGCCCTGTGTGAGGCTGTGGCTTAGATTCTCTGCACCTAATCGATCTAAAGAAAGATCCCATGTGTGCATCCAAAACCAAAATGGCCAAAAGAGCAATCATTGTGGATTAAGTCTCTCACCTTCCTCTGTAAGGTTCCTGAGTTACATCAGTGAGAATATTGATCCTTTGGGTCAAATGAGTTCTTCAAAGCCCTGCAGATTTTAGCCCATAGATGCTTGGGTTTTCTCATGACTCCAATTCAAATAAAGAATCCAAACCCCACAGTCAGTAGGCCTCAGATTGGAGAAGTGGAGCAGTATTAAACACAAGTCTATTTGATCACTCCTGGTTCACAGGAAGGGTGTCCAGACCACCCTGACTTTAGGCAAATTAGGGGCAAGGAAGCTTTTTTTGGACACTGTCTTGGACTGCGCCCCTCATGGAAACTTCCAGGCACAGGTTATGATGAGTGTATATATAGAAGAAGATGAGTGCCATGTGGGAGTGTTTTGGTTTTAATTGTGGTCATTTGTGTGGCAGTTGGAAGAGATGCCTGGGTCAACCTGTGCTTGAACTCTGGTGTGATTCCAATTAGAGACTGAGTTCTGGAACTGACCTCAGAGAAGTATTGCCATAAATTATGTTGGTATTTTAGGAGGCCACGCATGAGATTTGCCCTTGGAAACTGAGATCTATGCCCATTTTGGCTTTCCACAGATCACTGGGAATCTCAGCAAGGATATCACATGATTTTATTCTGAAAGTCTTGGCATGTATAGTTGAGAGTCTTAACACATATGTACCTCACATTGTAGACCTCAATGGCCCTGGCTTCATGTGACCTTTTGGCAACTCTTTGGAAAGCCTTGCCTGTGAGAGTTCTCCAGAGATTTTATTGCAATGAGATTCCTCACTATTTACAGGTTCCTGTATAAATTGAAACCCCCAGTGCCTCCAACGTTATCCTTGAAAAATGGCTAGATAAATATCATGAAATTTTTAAAATTCCCATGATCAGGTGGCACTGGAGAACCTTTGGATGTCCTGTTGCTAATCATGAGTGTACCAGACCCTGCCTTAATTCACTGGGTTTCATGAAAATGGTGTAGAACAGAGATGCCAGAAATTTGGACCCTGTCGAGTAGGGGGCCTAGAGCAGTGGAGTGTAGGTATGTGAAAAAACATCTGTGGTGGGGCCACGTGGATCTTCCATTGGGTTTCAAATGACTTGTGACTGAAATGGTGAACCCAGCAGACCCTTATATGTAAAGGCATCTTGTTATATGGAGAGGGTTCAGGGCAATGTTCAGAATCAGGTTGCTTTGGTCAAGGTGGAAAGCTATGTGGATAGAAGCGTGGTTGGTGCATTCTCCCGCAGACCCTGACCCACCACACGTGAGAGTCCTCCCTCCAGAACTGTGTCCCAGTTGTACTCCTTGTATTTCGTGAAGCCAACACCAAACTCCCAGTGCAGCAGTAAGAAACACCATGAAAAGTGGAGGATGACCAAATGGCTTCACAGTCCACACAGGTAGATACTTAGACACCAGTGGCCACAGTTTCCTAAAAAGAGAAAATTAAGAACTGCTGCCTCATGTTCACTAGAAAATAAGGAAGCATGTCCTCCATGTAACATAGATGCAGACCCAGAATTGGTAGTCTCACTACCAAGGACGCTAAAGCTCCTGACAACAACGTATATTTCAAGGGCCCAACCTCAGAGGCAGTTTATCAAAAAGTAATTAGGCCAGCAGAGCTCCAAGTTTGTGTAGTGTTTACCCTCTCCCTTACTTTTGGAAACTCTTCTACCACCTCCAAGTTTGTGAACTCCTGATCATTTTCCTTTCCACATATGTAATCACAGATTTTCTAACTCTTCTCCACTAATTGTGTCTTAGTTGCTGCGAAGGTAATGTGAAGGCATTGTTCTGGATGAGAGTGGGAAGATTTTTGTGTAGAACATAATTGCATACACATTAGATTCATTTTGCTATTTTCCATTTGAAATACTGAATCCCTGACACTAACCCATACCCTACTAGACTCTGACTACTAATTCTAATATGAGAAAAAGAAACCTAACAGAATACGAATACAGGCCATTCATAGGAAACATGGTGTATACTTTAATTTGACTTATGCTTTATCAATGGTATGTGTTATAAATCTAGTCAATTTTTCATTGTAATATTTCTCCATGAGTTTTTAAAGTTAACCCATTTGTAAATTTCTGTCTCCCTTTATCTGTAGCCTATTCAGCACATGTATTATTTTAGGCATATTTAGAATCCTACCTGGTATCACATGTACATTCTTGTGAGCTCACTGATTTTGGAAGATACAAATTGTGAGAAGAGATCACTCCCCCTAAATACTGATGGAACTGGAATTCAACCTGAGGGTGAATTTCCTAGATGAACAACATAATACATAAATCCATGTTCATTAAAATGAATATATTTGGATATGTGGATGATATATATTTCATGATGAATTTCATGATGAATTTCGATTGTCATATATATTGCTACATTTTAATGTCTTTGAATGTGTGTTTCTATCTATGTATCTATCTATATATCTATTTCTCTCTCTCTCTCTCTCTCTCTCTCTCTATATATATATATATATATATATATATATATATATATATATATACTCTCCAGATTTTTCAAAATATGAAATATATGTGTCTTATTATACACTTCCTAAATTCACTCATGTTTCTATATGTGGATTTATAATCAACATTTCACAAGATTTTTCTCAGAAATATTCATCCACCTGAAATACATATTTATTTCCTAGTACTGGAAACTAACTTCGGTGAATGGTGCTTACAAATCCTAATATTTCTACAGTAACTGACCCAGTTTAACATGAATGCAAGTAGAACCCTATGGGACATGATGTATATTTGAAGGTCATTTATATTCAACACTTGTACATTACTATTTCTTCAGTTTATGGACATCAAAGGATATATCATTTCATCCACAAGTTCAAAAATTTGTAGGCATTTGGTTCACTTTCAATCACTTCCTGCCTCAGAACACATGTATTCCTCCATGTTTCTTGACTGGTCTTTTAATGAGACTTCGTTCCAAACACATTATTTTCAATTTCCATAATCATTTTTGAAGCAAAACTCACACACTCTTCGTGATAAACCATAATGCTAATATCAAAATTAGATGTATAACTGGTTGGAAGGAATGTACATATATCAATATAAGATTTTCTATATATTTTCAGATGTCAATTCAATCCATTATTTAAAGTTGGAACCAGCTATGTTATTTATTTACAGTATTTTCCATTATGGCATCTTATCCATATACATAGACACAGGGTACACCTTTTGTATCCCCAATACTAAAGTATAAGTCTTTAAATTATTGCTTCAGAAACGTTGGAAGAAATACTCTACTCACCTGATATACATATACATTTCATCTCAGTGATATTCCTGACACAAAATTCAAGGGTCACACTTATGATTGTTCCAAAGCCTAAATTGAATGTGACCATGTATTACTAAAAACATTCATGTCCTGGTTCTCTAATGCTCTCAAATATCATTCCTATTGGTGACTACATATTTGTTTCTTCCTAAGATTATATATTCAACCTCAACCCTGTTAAAAATGTCTTTTCCTGTCACACACTTTGTACTTTGCCTGATTTCCTAATGTCTCTATTGATACCTGCTTTCCTACACCTTTTTTCCTGTTCATCACTGTGAATGACTCTTCAGATTTGCTGACATTTACATTCAATCTCTAATAAAACCCCTTTGCTAAGAACTTTTTGTCCAACTCCTAGACTCAATAAAATGGGTTGCTCAAAGCCCTGCAAAAGGTAGCCCATAGGTGCTTGTGTTTTCTCATGACTCCAATTCACATAAAGAATCTAAACCCCACAGTCAGTAGGCCTCAAATTGGAGAAGCGGAGCAGTATTAACGGCAGGCCTATTGATCACTCCTGGTTAACAGGAAGGGTGTCCAGGCCACCTTGATTTTGGGCAAATGAGGGGCAAGGGAGCTTGTTCTGGACACTCTTTGGGCTGTGCCCATCATGGAAAGCTCCAGCTAGAGGTTATAATGAGTGTCTATATGGAAGCAGATGAGGGCCATGTGGGAGTGTTTTGGTTTTAATTGTGGTCATTTGTGTTGTGGTTGGAAGAGATGACTGGGTCCACCTGGGGTTGAACTCTGGTGTGATTCCCCTAAGATACTGAGTTTTGGAAATGACCTCAGAGAAGTATTTCCATTAATTGTGTTGGGATATTAGGAGGCCACACATGAGCGTCGTCCACGCATGAAAGTAGGCCTCAAATTGGAGAAGCATAGCTTTTTGTCCAAATCCTTTACTCATTCTTCTTTATAATCCTACAGTCTATATTCCTAATCCTACTGACTATACCTGTTTGACTGGATGTTCTCCTTGACATTCAATCATCCAAGGTACAAGGTCCTGTACCATTGTATATCGATTTATCTGAGACAACTCTGCAGAACATAATTCAAATCTAAGTATCACAATCAAAGGCCCAGTGTTCTTCTGGGCTTCAAATCTTACCTAGGCTTCTGTTTGCATACTTATATTTCACCTATATATCCACGTTAAGTAAAATGAATATTTTTGGTCCTGTGGATGATATATATTTCATGATGAATTTTCTACTCACCTAATATACATATACATTTCATCTCAGTAATATTCCTGACACAAAATGCAAGGGTCACACTTATGATTGTACCAAAGCCCAAATTGAATGTGACCATGTATTACTAACAACATCCATGACCTGGTTCCCTAATGCTCTCAAATATCATTCTTAATCGTATAATAAGACTACATATTTATTTCTTCCTAAGATTATATATTCAACCTCAACCCTGTTAAAAATGTATTTTCTTATCACACACGTTGTAATGTGCCTGATTTCCTAATGTCTCTATTGATATCTGCTTTCCTACACCTTTTCTCCAGTTAATAATTGCGAATGACTCTTCACATGTGCTGACATTGACATTCACTCTCTAACTGAATCCCCATAGCTAAAAAACTTTTGGTCCAAATGCTTTACTCCCTATTCTTTTGAAACCTACGAACTATCTTCCTAATCCTACCGACTATCCCTGTTTGAGTGGATGTTCTCTTCTACATTCAATGATCCAAGGTACAAGGTCCTAGGCCATTGATTATCTATTTATCTGAAACATCTGTGCAGAACGAAATTCAAAGCTAAGTATACTAATTGAGTGCCCAATGACCTTCTGGGCTTCCAATCGTTCCTAGATTTCTGTTTTCATATTTATGTTTCACCTCGATAGTCTTATAAATATCACAGGTTCCGAATACCATTATTCATCCAGCAGAATGATTCCTAACTTATATCGAACATGTTATTAACCCTAACCATACACTGTTCCCTCAATCTAACTTTACATAAGAGCAGGGAAAGAGTTGGTCTTACAATACAGGAATGTAGGGGATCTTCCACCTGCTGAGAACCTATAACGTCCATGCAGAAATGATCTCTGTACAAGATGTTGGCAGCTATGAAGGACCAGAGAGAGTAAGAGTCCTGTCAGGATGAAGGATTGTGTCTGAATCAGTCTCTCTCTTCTTAATGTAGAGAAGATGGACCAAAGAAGGCCTGTGTGGAGAGCTGTTCCCGAGTGCCTATGGTTGATATAGCATTCTAACTTGTGAAAGTGTCACAGGAAATAGGGGCAGCCTCAATCTCATGGGACACTTGGAAGCAAGTGTTAGGACAATGTGGTTGCCAAGGCAGTGACCTCATTGAGTTTCTGATGGAAGTGACCTCACATCACTTCCTTGATGATGGAACTCTCTGAACATGGGATCCAGGAAGCCAGGCACCCAGAGCCAGTCCCAGTTTCAATCCCAGTGGTCTCACTTGTTTGGATTCATCAAGAACAGAGTTAGTCTTTCTTGGTACCTACTGATGTGAGGATGGCCAAATGCCAGGAAAGCTCTGAAGAGCGGCCATTCCTGAGAAACCAGGTAGTGGCTCGCCACTGGCTCCTGTCAACTTCATAGAGTTGCACAAGGAGAACAGATCTGAGACAGGACAGGCCATTTCGGAGGAACATAGTATGGCCCATCAGTCAGAGGACCTCCGGATAGTCACAGACCTTCTTGGGGGAAGGATTTGCCTTTGTGGGTGTGTGTGTGTGGGTTTGTGTTTTTTTGTCTCATGCTCTGAGAATATGTAAGAAAGGTGATTTGTTTGGTTTGGAGTGAACTGATTCTAGTAAGTCGTCTGACAAGGCGAGTGTTTCTGGGTCTGTGTATTCCACTGTGTCCGTGGTTGTAGACATTAGAAAAGAGAATGCTTCAATGGATGTGTCCTGTCTAGTAGAAAGCTTCCCAGCATTCATACTTCCAAATTTATGAATGAACTGTGGCTTTCCTTATCCATGGGCAATCCTGATATCTTCCTAAGTTCCTGTTTTCTTTCTGAATTCTGGCCACTCTCCCGAATAGGCTCATGTTTTTGTGTCCAAGATATGTACCACCTCCAAGCTCTGTGACATGGCCATGTACTGGATAGCTGAAGGGAATTGCGAGCATCTCAGAAAACTGAGATATCAGTGTGATCAGGAAAGTCTCAGTGGAGAAACACTGCTTTGGGCTGTTTTCTTACCTATTGTTCTGTTGCCCTGAATGTCAGGAAGGCCTTTGCCTCAGGCCCCAATTTGGGAAGCCTGAAGAAAACAGTTTTCAAATGGAAACTAATGGGAATCACCTGTGGCTCTGTGCTTAATTGCTTTGGAATGGGATGTATCTGAATCAGGCTCTAGGTCCTGTGTGAGGCTGTGGCTTAGATTCTCAGCACATAATGGATGTAAAAAAAGATCCCATGTGTGAATCCAAAACTAAATTAGCCAAAAGAGCAGTCATTGTGGAAGAAGTCTCTCGCCTACCTCTGTAAGGTTCCTGACCTCAATCAAGGGTGAATAGGAACCTTTGGTTCAAATGAGTTCTTCAAAGCCTTGCAGAGGCTAGCCCATAGGTGCTTGGGTTTTCTGCAAAATCCAAATCACATAAAGAATTTATAACTGACTTTCAGAAGGACTCAAACTGGAGAAGCAGAGCAGTATTTACAGCAGGCCTATTTTATCACTCCTGCTTCCCCGGACGAGTTTCCAGGCCACCCAGACTTTAGGCAAATGAGGGGCAAGGGAGTGTATTTTGGACACTGTCTTGGGCTGCGCCCCTCATGGAAACCTCCAGCCAGAGGTAATAATGAGTGTCTATATGGAAGAAGATGAGGGCCATGTGGGAGTGTTTTGGTTTTAATTGTGGTCATTTGTGTGGCGGTTGGAAGAGATGACTTGGTCCACCTGGGCTTGAACTCTGGGGTCATTTCCCTTAGAGACTGAGTTCTTGAACTGACCTCAGAGAAGTATTGCCAAGAATTGTCTTGGGATTTTAGGAGGCTTCGCAAGAGAGGGGCCCTTGGACACTGAGATATAGACACAGGGTGGCTTTTCACACAGCACTGGGAATCTGAGCCAGGATATCACATGATTTTATTGTGAAAGACTTGGCAGCCATAGATGAGAGTCAAATCACACATGGACGGAAAATTGTAGACATCAATGGGACTGAATTCATGTGATCTTTTGGCCACTATTTGGGAAGACTTGCCTGTGAGAGTTCTCCAGAGATTTCATTGAAATGAGCTTCCTCACCATTTAATGGTTCCAGAATGAATTGAAACACACAGTGCCTCCAACTTCATCCTTGAAAAATGGCTAGATAAATACCATGAAATTTTTTAAATTCCCATCACCAGGTGGCACTGGAGAAACTTTGGATGTCCTGTTTCTGATCATGAGTATATAATACAGTGCCTTGATTGACTGGTTTTCATGAAAATGGTTCAGAACAAAGATGTCAGAAAGTTGAAGACTGCTGAGGAGTGGGCCCAGAGCTGTGGTGGGAAGGTGTGTGATAAAACATCTGTGGTGGGGCCATATGGATCTCCCATTGGCGTCCAAATTGCTTGTGACTGACGTGGTGCAGCCAGCAGACCCTTATATGTAAAGGCATCTTGTTATATGGAGAGGTTTCAGGGCAATGTTTAGAATCAAGGTGCTATGGTCAAGGGGGCAAGCTATGTGGGATAGAAGCCTCTTTGGTGCATTCTCCTGCAGACCCTGACCTACCACACATGGCAGAACTCCCTCAAGCACCGGGTAACAGTTGAATTCTATGTATTTCATGAAGCAATACCAAAATCCCAGTGCAGCAGCAAGAAACACCACGAAAAGTGGAGGATGTCCAAATGGCTTCACAGTCCACATGTGGATACACTTAGCCCCCCGTTTCCACAGTTTACCTACAAAGAGAGAATTCAGCACTGCTGCCTCATATTCAGTGGAAAATAAGAAACCAGGTCCTCCAGGTCAGATAGATTCAGACCCAGCTTTGATGGTCTCATTACAATGGAAGCTAAAGCTCCAGACAATAATATATATTTCAAGTGCCCAACCTACGAGGCAGTTTCTCAAGAAGTCTTTAGGCCAGCAGAGCTCCATGTTTGTGGAGTGTTTACTCTGTCCCTTACTTTTGGAATCTCCTCTACCACCTCCAAGTTTGTGAACTCCTGAGCATATTCCATCCCAGTTATTTATTCACAGATTTTCTAACTGTACTCCTCTAATTGTGTCTTTCTCTGGGTGATGGTAATGTCAAGGCATTGTTCTGGATGAGAGTGGAAAGATTTTTGTGTACCACATATTTACATACACATTGTATTCATTTTCCAATTTTCCATTCGAAATACTGAATACCTGACACTAACACCTACCTTGGTAGACTCTGACAACTAATCCTAACAAGATGGAGAAAAATAACCCAAAAAGAAAAAAATACAAGCAGTTCAGAACTGGAGGCATGGTGTATAGTTGGAATTGTCTTTTGCATTATATAGGATAGGAGATATAAATGTAGTCAATTATTTGTTGAAATAGTTCTCCATGTGTTTTAAAGTTAACAAATATGTGAATTCCTGTCTCCCTTTCTCTGTAGCCTATTCAGCACATGTATTTTTACATGCAATTATAGAATCTTACCTTATACCACACGTACATTCTTGTGACGTGGCTGACTTGGCAGATACAAATTTTAAGAGATCACTCTTCCTAAATGCTATTGGAACTGAAAATTCAACCTATGAGTGAGCTTCCTTGTTGAATAACATTATACATAAATCCAGGTTCAAGAAAATAAGTATTTTTGGATCTCTGGATGATATACATTTCATGGTGAATTTCAATTGGTATATATTATGTTATTTTTAATGTCTGTGTATGTTTGTTTGTGTGTGTGTGTGTGTGTGTGTGTGTATATATATGTATATATATATATATATATATATATATATATATACTCTCCAGATATTTTAAAATATGAAATATGTGTCTTATTATACACTCCCTTAACTCATTCATATTCAAGTATGTGGATTTATAATCAAATTTTCTCAAGACTTTTCTCAAAATATTCATTCTCCTTAAATACATATTTGTTTCCTAGTACTGAAAATTAACTTTAGTGAATGGTGCATAAAAATCCTAATATTCTACAGTAACTGACCCAGTTTAACATCAATGCAAGTAGATTCCTATGGGACATGATGTGTATTTTGATGTTCATTTTTATTCAAGACTGCTACATTACTGTTTCTTCAGTTTATGCACATCATAGGATATATTTTCATCCACAAGTTCGCAAATTTATAGGCATTAGTTTCACTTTCAATCACTTTCTTCGTCAGAACACATGTATTCCTCCATGTTTCTTGACTGGTCTTTTGATGAGACTTCTTTTTAAACACATTATTTTCAATTTCCATGATCACTTTTGAAGCAAAACTCACATATTTTTCATGATAAACTATAATCCTAATATTACCTTTAGATGTATTGCTGGTTGGAATGAATGATGTTATATCAATATAAGATTTCTTATAAGATTTCAGATATCAATTGAATCTGTTACTTAAAGTGGGACCAGTTATATTATTTATTCAAAATGTGGTCTATTCATGCATTATCTCTATATTCATACACACAGGGTACACCTCTTTGTACACCCAATACTAATTTATAGGACTTCAAAACATTGCTCCCAGAATTGCTGGAAGAAATATTCATGTCACCTGATCTACATATACATTCTATGACTGTAATATTCTGGACAAAAATGCAAAGGTCACACTTGTGATTTTACCAAAGCCTAAAGGGAAAGTGAACATGGATTACTAAAAGCATCAAAGGCCAGGTTGTCTAATGCTCTCAAATGTCAATCCTACTGGTTTTTTATTTGTTTCTTCTTAAGATTATATATTCAACTCAACCCTGTTCAAAATGTCGAATCCTATCACTCACTTTATACTTTGCCTGATTTTGTAATATCTCTATTATTAACTGCTTTCCCACATATTTTTCAAAGTTCATCATTGTGACTGAATCTTCATATGTGCTGACATTTACATTCACTCTCTAACTGAAACCCTATTTTTAAAGAAGTTTTGGTCCAAATTCTAAACTCACTCTACTTCCTAACCTGCCGACTATCTTTGTAATCCTACCAACTATCCCTTTTTGACTGGATGTTCTCTTCCTCATTCAATCATCCAATTTACAAGGTCCTATGCCATTGTATATGGATTAATCTGAGACATCTGTGCAGAACGTAATTCAACACTATGTATCCCAATCAAGGGCCCAATGCGCTTCTGGGCTTCAAATTCTAGATTTCTGTTTTCATACATATATTTCACCTATATAATCTTATAAATATCGCAGGTTCCCAATACCATTATTCATCCAGCAGAATGAGTCATAACACAAATCGAACATGTTATTAACCCTAACCATACACTCTTCCCTCAATCTAACTTTACAGAAGAGCAGGGACAGAGTTGGTCTTACAATACAGGAATGTAGGGGATCTTCCATTTGCTGAGAATCTTAAAGGTCCATGCAGAAATGATCCCTGGAGAAGATGTAGGCAGCAATGAAGGACCTGAAAGATTAAAAGTAATCTTCCATGGCAAACAACCTGGTCAGGATGAACGGTTGTGTCAGAATCAGCCTCTCTCTTCTTAATGTAGAGAAGATGGACCAAACCAGGCCTTTGTGGAGAGCTGTTCCCGGGTGCCTATGGGTGATATACAATTCTAACTTGTGAAAGTGTCACGGGAAATAGGGGCAGCATCCATCTCATGGGACCCTTGGAAGCAACTGTGAGGACAAAGTGGTTTCCAAGGCAGTGACCTCATTCAGTTCCTGAAGGAAGTGACCTCAACTAACTTCCTTGGTGATGGAACTCTCTGAACTTGGGATACAGGAAGCCAGGCACCCAGAGCCAGTCCAAGTCCAACTCCCAGTGGTCAAACTTGTTTGGAATTTCCAAGGACAGAGACAGTCTTTCTTGGTACCTACTGATGTGAGGATGGCCAAATGCCAAGAAGGTCTGAAGAGGGGCTTTTTCTGAGAAAGAAGGTAGTGGCTCACCACTGGCTCCTGACAGCTTCATAGAGTTGGACACAGAGACCAGATCTGAGACAGGACAGCCCATTATGGGGGAATATATTAAGGACCACCAGTCAAAGGACACTCCGTATTTTCACAGACCTACTTGGGGGTCTGTGTGGGTTTTTGGTTTGTCTCATATTCTGAGTATAGGTAGGAAAGTTGTTTGGTTTGGTTTGGTGTGAATTGTTTCTAGTAAGTCTTTTGACAAGGCGAGTGTTTCTATGTCTGTGTATCCCACTGTGTCCGTGGTTGTAGACATTAGACAAGAGAGCGCATCAATACATATGTCCTGTCTAGTAGAAATCTTTCCAGGATTTATCCTTCCGTATTTATGAATGATCTGCGGCTTGCCTTATGGATGGGCCACTCCTAATATCTACATAAGTTGCTGTTTTCTTTCTGAATTCTGGACAATCTCCAGAATAGGCTCATGGTTTTGTGTCCAAGATATGTACCACCTCCAAGCTCTGTGACACGGCTATGTACTGGATAGCTGAAGGGAATGGTGAGCATCTCAAAAAACTCAGATATCAGTGTGACCAGGAAAGTCTCAGTAGAGAAACTCTGCTTTGGGCCTTTTGCTTACCTATTGTACTGTTGCCCTGAATGTCAGGAAGGTCTTTGCTTCAGGCACCCCTTTGAAAAGACTGAAGAGTTTTCAAATGGAAATGTATGGGCATCAGCTGTGGCTCTTTGCTTAATTGCTTTAGAAAGGGATGTGTCTGAATCAGCTTCTTGGCCCTGTGTGAGGTTGTGGCTTAGATTCTCAGCACCTGATGGATCTAAAAAAATCCCATGTGTGCATCTAAAACCAAAATAGCCAAAAGAGCAGTCATTGTGGATTAAGTCTCTTGCCTTGCTCTGTAAGGTTCCTGACCTCCATCTTTGAGGATAGGGATCTTTTGGGTCAAATGAGTTCTTCAAATCACTGCAGAGGTTAGGCCATAGGTTCTTGGGTTTTCTCATGACTCCAATTAACAAAAAGAATCTAAACCCCTCAGTCATTAGGCCACAAAATGGAGAATCAGAGCCATATTAACGCCAGGCCTCTTTGATCACACCTGGTTCACATGTAGAGTGTACCTGCCACACTGACTTTAGGCAAATGGGGGCAAAGGACCTTATTTTGGATACTGTCTTTGTCTGTGGCCCTCATGGAAACCTACAGCCTGAGGTTATGATGAGTGTCTATATGGAAGAAGATGAGGGCCATGTGGAAGTGTTTTGGTTTTTATTGTGGTCATTTTTGTGGCCGTTGGAAGAGATGACTGGGTCCACCTGGGCTTGAACACTGCTGTGATTCCCCTTAGAGACTGAGTTCTGGAACTAACCTCAAAGAAGTATTGCCATGTATTGTGTTGGGATTTTAGGAGGCCAGGCATGAGAGTCGCCCTTGGAAACTGAGGTTTAGGCCCAGGGTAGCTTTTCACAGAGCACTGGGAATCTCAGGAAGGATAGCAAACGATTTTATTCTTAAAGAATTGGCAGCCATAGTTGCAAGTCAAAACACACATGGACCACACATTGTAGACCTCAAATGACTGGCTTAATGTGACCTTTTAGCCTGTCTTTGGGAAGCCTTGCCTGTTAGAATTCTCCTGAGCTTTCATTGAAGTGAGCTTCCTCTCCATTTAATGGTTCCTGAATGAATTGAATCCCACAGTGCCTCAAACTTCATCCTTGAAAAATGGATAGATAAATACCATTGAATTTTTGAAATTCCCATGACCAGGTGTCACTGGAGAACCTTTGGATGTCCTATTGATAATCATGAGTGAACCAGACAGTGCCTTGATTGACTGGGTTTCATGAAAATGGTGTAGAACAGAGATGCCAGTAATTTGGAGCCTGCTGAGTAGTCAGCCTAGAACAGTGGTGTGCAGGTGTTTGTTAAAACATCTGTGGTATGGTGATGTGGATCTGCCATTGGCTTCCAAATGGTTTGTGACTGACATGGTGCAGCCCCCATACCCTGGATGTAAAGGCATCTTGTTATATGGAGAGGTTTCAGGGCAATGTTTAGAATCAGACTGCTATAGTCAAGGGGGCAATCTATGTGGAATAGAAGCCTGGTTGGTGCACTCTCCTGCAGATCCTTAACCACCACACGTGACAGAACTCCCTCCAGCACTCTGTTCCAGTTGACCTCCTCGTATTTCGTGAAGCAAATACCAAACTCCCAGTGCAGCTGCAAGAAACACCACAAAAATTAGAGAAAGACCAAATGGCTTCACAGTCCACACTAGGAGACAATTATCCCCCAAATGGCAACAGTTTACCTACAAAGAGAGAATTCAGCCCTGCTGCCTCATGTTCATTGGAAAAAAAGAAACCATGTGCTCTAGGTCACATAGATGCAAACACAGCTTTGATGGTCTCACTACAAAGGAAGCAAAAGCTCCTAACAACAACATATTTTTCAAGTGCCCAACCTCAGAGGCAGTTTCTCAAGAAGTGTTTAGGCCAACAAAGCTCCATGTTTGTGGAGTTTTCACCATGTACCTTACTTTTGGAAACACCTCTACCATCTCCAGGGTTGTTAACTCCTGAGCATTTTCCATTCCAGATGTGTATTCAGAGATTTTCTAACTCTTCTCCTGTTATTGTGTCTTACTTGGGGTGAAGGTAATGTCAAGGCATTGTTCTGAATGAGAGTGGGAAGACTTTTGGGTAGCACATATTTGCATACACATTGGATTCATTTTCCAATTTTCCATTCGAAATACTGAATCCCTGACTGTCAGAGGTAGAAGGAATTCTCCTTCAAAGAATAGCCAGACACTTACAAGAAACAGCCACCAGGAGACATCCTGTCTGGGAGACATCCTGTAGCCATCTGTCTCCCTGAGACATCCTGCGGCCATCTGTCTTCCTGAAATTTTCTGAGGTTATCTCACCTTGTGAAGACATCTAGAAATAAGAGAGATTTCCCACATCCAGCATATAAATACCCCTGTGTTAACAATAAAAATTTGCAGCTTGATCAGAACTCCTGTCTTGCTGTCATCTCTCGTGTCTCTTGTCCCTTCATTCCTCCCTATCGAGGTTCGCTGCCCACGTTGATGTGTCCTGCCGGACGGGACATCTGGCGCCCAACGACTGGGTCTCGAGCCTTTGACTGAGGGGGACCCCGACCTCCTGGAAGACTTTGTCAAGCGGAGCTCGCGATCACAGCAGAAGACACCACCGAGAAACAGATCCAGGAGGAGGTTGGGGATGACGCACGGTGAGTGACCCACCATGGGACAAGCAGTTTCGTCACATGATTTGTTTTTGTCAGCCCTCAAGGAGTCCTTCAAGACCTGGGGGCGCATGTTAAGAAAAAAGACTTAATTTTTTTCTTTTCACACAAAGGAGAACTGTGTCCATGGTTTCCCCTTGAAAGGATCATTGATGATAAAAGATGGCTTAAAGTAGGAGACTGTATAAAAGATTATTATGAATCCTTTGCCCAGAAAATGTGCCTGTTCCCACCTTTTCTTACTGGAACTTAATTAATGAAATTCTTAAAAGTTCACCCTTTGACAATGGTACCTTAAAACTTGTCAGGATTGGGGAAGAGACTATGCAACTCCCTCTCATTCCCCCTCGGCATGCCCCTCAGTTAGTATAGACATAGACCCTTCTCAGGCTCCCCAGGACCGTGGGACCCTTCCTGATCCCCCTAAAAATACCACCCTAATGAATAAGGCTCCAATAATTACCAACTGCCTTTATCCAGTTTTAAATCCCGGAGACACATTGACCCCTGTGGAGGAGGCTACCTGGGAGAAGGAAGCAGCTCGCTACAATTCAGAAGACCCTCCACCTCTCAGGACCCTGCCACAGCCTATAGGACTTACACATCCACCTCCCTCCTATATCCCTACTGCCTTTTGTGCTCTGACCCTTCAGGGTAAAAATGCCCCCCCCCAGATATTTTTTCCCACTTCCCTTGCCTAACCTGGCTCCCTTGAAAGCATCCTTACAATATAGAAGGGAACAGATCCAACCTTTAAAAGAATTAAGATCGCTTCAATCTGAGCTATGTTCATTAGCCTTAGGTACGGAGTCAGTGCAACTGTCCCACAGCGGTCTAATACAAAGTTGAAGCCACTCCATCGGCCTGTGCTCGCATTCCCAGTCACCACCAGTCAGATAGATAAGCCTGCCCAGGCTGAGGTCAAAGACTTAGATGAGTATCAAGAGGAGGAAGCGAGGAAGTGAATCAAGGAGATCAAGACTCAGAGGATGAGAAGTTCACCCCTAGGCAGGAAGGAACCCAGAGTCTACAAAAAATTAAGCCTGCATTTTCTTGAAAAACTTAAAAAGGCTTGTGCTCACTATGGCCCCACTGCGTGCTACATGTTGCCTTTATTAGAAATCCACAGCACACAATGGCTTACTCCCAATTATTGGAAATTTTTAGACCAAGCTACCCTCAGTGCCAGAGACTTCCTGTTATGGAATGCAGATTTCAAAGAGCACTGTCGGGAAACTGCTCAAAAAATATTAACTAAGACCTCCTCTAAATCCTGGACTTATGTTAAGCTAGTGGCCAATGAGCCTTTTGACACTAAAACTAAACAGGCACATTTCCCTGCTGGACTTTTGACGCAGATTCAGATGGCTTCCTTATATGCTTGGAGACACCTCCCTCAAAAGGCCTTGGCTACCACTTCCCTGGCAAAAATTTGACAAGGGCCCGGAGAGCCTTATAGCTACTTTGTTCCCTGGCTTAACCTAGCTGCAGAATGCTTGCTTGGACCAAGCCAAAGCGAAAGCACCTTTGTAAAACATCTTGCCTTTGAAAACTTCAACCCGGCATGTCAGGATGTTTTTTGACCACATAAGGATAAAGGGAAACTTTCTGACTTTATTAGACTCTGTGCAGGGGTGGGTGCAGCCCATGCCATGGATCTTGTCCTAGGTGCCGCTTTTACCAAGAACTTTCACAATCCTGGCTCAAATACTTGATTTACTTGTAAACAACCTGGCCATTTTGCACTCAAGTGTCTGACAGGCAAACAAAGCCTAGGAATAGTGTCTCCTCAAACTGGGGCTAAACCGCCCCAAGCTACCCTTTGCCCTAGATGTGGTAAAGGTCATCACTGGGGCAGTGAGTGTAGATCTAAGACAAATGCCCTCAGACAGCCTATTTCTTTCCTTTTCTTGGGAAACTCCCTGCGGGGCCAGCCCCTGGCCATGACATCTCCCAGGACAAACCCAGGGGCAATAAAATTTGTTCCCTCCCAAACTCCCAACCTACCTCAAAATCCTTCTCCAAAATTGCCTCCCTCAAACTAGCCACCCCTGGCAGTGCAGGATTGGACTTCTGTGCCACCACCGATACTATATTAGACTCAATGCAAGGGCCCCAGATAATACCCACTGGAATTATGGGTCCCACTCCATCTCATATGTGTGCCTTTATTCTTGGAAGAGCGTCTACTAACTTACAAGGTGTTCATTTCTTCCCTAGCATTAATTATTATGATTTCACTGGAGAAATAAAAATACTGGCCACAGCTATTAATGGAGTTGTGGCCATAGCAGCAGGAACAAGACTTGCAAATTAATACTCCTTCCCTTTTATCCAGCAGGCACTTCCACCGCCCAAACCTACCGAGGGGGACTGAATCCTTGGGCTCCTCTGATGTATATTGGGTTCAACCCATTTCTCACAATAGACCCACCATATCCTTACTTATTGAAGGAAAAGAATTCAAAGGAATTCTAGGTACTGGAGCTGTTGCCACAATTATTTCTCCAAAACACTGGCCATCAGCTTGGCCCCTCACCCCATCCTTGACTGACCTTAAAGGGATAGGACAGTCAAAAAATCCTCTGGTCAGCTCTAGGGCTCTTCGCTGGACTGATAAAGAGGGTAATAAAGGAATGGTGACTACTTTCGTTGTTCCTGACCTCCCTGTTAACCTATGTGGCCGAGATATTTTGAGTCAAATGGAAGTTATTCTTCCCAGTCCCAATTCCATAGTGACTCATCAAATGCTTCATATCAATTCTGTCCATGGTACAGGCCTTGGGAGACTGAGACAAGGACTGGTTGAGCCTATACAACCCATACAAAAAACAAATACATAGGGACTTGGGTATTCGGATTTTTAGTGTCGGTCCCTGGCTCTCCTGTACCCCATGGATATAAACTTATTTGGGAGACTCAGACTCTTGTGTGGGTGGATCAGTGGCCCCTTACCCAAGAAAATTTGGAGGCTGCCTTCATGTTAGTGCAGGAAGAGCTGGCAGCCGGCCATGTAGAGCCCTCAACCTCACCATCGAATACTCCTATTTTTGTTATCAAGTAAAAATTAGGCAAGTGGTGCCTTTTACAATATTTGTGTGCCATTAATAAAGTTATGCACCCGATGGGAGCACTACAGCCAGGCATTCACACACCAGTGGCTATTTCCAAAAACTATTGTAAAATGGTTATTGACTTAAAAGATTGTTTTTTTACCATTCCTTTACATCCTGAGGATAGACCCTATTTTGCCTTTAGTCTCCCTTGCATTAATTTTCAGGGCCCTATGCAGAGATTTCAGTGGAAGGTTCTTCCCCAAGGTATGGCCAACAGCCCTAGTCTTTGCCAAAAATACGTTGCTCAAGCAGTACACCTTGTGAGAGAGTGATGGCCACAAATTTATATTTTACATTATATGGATGATTTGTTAATTGCTGCACCTAATACACATGACCATTATAATTGTTACTTGGACCTTTACAAAATCCTCACTAGCTTGGGACTACAGATAGCTCCTGATAAGGTTCAAACACAGAACCGTTATAACTATTTGGGCCTTAAACTTCAAGATAATCAGATCCAAATTCCTAAGATACAACTACGGTTGGACCATCTTCACATCCTTAATGATTTTCAAAAATTACTGGGGGATATTCAATGGCTATGAATATATTTAAAATTACCCACTTGTGTACATTTGCCCCTTAATGATATTTTGAGAGGTGATTCCCACCCCTCCTCCCCTCAAAAGCTTACTCCTGAGGCATGGCAGGCATTAAATCAAGTCACAGAAGCCATTGCCCAAAAGTTTGTTACACAAAATTCTTATAACCTTCCTCTGGTTCTGGTTATTTTACACACTCCTCATACACCCACAGGAATATTTCGGCAGTGAAATACACATTTTAAAAATAAAGGCTATTCCTTGCTTTGTGTCCATTTACCCACCACATCCTCCAAGGTTATTACTGTTTATCTTGCTCAGGTAGCTTCTATTATTTTTAAAGGTCGTTTGCTAACTCGACAACATTTTGTCAAAGACCCTGATAATATTTTAATTCCATTTACTAAGGACCAAAACCAATATTTACTACAGACAGAGGATGAATGGGGTATTGTCCTATCAGGCTTTTTGGGAACAATTGATAATCTCCTCCCCAAAGACCCCCTTTTACATTTTGTCCAGTTACATCCATTTATTTTTCCCAAAATTACTCAAAAGGCTCCCATTCCTCAATTCCTTACTGTCTTTACAGACGGTTCCAGTAATGGAATAGCAGTCTTTGTTGTCAATAACCAGCCTACCACCTTTGATGCTGTCTATCATTCAGCACAGTTTGTGGAATTGTTTGCCATAACACAAGTTTTTAAAACAATTTTTTGATAATCCTGTTAATATTTATACGTACAGTGCCTGCATTGCTCATTCTGTGCCCCTGCTGGAGATTTCACCCACCATTAAGCCTTCTTCCAATGTGGGCTTTCTGTTTCACCAGCTTCAGCAGCTAATTCAGGCCAGACAACACCCATTTTTCTTAGGACACATCAGGGAACACTCTGATCTTCCGAGCCCTCTAATACAAGGTAATGCCCAAGCTGATGCAGCAACTCGTTTCATCTTTCCAATTTTTGATGGCTCCATTCAAAAGGCCACGGAGTTACACAATCTTCACCATATAAATTCACAGAGCCTTCGATAACTATGTAAAATCACCAGGCAACAGGCACGAGAAATAGTAAAAGCATGCCCTGGTTGCCCTGTCTTCCTCCCCATTCAACACTTGGGAGTTAACCCCAGAGGATTACTGTCCAATCAGTTTTGGCAAATGGATGTTACTCATTTTTCTGAATTTGGAAAAACCAAATATATACACGTTTCTATAGATACCTTCAGCGGCTTTATTTCTGCATCACCACATTCTGGAGAGGCTATCAAAGAATTCCTTTCTTATCTTGTTTCAGCCTTTTCCGTAATGGGTAAAAAAATACATATTAAAAAAAATAATTGTCCTGCATATACCAGTGCCGAGTTTAAACAGTTTTGTGGTACCTTGCACCTTACCTTAAAGACTTGGCTAACCCGCTTGAAGTCTTCTGCACTTGTATTTACCACTCCCAGGCATCGCCTTAATTGCATTATTTGCCCTTATTTTTCTTTCTCAAGACAATGAAGGCCATTCAGCCGCAGACTGACACTGGCATCTCTCGTCCAATTCTGTTCGCCCACCTGTTATGTGGCGCAATCCCCTTACAAATAAATGGAAAGGCCCAGATTGTGTCCTCCTCTGGGGACGAGGCTCAGCTTGTGTTTTGGACCAAGAGCAAGCAGGCCCTAGATGGTTACCAGAACGCCTGGTTAAACAGGATAATGACTTACATCAACATAGGGACGGAGGTCCTCCCCTTGAGGACAAATTTTCCTCTTTTTAGGATGCAGCCAACAATCTGTGTGAGCATCCTGCTTAAGGCACTTCTGCTGAACAGGTTTGTACATGGAGGCCTTGGTCCTCCACCTTCCAACATCATGGAGTACCTTTTTGGCCCTCCCTGTGAATGCAAGGTAGGATCTTGGACTCATGCTCCCACTAGTTGGACCCAGACTGCTGACTGCGTGACTAAGGTGGCTTACCTCCATGCTGAGTTTGACCATAAGCTCGGAGGAGTTCATCAGCCTAAATGGGTATGTGTTATCAAGCCAAAGATTATTCCCCCTAGTACAAGTAAAGCTCTCCAAAATTGTTCTGAAACTTGAACGCATACCCAAGAGATGCATGTCTCTTCTTATGCGTCGGCCTCAATTTGTGTTAACAAGCAGGGAGAACAATTATTTGAAGCCTCCATAACTAAAACTCATGCAGCAGGGGGGACCACTATTCATTATACCCTCGTTCTTTTTGCCCGGGGAGGAGATGGCAAATGCACCAAACTACAGTCACCTGGGTGCCAAGGCCCTGACGGTAAACCCTCCTGCTGCCCCATTAAGGCACCTACAGGGGTCTCTGATTGTGGAGGATTCACTGATGCTGTCAAGCATCCTCAGATAATCAAACTTTTGAAACCCCAAATCCCTGAGCTCACATATCATCCCTTAATATAGCCTAAATCCCAGCTCCCAGGTTTAGATACCAATACATTAGATACTTTGGAAACTACCTTCTCCTTCCTTAATAATTCCAAGCCCACCCTTGCTGGTGATTGCTGGCTCTCCATGACAACAGGGGCAATCATGCCTATTGCAGTTCTATTAATTCTATCATAGACGATGATAATACATGCCAACCCAGATTTCCTTTTAAAGTACAGCCTATAGGCACTTTTACAATATGTCTTTTAGGCGTGATGCAGAATAATACGTATGATACTGATGTTGGAGTTACTTCCTTTGGAAATTGCTCAACAGTACAAAACTATTCCTCACCCACCCCATCTTTGTCCCCCCAATGGCACAGTTTTTATGTGTGGAGGAAACTCGGCCTTCCCCAGGCTTCCAGCAAATTGGACTGTTGGCTGTGTTCTTGCCTTATTACTCCCTCATAAAACTATTGTCCTAGGAGACGAAACTCTATGCATTCCTAGTCTAGACACCTTAGTGAAAAGACACAGGCGGGCAATACAGGCCTTACAACTCCTTGCCAGCCTTTGAATAACAGCTGCTGTGGGCACAGGTACAGCTGGCTTAGTCAGGCAATACACTCTTACCTCGCCTGTCTCAACAACTTATAAATGATGTATAAACTCTATCAGGAACCATTAAAGATTTGCAGAACCTAGTAGACTCCCTGGCGGAAGTGTTTCTTCAAAATAGACGAGGCTTAGATTTGCTGACAGCTAACCAGGGAGGTATTTGCTTGGCCTTAGGGGAACGATACTGCTTTTATGCCAATAAATCAGGCATAGTACGCTCTAAAATTAAGCAGCTTCAAGAAGATCTAGAAAAGAGACGAAGGGAACTTCTTGAAAATCCCCTCTGGACAGGGTTTAATGGATTTCTACCCTACCTTGTACCCCTATTAGGCCCTTTGTTGGGTTTACTTTTAATGGTGTCCATAGGCCCCTGCATTATAAACAGGCTGGTACACTTTATTAAAGAACAGATTAATATTTTGGCCTCTAAGCCCATACAGGTTCACTATCATCATCTGGAGATGGAAGACCATGCTGCCAACATTTAAAAGGATGTTCTACCCTTCTCACAGGCTTATTTCTTAAGTTTACATTCCCACAGATCTCTTTTTCTTACATAAAACTATAAGTAACAGCTCTGACCAACCATCTTCTGCCATTGCCATAAGGATTCGTCCTCCATGGGCCCCTCCGTTTGGGGGAGGATGCACCCATGGAGTGAGGATGTTAGGCCCTAATAACGGAGGGTGCAGGATGGACTGCAGGAGGATGGATCCACGGATCCCAGAACATAAGACCTCTTAGTGACACGGTCTGGTGCATGGCGGTCGGCATGCTTCCCCCTCAAAGCCGTCTCCTCCAAAAACATGCCAAGGCCACCAAGAAATCTTCTAGTAAACATGCTCTCTCAGATCAGGAGATATTCTAAGGCCTCCTTGAGAAACAGAGCCTCTATCACCCCCTAAAACATTGGCCAGTAAGGTATGGTCATATATTTTATATAAAAAAGGGGAGAGGTCAGGGGCTAGAAGGAAGTTCTCCTTCAAAGAATAGCCTTACACTGACAAGAAGCAGCCCCCTGGGAGATTTCCTGCCTGGGAGACATCCCGCAGCCATCTATCTCCCTGAGACATCCTGCGTCCATCTGTCTTCCTGAAACATCCTGAGGTTATCTCACTTTCTGAAGACATCCAGCAACTGCCGATAAGAGAGCTTTTCCATCTGCAGCATATGAATTCGAATGTGAGAACAATAAAAGTTTGCAGCATGATCAGAACTCCTATCTTGCTGTCATCTGTCGTGTCTCTTGACCTTCGATTCCTCCCCAACTAGGTTCGTTACCCACGTTGATGTGTCCGGCCGACCGGGACAACTGACACTAACCCATACCCTACTAGACTCTGACTACTAATCCTAATATGATGGAGAAAAATAACCCAAACAGAATAGAAATACAAGCAGTTCGGAGGAGCCATGGTGTATAGTTGGACTTGCCTTTTGCATGATATAGGGTAGTTGTAATAAATCTAGTTAATTTTTAAATGAAATAGTTCTCCATGTGTTTTTAAAGTTAACAAACATGTGAATTCCTGTCTCCATTTCTCTGTAGCCTATTCAGCACATGTATTTTTATCTGCACATATCGAATCCTACTTGGAATCACACGTACATTCTTGTGAGGAGGCTGACTTGGCAGATACAAATTATGAGAAGAGATCACTCTTCATAAACGCTGTTGAAACTGAAAATTCAACCTTGGGTGAGCTTCCTAGTAGATCAACATTATACATAAATCCATGTTCAGTAAAATAAATATTTTTGCATCTATGGATGATATATATTTCATGTTGAATTTCGTTTGGCATATATATTGCTACATTTTTTTGTCTGTGTGTGTGTTTTGTATATATATATATATATATATATATATATATATATATATATATACACACACACACTCTCCAGATTTTTCAAAATATGAAATATATGTGTCTTATATACACTCCCTAAATTCATTCATGTTTATGTATGTGAATTTATAATCAACTTTTCACAAGATTATTCTCAGAAATATACATCCACCTGAAATACTTATTTGTTTCCTAGTACTGAAAAGTAACTTAAGTGAATGGTGTATACAATCCTAATATTTCTACAGTGACTGACACAGTTTAACATCAATGCAAGTAGATTTCTATTGGACATGATGTGTATTTTGAAGTTCATTTTATTCAACACTGGTATATTAAATTTTCTTCAGTTTATTCACATCATAGGATATATATTTCATCCACAAGTTCACAAATTTATGGCCATTTGATTCACTTTCAATCATTTCCGGCTTCAGAACACATGTATTCCTCCTGGGTTCCTGAATGGTCTTTTCATGAAAGGTCTTTTCAAAAACATTCATTTCGATTTCCATAATCATTTTGAAGCAAAACTCACACATTCTTCATGATATACCATAACTCTAATATTACCATTACATGTGTAACTGGATGGAATGAATGATTGTATATCAATATAAGATTCCCTGTATATTTTCTGATATCAATTCAATCCATTATTTAAAGTTTGAACCACTTATATTATTTATTCACAGTATGGCCTATTCATGCATTATCTCTCTATTTATAGACACAGGGTACATCTATTTGCATCCCCAATACTAATTTATTCATCTTCAAAATGTAGCTCCCAGAAATGTTGGAAGAAATACTCATGTCACCTGTTCTACATATACATTTTATCACAGTAATATTCTGGACACAAAAAGAAAATGTCACACTTATGATTGTACCAAAGCCTAAATTGAAGTGAGCATGCATTACTAAAAAATCCATGTCCAGGTTGCCTAATGCTCTCAAATGTCAATCTTATTGGTGACTACATATTTGTTTCTTCCTAAGATTATATATTCAAACTCAACCATGTTGAAAATGTCTAATCCTATCACTCACTTTATACTTTGCCTGATTTCCTACTGTCTCTATTGATATCTTCTTCCCTACATAGTATCACTGATCATTATTGTGACTGACTCTTCACATGTGCTGACATTTACTTTCACTCTCTACCCGAAAGCCTATTGCTAAAGAACTTTTGTTCCCACTCCTATACTCACTCTTCTTACTAAACCTACGGACTTATGTCCTAATCCTACTGACTATCCATTTTTGACTGGATGTTCTCTTCGACATTCAATTATCCAAGGTACAAGGTCCTATGCCATTGATATTGATTCATCTGAGACAACTGTGCAGAATATAATTCAAAGCGAAGTATCCCACTCAAGGGCCTAATGCCTTTCTGGGCTTCAAATCTTACCTAGATTTCTGTTTTCAAACTTATATTTCACCTGTATATTCTTGTAAATATTGCAGGTGTCCAATACCATTAATCAACTCGTAGAATGAATCCTAACCCAAATAGAACCTGTTATTAACCCTAACCATACACTGTTCCCTCAATCTCACTTTACAGAAGAGCAGGTACAGAGTTCGTCTTACAATACAGGAATGTAGGGGTTCTTCCACCTGCTGAGAACCTCAAAGGTCCATGCAGAAATGATCCCTGGATAAGATGTAGGCAGCTATTGAGGAACTAAGAAAGCAAAAGTCATCTTCCATGGCAAAAACCCTGGTCAGATTGAAGGGATGTGTCTGAATCAGCCTCTCTCTTCTTAATGTAAAGATGGACCAAACCAGGCCTGTGTGGAGAGCTGTTCCTGGGTGCCTATGGTTGATATACCATTCTAACTTGTGACAGTGTCACAGGAAGTAGGGGCAGGCTCCATCTCATGGGACTCTTGGAAGCAACTGTTAGGACAAAGTGATTGTCACGGCAGTGACCTCATTCAGTTGCTGAAGGAATTGACCTACCTAACTTCCTTGTTGATGGAACTCTCTGAACATGGTATCCAGGAACCCAGAGACCCAGAGGCAGTCCCAGTCCCAGTCCCAGTGAACTCAATTGTTTGGATTTACCAAGGACAGGGTCAGCTTTTCTTGGTACCTACTGATGTGAGGATGGCAAAATGACAGGAGAGCTATGAAGAGGGTCCTTTCCTGGGAAACAGGTAGTTGCTCACCACTGGCTCATGGCAACTTCACAGAGTTGGAAAAGGAGACAAGATCTGAGACTGTAGAGGCAATTTCGGGGGAACATAGTATTGCTCACCAGTTGGAAGACACTCCATAGAGTCACAGACCTACTTGGGGGAAGGAGGTACCTTTTTGAGTGTGGGTGTGAGTATGTGGTTTTCACATTTTCTGAGAATAGGTAGAAAAGTCGGTTTGTTTGGTTTGGGGTGGACTGTTTCTTGTTTGTCATTTGACAAGGTGAGTGTTTCTATGTCTGTGTATTTTACTGTGTCAGTGGTTGTAGACAATAGTAAAGAGAATGCATCAATGGATGTGTTGTGTCTAGTAGAAAGCTCCCAGCATTCATCCTGCCCAATTTATGAATAGAGAGTGGCTAGCCTTATTGATGTGCAATACCTATTATCTTCCAAAGTTCCAGTTTTCTTCCTGAATTCAGTCATCTATCCAGAATAGGCTCATGGTTTTGTGTCCAAGGTATGTACCACCTCCAAGCTCTGTGAAATGGCCATGTACTGAATAGCTGAAGAGAATGAGAGCATCTCAGAAAACTCAGATATCCGTGTGAATAGGAAAGTCTCAGTGGAGAAACCCTGCTTTGGGCCTTTTGCTTACCTATTTTTCTGTTGCCCTGAATGTCAGGAAGGTCTTTGCCTCAGGTCACACTTTGTGAAGCCTGAAGAAAATAGATTTCAAATGGAAATGAATGGGCATCACCTGTGGCTCTTTGCTTAATTGCTTTTAAAATGGATGTGTCTGAATCAGCATCTTGGCCCTGTGTGAGGTTGTCGCTTAGATTCTCAACACCAGATGGATCTAAAGAATGATGCCATGTGTACATCCAAAACCAAAATGGCAAAAAAATCAGTAATTGTGGATGAAGCTTCTTGCCTATCTCTCTTAGTTTCCGGACATCCATCAAGTGAAAATAGGGATCCCTTGGGTCAAATTAGTACATCAAAGCCCTGTAGTGGTGCTTGGGTTTCCTCATGACTCCAAATCACATGAAGAATCTATACCAGACTGTCAGTAGGCCTCAAATTGGAGAAGCAGAGCAGTATTAAGAGCAGGCCTATTTGATCACTCCTGGTTCACAGGAAAGTTGTCCCGGCCACAAAGACTTTAGGCAAATGAGGGGAAAAGGAGCTTATTTTGGACCCTGTTTTTAGATGTGCCCCTCATGGAAACCTCCAGCCAGAGGTTATGATGAGTGTCTATATGGAAGAATATGAGGGCTATGTGGAAGTGTTTTGGTTTTAATTGTGGTCATTTGTGTGGCGATTGGAAAAGATGACTGGGTCCACCGGGGTTTAAACTCTGGTGTGATTACCCTTTGAGACTGCGTTGTGGAACTGACCTCAAAAAAGTATTGCCATTATTTGTGTTGGCATTTTTGGAGGCCACACATGAGAGTCGCCCTTGAAAACTGAGATGTAGACCAAGGGTGGCTTTCCACAGAACACAGGGAATCTCAGCCATGATATCATATGATTTTATTTTGAAAGCCTTGGCATCCATAGTTGAGAGTCAAAACACACAAGGACCTCTCATTGTAGACCTCTATGGGCCTGGCTTCATGTAACCTTTTGCCCACTCTGTGGGAAGCCTTGCCTGTGAGATTTCTCCAGAGTTTTCATTGAAATGATCTTCCTCAACATTTAATGGTTCCTGAATGAATTGAAACCCACAGTGCCTCCGACTTCATCCTTGAAGAATGCCTAGATAAATATCATGAAATTTTTGAAATTCCCATGACCAGGTGGCACTGGAAAATCTTGGATGTCCTGTTGCTATTTTAAGTGTACCAGACAGTGCCTTAATTGACTGGGTTTTATGATAATGGTGTAGAACAGAGATGTCAGTAAGTTGGAGCCTCCTGATTAGTGGTCATAGAGCAGTGTTGTGCAGGTGTGTGATAAAACATCTGTGGTGGGGCCATGTGGATCTGCCATTTACTTCCAAATGGGTTGTGACTGACATGGTGCAGCCAGCAGAACCTTCTATGTAAAGGCATCTTGTTATATGGAGAAATTTCAGGGCAATGTTCAGAATCAGGTTGCTATGGTCAAGGGGGCAGGCTCTGTGGGATAGAAGCCTGGTTGGTGCATTCTCCTGCAGACTCTGACCCACCACACGTGACAGAACTCCCTCCAGCACTGGGTCCCAGTTGAACTCCTTGTATTTCGTGAATCAAATACCAAAATCCCAGTGCAGCAGCAAGAAACAGCAATAAATGTGGAGGATGACCAAATGTCTTCACAGTCCACACGAGGAGACACTTAGCACCCAGTGGCCACAGTTTACCTACAAAGAGAGAATTCAGCACTGCTGCCTCATGTTCATTGGAATATAAGAAACCATGTCCTCCAGGTAACATAGATGCAGACCCAGCTTTGATGGTCCCACTAGAAAGGATGCCAAAGCTCCTTAAAACAACATATATTTCAAGTGCCCAATCTCAAGGGAAGTGTCTCAAGAAGTCTTTAGGCCAGCAGAGCTGCAAGTTTTTGGAGTGTTAACCTGTTAGATTAGGACACAAGAAAAGACCACTGACTCCAATAGAAATCAAATTAAATTAAACTTATTATTTCCACTGGCCATGCTGCCTCTCCCTCCGAAAACGGCGGGAACAAGACAGCAACCCCAGCTTTCCTACAGCACAGCTTTATAGCCCAGAAAGTTACACAAAATGAGGGTTAGAGATAACAGAACTCTGACAAGCATCACACTAATGGTAGTTTACATTTTTTTTTTTTTTGCTGTAAAATGGAGCCTCAGAGAGGGTTGCTGTCTGGCCAGGGAAGGCAAATATTTATGATATGTCACTAAAGTTTCAAAAAGGGTTGCTATCAGGTCAGAGAGCAAGACATGGGTCAGTTCAAGTCACTGGCAGGCATTCCAAACAGGTTCAGAATTTTCAGTAATTTATGGTAAAGCCAAAATTATCTTTTCATGCTTTGTGGCAAGATGGCTCCCAATTTTAATAAAAGATCAGGTTGGGTCTATCATTTTCCCCTTTTCTCTGTGTCCCTTTCAAATCTTTGATAGATTGGGGGAAGAGCACTGAGGAAATTTTAATCCCTCAGGTAAAAGTCTCCAAATTTTTAAAACTCACCCAAAACCAGTCTCGCTGATTTTACCTGACTTAATTAATTACTTGTATTGATAGTCTATTTATATTTGGCTCCATTGTTGTAATAAGAGAGGCGTCACCCATTTTGGATTCTTCTGAGCTGAGAGAGGGTGACGTGAGTAGGCATGGTGTGAGGGACATGAGTTGCCTTTTAGAAGTAGTTGAGGGACATGAGTTGCCTTTTAGAAATCAGTTCGTTTTGAAGTCTCGTTAAGGAAGAACAGGTTGTAAAGTCATCTGTGGATGGGTTCTTCTATGAGAGAAACAAAAACCATGAGTACTGAATAAATGTTGCAGCAGCTGGAACATGTCACTCTATAGAATTTCCCTCACCGGTCTTTAATATTCCCAGTTATCAAGACTGTCAACTTAATATTTAACTTTTAGTATTACAGTTGTCCCTCCCCATAAGATACAGTTTAATAATTTAATGTCATCTGATCTTGCAAAATCCTTTTACCAGTATGACCTCTGTGTCTAATAGAGGAAACCTTTAATTCTGATACTCAATGCTGGATAATCGTACTAGCAAACACCAAACTTACCTGTGTAGGTTAGGAATATCTTTAGGCCTTAAACTGAAAATTTCTGCCTCTGGCAGCTCTTCTTGATAGTCTCTTTTAATAAGTATCAGGCATTCCTCTCTGAGAATCCTACTTTGTAGCCTCCAGTCTTACTTATTTTGGGAGGCTAACATAAAGTGTATACCTTAAAATATTATTATTATTATTATTATTATTATTATTATTATTATTATTATTATTATTATTATTATTTAAAATGCCCAGGAATGGCTGTATTTTGGTTTTCATTGTCTTTGCTAAGTGTTTAAGATGAAGAAGTCAAACTGACTTTTGTTTCTATCTATTGTTAACAGTCAGCTGAGCTTTCATGGGAGTCATTCCTGGGGAAACTTGAGAGCACTTTCTCAGTTCTTCTAGAGCCATTTGCGCTAGGTGGGTCCAGGTCTTGCTTGACCATGTGGCTTCCCTGGGAAGCATCAGGGATTTCTCCCTTCTCTGATGACTCTCCTCTTCATTGAAAATGCACTGATTGGCTTTCTGTTCTCCAGTGGTCTCATTAATCTCCCTGATGGGGAGTTTATGTGGCCCAGAGTTGCAAAACTCTTTAGTGAAGTCCCCTGTTCCCTGGATTCAGACTGACTCAGAGGGCAAGAGACAAATATTGTTTTTTTTTGGCCCTTTTCATTTAAATTTAATTTTAAATCCTAATCTTAAACATCCATCAAATAAATTTTAACATCCTTATATTAAGAGCACTGGGCTTTAATGTCTATAACTTTATAATTATTTATCTTTTTATTAATTGGGATCTGTATTATTCTGTCTGTCTTGTAGGTGATAACTTACTCTCTGAAATTAACCCATGTTTTGTTCTTAAAGCAACACTTCTGTAAAACACTAACAGAGAATCTAGATCACATATAAGGAAATTACAAAATAAAATTTTATAACAAGAGTAAAAATACTTAGTTCGTGTAATAGCTACACTGGATTTTTTGGCTGAGGAATACATTATATCCCCTGTTTGAGATCCTAGTTATTTTGACATAAAAAAAGAACTTTTAACATAACTTTAAAGAAATAAAATCTGACCTACTGCTTTTGTAGTCATTCTCACATGTAGTAAGATGGGACACACAGCCTTATCTCAGGTAAGGCAGGGCTCTTTATAAATATTAAGTGTTTTAGTTCTAAAGCTGATCTTTATTTTTTAAATATTATTTTACTAAGTTTACATAAATTGTTTGAGGTCACATGAACATTAGCTAACAACATATAATATCACTTTTAAAACATGAATTAAAGAAATGCTGAAAGTCTTTAACCTTTACATAGATTAGTCTCTAATTAACATAAAATACATTTAAATTGTTCCCCAATGTAAAAAGTAACATAAAACTTTGCATATCTTATTGGTAACAGGTGAATAAATCCCCAATACATTTTTTACCGTACAACTTCAGAACACTAGCTTGATATAATCCTCTTTTAAATTTTTTACCTTACAGACTTGCATACCTGATATGAGCACATTAGTAGCATCACAATTACATTGATGTTTCCAGATTAACCAAGTTTAGCTTTTAAAGAAATGGCAATACAGTGCTCTAAAATAACAGTTCTAATTTAATCAGTTGTTTAATTTCTATGGTTGCTTGCTCTAGAAAAAATAAAACTTAATAAACACAATGCTATGGGTAAACTTATGTTTTAAGAAATTTTTGTCTCTTTAACACATGATTGATTTTTACTATCCTTTACAGACTTTAGTCAAACTTATACAGACGTTAGGAAGTCAATCAGATATCTAACAAAAGTACTCATGAATGAGTAATCCCATATCAAATTTACTTTACTTATTTATCAAAATATTAGACAAATGTATTGAAGAGTGTAAACCATTTTTATGTTGAAGGAAAAGTCCTAGAACCAAGGCATATTAGACATTTTGTAGATATTAACATTTTATTTGATTTTTGAATACCTGGAAAAACTTGAAAGCTTAAATTTAAAAACATTTATTTTTATCTGTTTATCCAATTTAATTGAACCATTTAAATCACGTGAATTAAAGACCTTTGGATCCACTTTTTAAAATTTGTTTATATGAGCGCTTTTTTTATGAGTGCTCCTTATATATGTTAATTTGTGTATCATATATATGATATACGGACATATGTATATATAGACATACAACACATAACAAAATTGAGCACACGTAATAATAGTAAAGGCCTTTTAGATTTTCGCAGGTGAAATCTCCATTGCAATGTTTCAAAAATTCCAAAGTTGGTCAAAGATAGTACTGATCAGAAAAACATTAACCTAGGTCTGTATGATCAAAATCATGAGCTCAAAAAAAAAAATAAAGTATCTAAGGAAAAAAATAAGAGTCCTAGAAAAAATGACTGGTCAGTAATTAGTAAATACCATACAATTTACCTTTTTTTTCTTAGGCCTCAGATCAGTCTCCTAATAATCTTGCTGGCTTCTTTCATTTGCCTTTCAAAATAAATCATGGCTGAGGTCTGGAAGGAGGAAGAAAAAACTGCTATTCTGAGCAGACACCTCAGGCCTAAGGCATTTTAACCATAATTTTCAGGTTTGGATGTTGAAAATTATGGTACAAGTTTAAGATACAATTCACAAAATTTTATATCTTTACATCTTGTTTTGTCAACAGATATCATACTATGAATTACAATACTTGTCCAGATTAATGCTCTGGTGCACAAAGTGACATTTTCCCAGGCTACCCAATTCAAAATTGGTGAAAAAAAAAGACTGAGTGATTGGGAAGTTACTTGCCAACTTGGAAGTAGAGTTCTTTAATTTTCATTCCTTAGTATTTAAGTTCTGTGGCATGAATTATCTGAAATCATAAACTAAACAATTACCTAAACCCGACTTTTAACTGCAAGATTGTGCAATGCTTCAAAAACCCATTCAGATACCAGATTGTTACAATAAAACATCATCATTTAGACACACATTCAGCTAAGATCATTCCCCAAAAACAATTTATAATATCAACACATTATTGCACGTGTCTTAAAGGGCCAGAAACAAAGACACAAGACAGACAGAAAGGAGGTCCAGACTGTGGCTGTCAGACAGAACCCTTTAAACCAGAGCAGATAAGAGAAAAATCTCCTACACCAGTGGCACCATAGATGTCAACAGGGGGGGACCAGATGTTTTAAAAGAGGGGCAACCTGAAATGTACAATCAAGGGTCTCCATGGTGACTTTAATGCATTTAGTGTCCTCTTTTTCTTTTTCTCTTTTTTAGAAGACAGAGGTGGCATAATCCTTACAGTGCAGGGAAGAAAGGAGGGAATTCCCTGAAGCAACAGGGCTTCGGCAGCTGCTGGGAGTCCCTCAGTCCCTCCTTTTACTTACAGGATCAGCTACTCTGGTTTGGATCCACCCCAAGCATGCTACATTTACTTTACTAACATTTAAGTAGTCAGTTCTAAAAAAGTTCCGGGACTAAGCGGGGGGGGGGGGGATGTAGCAAAATTTGTAACTTAAAGTTCGGCTCCTGACCTTGAAGCCAATTAATGCCAATTTAATAATGAGGACAAGGTTTTTAGAAAAAGAAAAAGGGGGGGGGTTATTGCTTTGGTAACAAAGGAAAAACACAGGGGACTCTGCCCAAATGTTGTGACTCTCTGGATCTGGAGGGACAAGGGGTTTTAATGGAGATTCACTTTTTAACCTGGGAGATACTCAGTTCTCAGGTCCACAGCAGGCATTGTCCTCTTCAGTGGGTGTGCTCCAGGCACCCAGCTAGGGGCTTCTCTCATTCTGCTTAACAAATGGGGGTAAAGTTCATCGCAGTTCCTTAAAACACAGTCCAAAGGGATGTCAGTTTTACTTGCTTTGTTACCCATTTTCACGTCCAATATAGTTAAGATTTTGCCACAGAAATCACAGAACAAAACAAACAAGAAAAACATAGAACACAGAACAAAACACAAAAAACAGAAACCCGGACTCGAAACAGAAAAACAGAGGAGCAATGCAACGTCTTGCTAAAGCTCCGAAGTAGGACCGCGTGCATGCCAGTCAGCACCTCTCTACCATTCCAGAGGAATTCCCTACAGAACAGAACAGAAGACAGAATGATTCTCATTACTGTCCCAAAAAGGAGTATATGTGAGCCTCCCCAGGACACCTCTATGTCATCAGAACAGATCTTTCTTTAACGGATATCCGATGTTATAAAGGCAGCACTTAATTATTGAGGCCTCCTCCACCAGGTGCTTGCTAATAGTTTTAGTGAGGTGGTTCACTGCAGTGCACCTGGGACCGAACGCTCACTCAAAGGCCTTGGAACATCTCAAGATGTGCACCCCCTAGAGTGGCTCTCCAGCCCGGAGCCCTGGAGGGAAGGCCAGATTCAGAATTTCCAGCAGTCTGGTCTTGTGATCTGGTCGGCTGGGTCATCTTGCTGGGAAACTCAAAAAGGTTAGATGAGAAAGCAAAAAAAGAACACTGACTCCAACTAAAATCAAATTGAGGCAAGCTTATTATGTCAACCAGCTGGGCTGCCTCTCCCTCCCAAAACGGCAGGAACAAAACAGCAACCCCGCCTTTCCTATAGCCCAGCTATATGGCCCAGAAAGTTACACAAAAGGGGGGTTACAGAAAACAGAACTTTGACAAGCATGACACAAATGGTAGTTTATTTATTTATTTTTGCTGGTCCCAATATCAGAAATTATGAGGACAATTAGAGCCTCAGAGAGGGTCGTTGTCTGGCCAGGGAAGGCCAAAATTTATGGTGTGTCACTAAAGTTTCAGCGAAGCCTGGATGGTGCACTTTCTTGCAGACCCTGACCCACCACACTTGACAGAATTCCCTCCAGCACGGTGTACCAGTTGAACTGTTGTATTTCAAGAAGCAAATACCAAACTCCCAGTGCAGCAGATAGAAACACCACAAAAAGTGGAGGATGACCAATTGGCTTCACATTCCACATGGGGAGAAACTAAGCCCCAGTCGCCACAGTTAACCTACAAAGAGAGACTTCAGCACTGCTGCCTCGTGTACATTAGAAAATAAGAAACTATGTCCTCAAGGTCTCAGAGACGCACACCCAGCTTTGAGGGTGTCACTGCAAAGGAAACTTAACTCCTGACAACAACATATATTTCAACTGCACAACCTCAGTGGCAGTTTCTCAAAAAGTGTTAGGCTGGCAGAGCTCCATGTTTGTGGAGTGTGTACCCTGTCCTTACTTTTAGAAACTCCTATACCACCTCCAATTTTGTGCACTCATGAGCATTTTCCATTCCAGAAATGTAATCACAGATTTTTTAACTCTTCTTCTCTAAATGTGTCTAACTTGGGGCGAAGGTAATGTCAAGGCATTGTTCTGGATGAGAGTGGGAAGATTTTTTGTAGCACATATTTGCATACATATTAGATTAATTTTCCTATTTTCCATTCGAATTTCTGAATACCTGACACTAACCCATATTCTACTAGATTCTGACTACTAATCCTAATATGATATAGAAAAATAACCAAAACAGTATATAAATACACGCAGTTCAGAGTTGAAATTGACTTTTGCATGAGAAAGGGTAGGTGTTATAAATCTAGTCAATTTTTAATTGAAATAGTTCTCCATGTGTTTTTAAAGTTAACAAATATGTGAATTACTGTCTCCCTTTCTCTGGAGCTTATTCAGCACATGTATTTTTATATGCACAAATAGAATCCTACGGGGATCACACGTACATTCTTGTGAGTTACATTACTTGGCAGATACAAAGTGTGAGAAGACATCACTCTTCCAAAATGGTGTTGGAACTGAAAATTCAACCTATGGGTGAGCTTCCCAGTAGAACAACACTATACATAAACCCATGTTCAGTCAAAAGAATATTTTTGGATCTTTATGATATATATTTCATGATGAATTTTGATCGGCATATATTTTGCTAGTTTTTAATATCTGGTTGTGTGTGTGTGTGTGTGTGTGTGTGTGTGTGTGTGTGTCTGTATATATATATACACACTCTACAGATTTATCAAAATATGTAATATATGTGTCTTATTATACACTCCCTAAATTCATTCATATTCATATGTGTGGATTTATAATCAAAATTTCACAAGATTATTCTCACAAATATTCATCTACCTGAACTACATATTTCTTTCCTAGTACTGACAACTAACTTCAGTGAATGGTGCATACAAATCCTAATATTTCTACAGTAACTGATCCAGTATAACATCAATGCAAGTAGATTCCTATGGGACATGATATGCATTTTGATGTTCATTTTTATTCAACACTGGTACATTACTATTTCTTCAGTTTATGCACATGATAGGATATGTATTTCATCCACAAGTTCACAAATTCATAGGCATTTTTTTTACTTACAATCACTTCCTACTTCAGAACACATGTATTTCTCCATGTTTCTTCACTGGTCTTTTAATGAGGCTTCTTTCCAAAGTCATTATTTTCGTTTTCCATAATCATTTTTGAACCAAAACTCACACACCCTTCATGATAAACCATAACACTAATATTTCCATTAGTTGTATAACTGGTTGGAATGAATGATTGTATATCAATATATGATTTCATATATAATTTCAGATAATAATTCAATCCATTATTTAAAGTAGATTCAGTTATATTATTTATTCACAGTATGGACTATTCATGCATTATCTCTGTATTCATAAACAAAGGTTACACCTTTCTGTACCCCCAAGACTAATTTATACGTCTTCCAATTATTCCTAAAAAAAATGGTGGAAGAAATACTCATGTCACCTGATCTACATATACATTTATCACAGTAATATTCTGGACAAAAAAAGCAAAGATAACACTTAAGATTCTACCAAAGCCTAAATGGAAACTGAGCAAGGACAACTAAAAGCATCCATGTTCATATTGCCTAATGCTTTCAAATGTCAATCCAATTCGTAATTACATATTTGTTTCTTTCTAAGATTATATATTCAACCTCAACCATATTGAAAATATCTAATCTTATCACTCACTTTATACTTTGCCTGATTTCCTAATGTCTCTGTTGATATCTGCTTTCTGACATATTTTCCCCAGTTCATCATTGTGACTGACTCTTCACATGTGCTCACGTTTACATTCACTCTCTACCCGAAACCCTGTTGCTAAAGAACTTTTGGTCCAAATCCTATACTCACTCGTCTTTCTAAACCTACCGACTATCTTCTTAATCCTACTGACTATGCCTTTTTGACTGGATGTTCTCTTCAACATTCAATCATCCAAGGTACAAGGTCCTATGCCATTGTATATCGATTTATCTGAGACATCTGTGCAGAACGTAATTGAATGCTAAGTATCCCAATCAACGGCCCAATGCCCTCTGGGCTTCAAATCTTACCTAGATTTCTGTTTTCATACTTATATTTCACCTATATATTCTTGTGAATATCGCAGGTTCCCAATACCATTATGCATCCCGCAGAATGATTCATAATCCAAATTGAACCAGGTATTAAACCTAACCATACACAGTTCCCTCAATCTAACTTTATAGAAGAGCAGGGCCAGAGCTGGTCTTACAATACAGAATGTAGGGGATCTTCCACCTGCTGAGAACCTCAAAGGTCCATGCAGAAATGATCCCTGGAGAAGATATAGGCAGCTATGAAGGACCTGAGAGAGCAAAAGTCATCTTCTATGGCAAACAACCTAGTCAGGACGAAGGGACGTGTTTGAATCAGCCTCTCTTTTCTTAATGTGGCAAAGATGGACCAAACCAGACCTAGGTGGAATCATTCTTTAGATCCATCATGTGCTTAGAATCTAAATCACAGCCACAAACAAGGCCAAGAGGCTAATTCAGCCACATCACTTTCGAAAGCAATAAAGCAAAGAGCCACAGGTGATGCCCATTCATTTCCATTTCAAAACTATATTCTTCAGGCTTCACAAAGGGGTGGCCAGAAGCAAAATCCTTCCAGATATTCAGTGCAAGAGAACAGTACTTAAACAAAAAGTCCAAAGCAGGGTCTCTCAACTGAGAGTTTCCTGGTCACACTGATATCTGAGTTTTCTGAGATGCTCGCCATTCTCTTCAGCTCTCCAGTACTTGTCCATGTCAGAGAGTTTGGAGGTGGTACATGTCTTGTACACAAAACCGTGAGCCTATTCTGCAGAGTGGACAGAATTTAGGAAGAAACCAGCAACTTAGGAAGATAGCAGGTGTTTCCCATTGATAAGACAAGCTGCAGTTCATTCATATATTGGGCAGGATGAATTTTGGGAAGATTTATACTAGACAGGACACATCCATTAATGCATTTTCTTTTTTAATGTGTACAACACGAGACACAGTGGGATACACAGACAAAGAAACACTCGCCTTGTCAAACGACTTACTAGAACAGTCCACTCAAAACCAAAAAAACAAAACAAAAAAAAAAAAAAACGCCTTTCCTACCTATTCTCAGAACATGAGACAGAACCACAAACCCAAACCCACTCCCACAAAGGCACCTTCTTTCCCCAAGTAGGTCTGTGACAACCCGGAGTGTCCTCTGACTGGTGAGCCATACAATGTTTCCCCGAATTGGCCTGTCTTGTCTCAGATCTGGTCTCCTTGTCCAACTCTGTGAAGTTGAGAGGAGCCAGCGGTGAGCCACTACCTGTTTTCTCAGAAAAGGTCCCTCTTCAGAGCTCTACTGGCATTTGGCCATCCTCACATCAGTAGGTACCAAGAAAGGCTGACTTTGTCCTTGGAAAATCCAAACAAGTGAGCCCACTGGGACTGGGACTGGGACTGGGACTGCCACTGGGTGGCTTCTTGGATACCAAGTTCAGAGAGTTCCATCACCAAGGAAATGAGGTATGTCACTTTCTTTGGAACTGAATGAGGTGACTGCCTTGGCAACCACTTTGTCCTAACAGTTGCTTCCAAGAGTCCCAAGAGATGGAGCCAGCCGCTCCTTCTTGTGACACTTTCACAAGTTAGAATGGAATATAAACGATAGCCAAACGGGAACAGCTCTCCACACAGGCCTGTTTTGGTCAGTCTTCTCTACAATAAGAAGAGAGAGGCTGATTCAGACACGTCCCTTCGTTCTAACTAGGTTTTTTTTTGCCATGGAAGATGACTTTTGCTCACTCAGGTCCTTCATACATGCCTACAACTTGTGCAAGTATCATTTCTGCATGGACCTTTGAGGTTCTCAGCAGGTGGACGGTCCCCTACTTTCCTGTATTGTAAGAACAACTCTGTTCCTGCTCTTTTGTGAAATGAGTTTGAGGGAACAGTGTATGTTTATGGTTAATAACAGGTTCGATTTGGGTTAGGAATCATTCTGTGCGATGAATAATAGTGTTGGAAACCTGTGATACTTACAAGAATATAGAGGTGAAATATAAGTATGAAAACAGAAATCTAGGTATGATTTGAAGCCCAGAAGGGCATTGAGCCCTTGATTGGGATACTTAGCTACGAATTATGTTCTGCAAATATGTCTCATATAATTCGATATACAATGGCATAGGACCTTGTACCTTGGATGATTGAATGTAGAAGAGAACATGCAGTCAAAAAGGGATAGTTGCTAGGATCATGAAGCTAGTCGGTAGGTTTAGGTGGAAGAGTGAGTATATGATTTGCACCAAAAGTTCTTTAGCAATAGGGTTTCGGTTAGAGACTGAATTTAAATGTCAGCACATATGAAGAGTCAGTCACTAGGATGAGCTGGGGAAAATATGCAGAAAAGCAGATATCAATAGAGACATTACAAAATTAGGCAAAGTATAAAGTGACTGATAGGATTAGACATGTTCAACAGTGTTGAGTTTCAATATATAATCTTAGGAAGAAACAAATATGTAGTCACCAATAGGATTGGCATTTGAGAGCATTACGCAACCTGGACATGGATGTTTTTAGTAATCCGTGTTCACTTTCCATTTAGGCCTTGGTACAATCATAAGTATGGCCACTAATTTTTTTGTCCAGAATATTACTGGGATAAAATGTATATGTAGATCAGGTGACATGAGTATTTCTTCCACCATTTCTGGGAGCAATAGATTAAAGACGTAAAATTAGTATTGGGGTTACAAAGAGGTGCAACCTGTGTCTATGAATATAGAGATAAAGCATGAATAGACCATACTGTGAATAAATAATATAACTTGTTCCAATTTTAAATAATGGATTTAACTGATATCTGAAAAATTACAGGAAATCTTATATTGATATACAATCATTCATTCCAACCAATTATACATCTAATTGTAATATTAGTGTTTTGGTTTATCATGAAGAGTGTGTGAGTTTTGCTTCAAAAGTGATTATGGAAATCGAAAATAATGTGTTTGGAAAGAAGTCTCATAAAAAGACCAGTCAGGAAACCTGGAGGAATACATATGTTGTGAAGCAGGAAGTGATTGAAAGTAAAACAAATGCCTATAAGTTTGCTAATTTGTGGATGAAATATATATCCAATGATGTGCATAAACTCATGAAATAGTAATGTACCAGTGTTGAGTAAAAATGAACGTCAAAATACACATCATGTCCCATAGGAATCTACTTGCATTGATATTAAACTGGGTCAGTTACTGTAGAAATATTAGGATTCTCGTGCATCATTCACCAAAGTTAGTATTCTTTTTTTTTAATTTTTATTTATGGTTGTTAAAAACATTACATAGTTCTTGATATATCATATATCGCATTTTGATTCAAGTGGGTTATGAACTCCCATTTTTACCCCGTGTACAGATTGCAGAATCACATCAGTTACACATCCATTGATTCACATATAGCCATACTAGTGTCTGTTCTATTCTGCTGCCTTTCCTATCCTCTACTATCCCCCCTCCCCTCCCCTCTCCTCCCCTCTTCTCTCTCTACCCACTCTACAGTAATAAATTTCTCCCCCTTGTATTATTTTTCCCTTTTCCCGCACTTCCTTTTGTATAAAATTTTGTATAACCCTGAGGCTCTCCTCCCATTTCCATGCAATTTCCCTTCTCTCTCCCTTTCCCTTCCACCTCTCATCCCTGTTTAGTGTTAATCTTCTTCTCATGCTCTTCTTCACTACTCTGTTCTTAGTTACTCTCCTTATATCAAAGAAGACATTTGGCATTTGTTTTTTAGGGATTGGCCAGGTTCACTTAGCATAATCTGCTCTAATGCCATCCATTTCCCTGCAAATTCTAAGATTTTGTCATTTTTAAATGCAGAGTAATACTCCATTGTGTATAAATGCCACATTATTTTTATTCATTCTTTCATTGAAGGGCATATAGCTTGGTTCCACAGTCTTGCTATTGTGAATTGTGCTGCTCTGAACATCGATGTAGCAGTGTCCCTGTAGCATGCTCTTTTTAGGTCTTTAGGTTTTAGACCGAGAAGGGGAATATCTGGGTCAAATGGTGGTTCCATTGCCAGCTTTCCAAGAAATCTCCATACTGCTTTCCCATTTGGCTGCACCAATTTGCAGTCCCACCAGCAATGTACAAGTTTACCTGTTTCCCCATATCCTCGACAGCACTTGTTGTTGTTTGACAATCTTACTGGAGTGAGATGGTATCTTAGGGTGGTTTTGATTCACATTTCTCTGACTGCTGGAGATGGTGAGCATTTTTTTATGTACTTGTTGATTGATTGTATGTCCTCCTCTGAGCAGTGTCTGTTCAGGTCCTTGGCCCATTTGTTGATTGTGTTATTTGTTATCTTATTGACTAATTTTTTGAGTTCTTTGTATACTCTGGATATTACGGCTCTATCTGAAGTGTGAGGAGTAAAGATTTGTTCTTAGGATGTAGGCTCCCTATTTACCTCTCTTATTGTTTCTTTTGCTGAGAAAAAACTTTTTAGTTTGAGTAAGTCTCATTTGTTGATTCTAGCTATTAACTCTTGTGCTATGGGTGTCCTATTGAGGAATTTGGAGCCCGACCCCACAGTATGTAGATCATAGCCAACTTTTTCTTCTATCAGGCGCCGTGTCTCTGATTTGTTATCAAGCTCCTTGATCCATTTTGAGTTAACTTTTGTGCATGGCGAGAGAAAGGGATTCAGTTTCATTTTGTTGCATATGGATTTCCAGCTTTCCCAGCACCAATTATTGAAGATGCTATCCTTCATCCATTGCATGCTTTTAGCCCCTTTATCAAATATGAGATAGTTGAAGTTTTGTGGATTGGTTTCTGTGTCCTCTAATCTGTACCATTGTTCCACCCGCCTGTTTTGGTACCAGTATTATGCTATTTTTGTTACTATTGCTCTGCAGTATACTTTGAAGTCTGATATCGCTATATCGCCTGATTCACACTTCCTGCTTATCATTGTTTTTGCTATTCTGGGTCTTTTATTTTTCCATATGAATTTCATGATTGCTTTCTCTTTTTCTACAAGAAATGCCATTAGGATTTTGATTGGCATTGCATTAAACCTATAGAGAACTTTTGGTAATATCGCCATTTTGATAATGTTAGTTCTGCCTATATATGAACAGGGTACATTTTTACATCTTTTAAGATCTTCCTCTATTATTCTCTTTAGGGTTCTGTAGTTTTCATTTTATGAGACTTGCACCTCTTTTGTTAGGCTGATTCCCAATTATTTTTTTTAGGATATTGTGAATGTAGTGGTTGTCCTCATTTCCGTTTCAGAGGATTTTTTGCTGATATACAGGAATGCCTTTGATTTATGCGTGTTGATTTTATATCCTGCCACTTTGCTGAATTCATTCATTAGCTCTATTAGTTTCTTTGTAGACCCTTTTGGGTCTGCTAGGTATAGAATCATGTCATCTCTAATAGTGATAATTTAAGTTCTTCTTTTCCTATTTTTATGGCTTTAATTTTTTTGTCTGTCTAATTGCTCTCGCCAGTGTTTCACGAACTATGTTGAACAGAAGTGGTGAAAGAGGGCATCCCTTTCTTGTTCCAGATTTTAGGGGGAATGCCTTCAATTATTCTCCATTCAGAATGATGCTAGCCTGAGGCTTAGCAGAGATTGCTTTTACAATATTGAGGTATGTTCCTGTTACCCCTAGTTTTTCTAGAGTTTTGAACATAAAGGTATGCTGTACTTTGTCGAATGCTTTCTCTGCATCTATCGAGATGATCATATGGTTCTTATTTTTAAGTCTATTGATGTGATGAATAACATTTATTGATTTCCCTATATTGATCCAGCCTTGCATCCCACGGATGAGTCCTACTTGATCATGTACACAATTTTTTTGATATGCTTTTGTATCTGATTTGCTAGAATTTAATTGAGGATTTTTGCCTCTAGGTTCATTAGAGATATTGGTCTGTAGTTTTCTTTCTTTAAAGTGTCTTTTTCTGGTGTAGGAATCAGGGTGATGGTGGCCTCATAGAATGAATTTGGAAGTTCTCCTTCTTTTTCAATTTCCTGAAATAGCATGAAAAGCATTGGTATTAGTTCCTCTTTAAAGGTTGTGTAAAACTCTGCTGTATACCCATCGGGTCCTGGGCTTTTCTTACTTGGTAGTGTTTTGATGGTTTCTTCTATTTCCTCAATTGATATCGGTCTGTTTAGGTTGTCTATAACCTCCTGACTCAATCTGGGCACATCAAATGACTTAAGAAATTTATCGATGCCTTCACTCTCTTCTATTTTTTTGGAGTATAAAGATTCAAAATATTTTCTTATTATCTTCTGTATTTCTGAAATATCTCTTGTGATATTGTCTCTTTCATCCCGTATGCTAGTAATTTGAGTTCTCTCTCTTTTTTTCTTCATTACCATGGATAAGGTTCTGTCGGTTTTATTTATTTTTTCAAAGAACCAAATGGGTTGACCTGTCCACCGCACTGGCAGGCTGCTGGGCCTGTTTCTGCATTCGGTTGCAGATCTGCCTACCTTGCGGGAGTGGGTGGTGGCCCTGCTTTGCCCCTTCTCCAATTGGGGTGTCGTGACATTCTATGAGGCCACCATCACCCTGATTCCTACACCAGAAAAAGACACTTTAAAGAAAGAAAACTACAGACCAATATCTCTAATGAACCTAGAGGCAAAAATCCTCAATTAAATTCTAGCAAATCAGATACAAAAGCATATCAAAAAAATTGTGTACATGATCAAGTAGGACTCATCCGTGGGATGCAAGGCTGGATCAATATAGGGAAATCAATAAATGTTATTCATCACATCAATAGACTTAAAAATAAGAACCATATGATCATCTCGATAGATGCAGAGAAAGCATTCGACAAAGTACAGCATACCTTTATGTTCAAAACTCTAGAAAAACTAGGGGTAACAGGAACATACCTCAATATTGTAAAAGCAATCTCTGCTAAGCCTCAGGCTAGCATCATTCTGAATGGAGAATAATTGAAGGCATTCCCCCTAAAATCTGGAACAAGAAAGGGATGCCCTCTTTCACCACTTCTGTTCAACATAGTTCGTGAAACACTGGCGAGAGCAATTAGACAGACAAAAAAATTAAAGCCATAAAAATAGGAAAAGAAGAACTTAAATTATCACTATTAGAGATGACATGATTCTATACCTAGCAGACCCAAAAGGGTCTACAAAGAAACTAATAGAGCTAATGAATGAATTCAGCAAAGTGGCAGGATATAAAATCAACACGCATAAATCAAAGGCATTCCTGTATATCAGCAAAAAATCCTCTGAAACGGAAATGAGGACAACCACTACATTCACAATATCCTAAAAAAAATAATTGGGAATCAGCCTAACAAAAGAGGTGCAAGTCTCATAAAATGAAAACTACAGAACCCTAAAGAGAATAATAGAGGAAGATCTTAAAAGATGTAAAAATGTACCCTGTTCATATATAGGCAGAACTAACATTATCAAAATGGCGATATTACCAAAAGTTCTCTATAGGTTTAATGCAATGCCAATCAAAATCCTAATGGCATTTCTTGTAGAAAAAGAGAAAGCAATCATGAAATTCATATGGAAAAATAAAAGACCCAGAATAGCAAAAACAATGATAAGCAGGAAGTGTGAATCAGGCGATATAGCGATATCAGACTTCAAAGTATACTGCAGAGCAATAGTAACAAAAATAGCATAATACTGGTACCAAAACAGGCGGGTGGAACAATGGTACAGATTAGAGGACACAGAAACCAATCCACAAAACTTCAACTATCTCATATTTGATAAAGGGGCTAAAAGCATGCAATGGATGAAGGATAGCATCTTCAATAATTGGTGCTGGGAAAGCTGGAAATCCATATGCAACAAAATGAAACTGAATCCCTTTCTCTCGCCATGCACAAAAGTTAACTCAAAATGGATCAAGGAGCTTGATAACAAATCAGAGACACGGCGCCTGATAGAAGAAAAAGTTGGCTATGATCTACATACTGTGGGGTCGGGCTCCAAATTCCTCAATAGGACACCCATAGCACAAGAGTTAATAGCTAGAATCAACAAATGAGACTTACTCAAACTAAAAAGTTTTTTCTCAGCAAAAGAAACAATAAGAGAGGTAAATAGGGAGCCTACATCCTAAGAACAAATCTTTACTCCTCACACTTCAGATAGAGCCGTAATATCCAGAGTATACAAAGAACTCAAAAAATTAGTCAATAAGATAACAAATAACACAATCAACAAATGGGCCAAGGACCTGAACAGACACTGCTCAGAGGAGGACATACAATCAATCAACAAGTACATAAAAAAATGCTCACCATCTCCAGCAGTCAGAGAAATGTGAATCAAAACCACCCTAAGATACCATCTCACTCCAGTAAGATTGTCAAACAACAACAAGTGCTGTCGAGGATATGGGGAAACAGGTAAACTTGTACATTGCTGGTGGGACTGCAAATTGGTGCAGCCAAATGGGAAAGCAGTATGGAGATTTCTTGGAAAGCTGGCAATGGAACCACCATTTGACCCAGATATTCCCCTTCTCGGTCTAAAACCTAAAGACCTAAAAAGAGCATGCTACAGGGACACTGCTACATCGATGTTCAGAGCAGCACAATTCACAATAGCAAGACTGTGGAACCAAGCTATATGCCCTTCAATGAAAGAATGAATAAAAATAATGTGGCATTTATACACAATGGAGTATTACTCTGCATTTAAAAATGACAAAATCTTAGAATTTGCAGGGAAATGGATGGCATTAGAGCAGATTATGCTAAGTGAACCTGGCCAATCCCTAAAAAACAAATGCCAAATGTCTTCTTTGATATAAGGAGAGTAACTAAGAACAGAGTAGTGAAGAAGAGCATGAGAAGAAGATTAACACTAAACAGGGATGAGAGGTGGAAGGGAAAGGGAGAGAGAAGGGAAATTGCATGGAAATGGGAGGAGAGCCTCAGGGTTATACAAAATTTTATACAAAAGGAAGTGCGGGAAAAGGGAAAAATAATACAAGGGGGAGAAATTTATTACTGTAGAGTGGGTAGAGAGAGAAGAGGGGAGGAGAGGGGAGGGGAGGGGGGATAGTAGAGGATAGGAAAGGCAGCAGAATAGAACAGACACTAGTATGGCTATATGTGAATCAATGGATGTGTAACTGATGTGATTCTGCAATCTGTACACGGGGTAAAAATGGGAGTTCATAACCCACTTGAATCAAAATGCGATATATGATATATCAAGAACTATGTAATGTTTTTAACAACCATAAATAAAAATTAAAAAAAAAGAATACTAACTTTGGTGAATGATGCACGAGAATCCTAATATTTCTACAGTAACTGACCCAGTTTAATATCAATGCAAGTAGATTCCTATGGGACATGATGTGTATTTTGACGTTCATTTTTACTCAACACTGGTACATTACTATTTCATGAGTTTATGCACATCATTGGATATATATTTCATCCACAAATTAGCAAACTTATAGGCATTTGTTTTACTTTCAATCACTTCCTGCTTCACAACATATGTATTCCTCCAGGTTTCCTGACTGGTCTTTTTATGAGACTTCTTTCCAAACACATTATTTTCGATTTCCATAATCACTTTTGAAGCAAAACTCACACACTCTTCATGATAAACCAAAACACTAATATTACAATTAGATGTATAATTGGTTGGAATGAATGATTGTATATCAATATAAGATTTCCTGTAATTTTTCAGATATCAGTTAAATCCATTATTTAAAATTGGAACAAGTTATATTATTTATTCACAGTATGGTCTATTCATGCTTTATCTCTATATTCATAGACACAGGTTGCACCTCTTTGTAACCCCAATACTAATTTTACGTCTTTAATCTATTGCTCCCAGAAATGGTGGAAGAAATACTCATGTCACCTGATCTACATATACATTTTATCCCAGTAATATTCTGGACAAAAAAATTAGTGGCCATACTTATGATTGTACCAAGGCCTAAATGGAAAGTGAACACGGATTACTAAAAACATCCATGTCCAGGTTGCGTAATGCTCTCAAATGCCAATCCTATTGGTGACTACATATTTGTTTCTTCCTAAGATTATATATTGAAACTCAACACTGTTGAACATGTCTAATCCTATCAGTCACTTTATACTTTGCCTAATTTTGTAATGTCTCTATTGATATCTGCTTTTCTGCATATTTTCCCCAGCTCATCCTAGTGACTGACTCTTCATATGTGCTGACATTTAAATTCAGTCTCTAACCGAAACCCTATTGCTAAAGAACTTTTGGTGCAAATCATATACTCACTCTTCCACCTAAACCTACCGACTAGCTTCATGATCCTAGCAACTATCCCTTTTTGACTGCATGTTCTCTTCTACATTCAATCATCCAAGGTACAAGGTCCTATGCCATTGTATATCGAATTATATGAGACATATTTGCAGAACATAATTCGTAGCTAAGTATCCCAATCAAGGGCTCAATGCCCTTCTGGGCTTCAAATCATACCTAGATTTCTGTTTTCATACTTATATTTCACCTCTATATTCTTGTAAGTATCACAGGTTTCCAACACTATTATTCATCGCACAGAATGATTCCTAACCCAAATCGAACCTGTTATTAACCATAAACATACACTGTTCCCTCAAACTCATTTCACAAAAGAGCAGGAACAGAGTTGTTCTTACAATACAGGAAAGTAGGGGACCGTCCACCTGCTGAGAACCTCAAAGGTCCATGCAGAAATGATACTTGCACAAGTTGTAGGCATGTATGAAGGACCTGAGTGAGCAAAAGTCATCTTCCATGGCAAAAAAAAACCTAGTTAGAACGAAGGGACGTGTCTGAATCAGCCTCTCTCTTCTTATTGTAGAGAAGACTGACCAAAACAGGCCTGTGTGGAGAGCTGTTCCCGTTTGGCTATCGTTTATATTCCATTCTAACTTGTGAAAGTGTCACAAGAAGGAGCGGCTGGCTCCATCTCTTGGGACTCTTGGAAGCAACTGTTAGGACAAAGTGGTTGCCAAGGCAGTCACCTCATTCAGTTCCAAAGAAAGTGACATACCTCATTTCCTTGGTGATGGAACTCTCTGAACTTGGTATCCAAGAAGCCACCCAGTGGCAGTCCCAGTCCCAGTCCCAGTCCCAGTGGGCTCACTTGTTTGGATTTTCCAAGGACAAAGTCAGCCTTTCTTGGTACCTACTGATGTGAGGATGGCCAAATGCCAGTAGAGCTCTGAAGAGGGACCTTTTCTGAGAAAACAGGTAGTGGCTCACCGCTGGCTCCTCTCAACTTCACAGAGTTGGACAAGGAGACCAGATCTGAGACAAGACAGGCCAATTCGGGGAAACATTGTATGGCTCACCAGTCAGAGGACACTCCGGGTTGTCACAGACCTACTTGGGGAAAGAAGGTGCCTTTGTGGGAGTGGGTTTGGGTTTGTGGTTCTGTCTCATGTTCTGAGAATAGGTAGGAAAGGCGTTTTTTTTTGTTTTGTTTTGTTTTTTTTTTTTGGTTTTGAGTGGACTGTTCTAGTAAGTCGTTTGACAAGGCGAGTGTTTCTTTGTCTGTGTATCCCACTGTGTCTGGTGTTGTACACATTAGAAAAGAAAATGCATTAATGGATGTGTCCTGTCTAGTATAAATCTTCCCATAATTCATCCTGCCCAATATATGAATGAACTGCAGCTTGTCTTATCAATGGGAAACACCTGCTATCTTCCTAAGTTGCTGTTTTCTTCCTAAATTCTGGCCACTCTGCAGAATCGGCTCATGGTTTTGTGTACAAGATATGTACCACCTCCAAGCTCTCTGACATGGCCATGTACTGGAGAGCTGAAGAGAATGGCGAGCATCTCAGATAACTCAGATATCAGTGTGACCAGGAAACTCTCAGTTGAGAGACCCTGCTATGGACTTTTTGTTTAAGTACTGTTCTCTTGCACTGAATATCTGGAAGGATTTTGCTTCCGGCCACCCCTTTGTGAAGCCTGAAGAATATAGTTTTGAAATGGAAATGAATGGGCATCACCTGTGGCTCTTTGCTTTATTGCTTTCGAAAGGGATGTGGCTGAATTAGCCTCTTGGCCTTGTTTGTGGCTGTGATTTAGATTCTAAGCACATGATGGATCTAAAGAATGATTCCATGTGTGCGTTCAAAACCATAATGACAAAAAATCAGTCATTGTGGATGAAGTCTCTTGCCTTCCTGTGTTAGGTTCCTGACCTCCATCAAGTGAAAATATGGATTCTTTGTGTCAAATGAGTTCTTCCAAGCCCTGCAGAGGGGCTTGGGTTTTCGCATGACTCCAAATCACATATAGAATCTATACCTGAAAGTCAGTAGGACTCAAATTGGAGAAACACAGCAGTATTTACGGCAGGCTTATTTGATCACTCCTGGTTCACAGGAAGGGTGTCAAGGACACCCTGACTTTAGGCAAATGAGGGGCAAGGGAGCATTTTTTGGACACTGTCTTTGTTTGCACCCCTAATGGAAACCTCCAGCCAGAGGTGACTATATGGAAGAAGATGAGGGACATGTGGAAATGTTTTGGTTTTAATTTTGGTCATTTGTTTGGCGGTTGGAAGAAATGACTGGGTCCACGTGGGCTTGAAATCTGGTGTGATTCCCCTTAGAGACTGAGTTGTGAAACTGACCTCAGAGAAGTATTGCCATGAATTTTATTTGGATTTTAGGAGGCCATGCATGAGAGTCGCCCTTGGAAACTGACATCTAGGCCCAGGGTGGCTTTCCACAGAGCCCTGGGAATCTCAGCCAGGATATCACATGATTTTATTCTTAAAGACATGGCAGCCATATTTGAGAGTTGAAACACACATAGGCCACACATTGTAGACTTCAATGGGCCTGGCTTCATGTGACCTTTTGGACACTCTTTCGGAAGCCTTGCCTGTGAGAGTTCTCCAGAGCTTTCATTGAATTGAGCTTCCTCAACATTTAATGGTTACTGAATGAATTGAAACCCACAGTGCCTCCAACTTCATCATTGAAAAATGGCTAGATAAATACCATGAAATTTTTGAAATTCCCATGACCAGGTGGCACTGGAGAACCTTTGGATGTCCTATTGCTGATCATGAGTATACCAGACAGATCCTTGTATGACTGGGTTTCATGAAAATGGTGTAGAACAGAGATTCCAGTATGTTGGAGCCTTCTGAGTAGTGGGCCAAGAGCAGTGGTGGACAGGTGTGTGATAAATCTTCAGTGGTACGGCCATGAGGATCTACCATTGTATTCCAAATGGCATGTTACTGACATGGTGCAGCCAGCAGACTCTTATATGTAAAGGCATCTTGTTATATGGAGAGGTTTCAGGGCAATGTTCAGAATCAGGTTGATATGGACAATGGGGCAATGGGGCAAGCTATGAGGAATAAAAGCATGGTTGGTGCATTCTCTTGCAGACCGTGGCCCACCACACGTGACAGAACTCCCTCCAGCACTGTGTCCCAGTTGAGCTCCTTGTATGTCATGAAGCAAATACTAAACTCCCAGTTCAGTAGCAAAAAATCACAAAAAGTGGACGAGGACCAAATGGCTTCACAGTCAACACGGGGAGACACTTAGTCCCCTGTGGCCACAGTTTACCTTCAAAGAGATAATTCAGCACTGCTGCTCATCTTCATTGGAAAATAAGAAGACATGTCCTCCAGGTCACATAGATGCAGACCCAGCTTTGATGGTCTCACTACAAAGGAAGTCAAATCTCCTGACAACAACATATATTTCAAGTGCCCAAACTCAGAGGCAGTTTCTCAAAAAGTTTTTAGGCCAGCAGAGCTTCATGTTTGTGGGTTGTTTACCCTGTCCTTTACTTTTGGAAACTCCTCTACCACCTCCAAAGTTGTGAATTCCAGAGCATTTCCATTTCAGATATGTATTCACTGATTTTCTAACTCTTTTCCTCTATTTGTGTCTTAATTTTGGCGAAGGTATTGACAAGGCATTGCATTGGATGAGAGTGGAAGGATATTTGTGCAGCACATATTTGCATACACATTAAATTCATTTTCCAATTTTCCTTTCGAAATACTGAATCCCTGACACTAATACCTACCTACTAGAGTCAGACTACTCATCCTAATATAAAGGAGAAAAAGTAACCCAAACACAATAGAAATACAAGCAGTTCAGAGGAGGCATGTTGTATACTTGGACTTGCCTTTTGCATTATATAAGGTAGGAGTTATCAATTTAGTCAATTTTTAATTGAAATAGTCCTCCATGTTTTTTTAAAGTTAACAGATATGTGTATTCTTGTTCCCCTTTCTCTGTAGCTTATTCACTCATATATATTCATATGCACATATAGAATCCTACCTGGTATCACATGTACATTTTTGTGAGGTGGCTGACTTGGCAGATACAAGTTGTGAGAAGAGTTTACTACTCTTAAACGCTGTTGGAACTGAAAATTTAACCTACAAGCTTCCTAGTAGAACAACATTATACATTAGCTCATGTTCAGTAAAATAAATATTTTGCATCTGTGGATGATATATATTTAATGATGAATTTTGATTGGCATATATATTGCTTCTTTTTAATGTCTGTATGTGTTTTTTTTTTGTATCTATAAATACACTCTCCAGATTTTTCAAAATATAAAATATATGTGTCTTATATACACTCTCTAAATTTGTTCATGTTCATGTATGTGGATTCATAATCAACTTTTCACAAGATTATTTTCAGACATATTCATCTACCTGAAATATATATTTGTTTTCTAGTACTGAAAACTAACTTCAGTGAATGGTGCATACAAATGCTAATAATTCTACAGTAACTAACCCAGTCTAACATCAATGCAAGTAGATTCCTATGGGACATGATATGTAATTTGACGTTTATTTGTATTCAACACTGGTACATTACTTTTTCTTCAGTGTTTGCACAACATAGGATTTACATTTCATCCACAAGTTCACAAATTTATAGGCATTTGTTTCAACTTTAATCACTTCTTGCTTCAGAACACGTGTATTGTCAGGGTGTCTTGACTGGTCTTTAAATGAGAATTCTTTCCAAACATATTATTTTCAATTTTCATAATCACTATTGAAGCAAAACTCACATACTCTCCATGATAAACCAAAACACTAATATTACCATTAGATGTATGTCTGTTTGGAATGAATGATTATATATCAATATAAGATTTCTTATAATTTCTCAGATATCAGTTCAATCCATTATTTAAAGTTGGAACAAGTTATATTATTTATTCACTTATGGTCAATTCATGATTTATCTCTATATTCATAGACACAGGGTACACCTCTTTGTACCCCCAATACTAATATTACATCTTCAATATATTGCTTCCAGAAATGGTGGTAGAAATACTCATGTGACATCTACATATACATTTTATCACAGTAATATTCTGAACAAAAAATGTAAAGGTCACACTTATGATTGTACCAAAGCCGAAATGGAAAGTGTACATGGATTACTAAAACATCCATGTCTAGGTTGCCTAATGCTCTCAAATGTCAATCCTATTGGTGACTACATATTTGTTTCTTCCTAAGATTATATACTGAAACTCAACCCTGTAGAAAATGTCTAATCCTATCACTCATTTTATACTTTGCCTGATTTCATAATGTCTCTATTGATATCTGCTTTTCTACATATATTCCCCAGCTCATTATAGTTACTGACTCTTCATATGTGCTGACATTTACATTCATTCTCTTACCAAATCCCTATTGGGAAAGAACTTTTGGTGCAAATCCTATACTCACTCTTCTTCCTAAACATAACAAATATCTTCCTAATCCTACCTACTATCCCTTTTTGACTGGATGTTCTCTTCTACATTCAATCATCCAAGGTACAAGGTCCTATGCCATTGTATATCAAATTATCTGAGACATATTTGCAGAACATAATTCAAAGCTAAGTATACCAGTCAAGGGCCCAATGGTTTTCTGGGCTTTAAATCATACCTAGATTTCTGTTTTCATACTTTTATTTCACCTCTATATTCTTGTACATATCGTAGGTTCCCAATACCATTATTCATGGCACAGAATGATTTATAACCCAAATCGAACCTGTGATTAACCCGAAACATACACTGTTCCCTCAATCTCATTTTACAGAAGAGCAGGGACAAAGTTTTTCTTACAGTACAGGAAAGTAGGGTACCTTCTACCCGAGAATCTCAAAGGTCCATGCAGAAATGATACCTGGAGAAGTTTTAGGCAGGTATGAAAGACCTGAGAGAGCAAAAGTCATCTTCCATGGCAAACAACCTGGTCAGAATGAAGGAATGTGTCTGAATCAGCCTCTCTCTTCTTATTGTAGAGAAGATGGACCAAACCAGGCCTGGGTGGAGAGTTTTACCCAGGTTCCTATGGTTGATATACCATTCCAACTTGTTAAAGTGTCACAGGAAGTAGGGGCCAGCTCCATCTCATGGGACCCTTGGAAGCAACTTTTAGGATGAAGTGGTTGCCAGGGCAGTGACCTCATTCAGTTCCAAAGAAAGTGACATACGTCATTTCCTTGTTGATGCAACTCTCTGAACTTGGTATCCAAGAAGCCAGGCACCCAGAAGGAGTCCCTGTCCCAGTCTCAGGGGGCTCACTTGGTTGGATTTAACAAGAATAGAGTCAGTCTTTCTTGGTACCTACTGATGTGAGGAAGCACAAATGCCAGGAGAGCTCTGAAGAGGGACCTTTCCTGAGAAAGATGGTAGTGGCTCACCAATTTTTTCTGACAACTTCAGAGAGTTGGCCAAGGAAACCAGATCTGATAGAAGACAGGCCATTTTGGGGAACATAGTTTAGCCCACCAGTCAGAGGACTCTCTGGATAGTCAAAGACCTACTTGGGGGAAGGAGGTGCCTTTGTGGGCAGTGGGTGTGTGTTTGTTATTTTGTCTCATCTTCTGAGAATAGGTAGGAAAGTCGCTTTGTTTGGTTTGGAGTGGACTGTTTCTACTAAGTCGTTTGACAAGACTAGTATTCCTATGTCTGTGTATCCCACTGTGTTCGTTGTTGTAGACATTAGAAAAGATAATGCATTAATGGATGTCTAGTCTAGTATAAATCTTCCCATAATTCATACTAGCCAATTAGTGAATGGACTGCAACTTGTCTTATCCATGGGCAACACCTGCTATCTTCCTAAGTTCCTGTTTTTTTCCTGAATTATGGCCACTCTCCAGAATTGGCTCATGGTTTTGTTTCCAAGATATGTACCACCTCCAAGCTCTGTGACACGGCCATGTACTGGATAGCTGAAGATAATAGCGAGATTCTCAGAAAACTCAGATATAAGTGTGACCAGGAAAGTCTCAGTGTTGAGACCATGTTTTGCACCTTTTCTTACATATTTTTCTGTTGCCCTGAATGTAGGATATCAGTGTGACCAGGAAAGTCTCAGTGGAGAGACCATGATTGGGTCTTTTGCTTAACTATTTTTCTGTTGCAATGAATGTCTGGAAGGTCTTTGCCTCAGGCCACCCCTTTGTGAAGCCTGAAGAATATAGTTTTGAAATGGAAATTAATGGGCATCACCTGTGGCTTTTTGCTTAATTGCTTTGGAAAGGGATGTGGCTGAATTAGCCTCTTGGCCTTGTGTGTGACTGTGACTTAGATTCTCAGCACCTGATGGATCTAAAGAATGATCCCATGTGTGCATCCCAAACCAAAATAGCCAAAAGATCAGTCATTGTGGATGAAGTCACATGCCTTCCTGTGTTAGGTTCCTGACCTCCATCAAGTGAAAATAGAGATTCTTTGGGTCAAATGAGTTCTTCCAAGCCCTGCAGAGGTGCTTGGGGTTTCGCATGACTCCAAATCACATAAAGAATCTATATCTGAAAGTCAGTAGGCCTCAAATTGGAGAAACAGAGCAGTATTAAAGGCATGCTTATTTGATCATTCCTGTTTCACAGGAAGGGTGTCCTGGACATCCTGACTTTAGGCAAATGAGGGGCAAGCAAGCTTATTTTGGAAACTGTCTTTGGCTGCGCCCCTGATGGAAACCTTCAGCCAGAGGTGATGATGAGTGACTACATGGAAGAAGATTAGTATCATGTGGGAGTGTTTTGGTTATAATTTTGGTCATTTGTGTCTCGGTTGGAAGAAATGACTGGGTCCACCTAGGCTTGAACTCTGGTTTGATTCCCCTTAGATACTGAGTTGTGGAACTGAACTCAGAGAAGTATTGCCATGAATTTTGTTGGGATTTTAGGAGGACACGCATGAGAGTCGTCCTTGGAAACTGAGATCTAGGCCCAGGGTGGCTTTCAAAAGAGCACTGGGAATCTCAGCCCGTATATAACATGAATTTATTATAAAGACTTGGAAGGCTGAGTTGAGAGTCAAAACACACATGGGCCTCACTTTTAGACCTCAATGGGCCTGGATTCATGTGACCTTTTTGGGCACTCTTTGGGAAGCCTTGCCTGTGAGAGTTTTCCAGAGCTTTCATTGAAATGAGCTTCCTCAACATTTAATGATTCCTGAATGAATAGAAACCCACAGTGCCTCCAACTTCATCTTTGAAAAATGGCTAGATAAAAACCATGAAATTTTTGAAATTTCCATGACCAGGTGGCACTGGAAAACTTTTGGATGCCCTGTTGCTGATCATGAGAATACCAGACAGTGCCTTGATTGACTGGGTTTCATGAAAATGGTGTATAACAGAGATGCCAGTAAGTTCGATCCTGCTGAGTAGTGGCCCAGAGCAGTGGCGGGCAGGTGTTTGATAAAACATCGGTGGTAGTGCCATGAGGATCTACCATTGGATTCCAAATGGCTTGTGACTGACATGGTGCAGCCAGGAAACCCTTATATGTAAAGGCATCTTGTTATATGGAGAGGTTTCAGGGCAATGTTCTGAATCATGTTGCTATTGTCAAGGGGGCAAGCTACGTGGGAAAAAACTGGTTGGTGCATTCTCCTGCAGACCCTTCCCCCCACACCTGACAGAACTCTCTCCAGTACTGTGTCTCATTTGAACTCGTTGTATTTTGTGAAGCAAATACCAAACTCCCAGAGCAGCATCAAAAACACCACGAAAATTAGAGGATGACCAAATGGCTTCACAGTCGACACGGGGAGACACTTATCCCTTAGAGGCCACAGTTTACCTACAAAGAGAGAATTCATCACTGCTGCCTCATTACATTGGAGAATAAGTAACCATGTCATCCAGGTCACATAGATTCAAATCCAGCTTTGATGCTCTCACTACAAAGTAAGCTAAAGCTCCTGACAACAACATATATTTCAAGTGCCCAACCTCAAAGGCAAATTCTCAAAAAACTTTAGACCAGCAGAGCTCCATGTTTGTGGAGGGTTTACTCTGTCCATTACATTTAGAAACTCCTCTACCAGCTCCAATGGTGTGAAATCTGGAGCATTTTCCATTCCATATAGGTATTGACAGATTTTTTTAACTCTCCTCCTCTAATTGTGTCTTACTTGAGGCGAAGGTAATGTCAAGGCATTGTTCTGGATGAGAGTTGGAAGATTTTTCTGTAGCATATGTTTGCATACACATTGGATTCAATTTCCTATTTTCCATTCAAAATACTGAATCCCTGACACTAACCCATACCCTACCAGACTCTGACTACTAATCCTAATATGATGGAGAAAAATAACCCAAACAGAATAGATATACAAGCAGTTCAGTGGAGGCATGTTGTATAGTTGGGCTTGCCTTCTGCATGATACAGAGCAGGAGTTATAGATCTAGTCAATTGATTATTGAAATAGTTCTCCATGTATTTTTAAATTTAACAAATATGTGAATTCCTGTCTCCCTTTTTCTGTAGCCTATTCAGCATGTGTATTTTTATATGCACATATAGAATCCTACTTGGTACCACATGTATATTCTTGTGATTTGGTGGACTTGGCAGATACAAATTGTGAGACGAGATCACTCCTACTTAACCCTGTTGGTACTGAATATTCAATAATGGGTGAGATTCCTAGTTGAACAACATTTTACATAAATCCATGTTAAGTAAAATGAATATTTTTAGATCTGTGGATGACATATATTTTATGATGAATTTTGATTGACATACACATTGCTACTTTTTTTGTCTTGTGTACTCTCCAGATTTTTCAAAATATGAAATATATGTGTCTTATCTACACTCCCTAAATATGTTCATGATCATGTATGTGGATTTATAATCAACTATTCACAAGATTATTCTCAGAAATATTCATCCACCTGAAATTTGCCTAATGCTCTCAAATATCAATCCGATTGTTGACTACATATTGGTTTTTTCCTAAGATTATATATTCAAACTCAACCCTGTTCAAAATGTATAATCCTATCACTCACTTTATACTTTGCCTGATTTTCTAATATCTCTATTTATATCTGCTTTCCTACATATTTCCCCCCTTCATCATTGTGACCGACTCTTCACCTGTGCAGACATTAACATTCACTCTCTAATCGAAACCCTATAGCTAAAGAACTTTTGTTCCAAATCCTATACTCACACTTCTTCCTAAACGTACTGACCATCTTCCTAATTCTATAAACTATCCCTATTTGACTGGATGTTCTCTTCTACATTCAATCATCCTAGTAAATGTCAGGCGAGCTTTGCAGGAGGAGACCACCAATAGACTATCTCATGCAACAGCCAAAGTTTATTGACTGTCCAGCATGCTGGTGCTCAGAGCTCACTTGAATAGAGCAGACAGCCCTGAGAATAGCTTAAGTAGAGCTTATATACTTTACCTGGAGAGGGCAGGGAGGGAAGTTTATTGATGGATCAAGGCGAGTGGGCGATTTGCGTGGAACTGGGTCAGGGAGCACATTCTGCAGTTTGGCAGTTGGGGACAGCACATACTGGGAACAAGATTTGTAAGTATCTCTTAAGATTTCAACAGTGTTTTGTTAAGCATACAGAAAAACAGGAAGTGACAAGTACCTATTTTATTAACCTTTTATTCCCCAATTCTTCTTCTGGCTACTTTTAATCATAAAAATGATCATTGGGGGTGTCACATTCTATGTCTGCTAGTGGGGTATTACCTTAAGTTTAACTCGTCCAATTTGAGCCTGGAGAAAAGAAATTACACGGTTGAGAAAACAGGGTTTTATAGTTAGCAATAATATGAGGATTATTTTTGGACCGGCCAGGGTTGATAAAAACGTAGTTAACCAGGGGGACTGTGTGAACCAAGACTCAAACCACCCTTTTTGGGCCTCTCTCTATCGTTGATGCTCTTCAAGACGTCTTTTTAATTTACTCATACATTTTATTACAACTCCAGTATGCTCGGCATACAAACAACATTCTTCCCTCAATGGAGCACAAAGGCCCCCTTCTCTCATGAAGAGCAGGTCCAACCATCGAGTGTTCTGAAAAACAACTTCAGAGAGAGAGGTTAAAGATTCATGCAAAGCTCTGATGGAGGTTTCTAATATCTTCGTTTTGGTCTATTGCTGTCATATTTTTTGTCATTTGTTGAGTCTCATGGACAAAGGCAGTAGTTCCCGTGCCCACCAGTGCAGCAATTCCTATTCCTAATAGGATGGCTAAAGGGAGGGATATATATTTTCAGTGGAACAGGGTTGTATGCCCCCCTATTTGATCTTCAAATGAAACTGTGTCGTGATAGAGCACTCTGGGAAACATCTGCACCATTACACAATTAATCACATCTGTTGACCATTTCATGAAAACATAAGCAATGTTTAAGTATATAGAATTATGCTGTAGTAGGGACAGACAAGGCAAGGCACCTAAGATAGCAGTGAAGACAGGGAAACTGTCCTATTTGGTTGCAACCGGATTCAGAGGGCATTGATTCTGTTGTAATCAAGTAATCCTCTGAAACCCAAGTTGAGGTAGTTTCAGAATTTTGTACCCAACATTTAAGGGAAGGGGCTCAGAAGTTCACAGTCTGCAGAAGTTGAAAAAAGCAGTTTTTGTTTCTGTTTTTTTCCTCAGTTCTGGGCAAGTTAACTTTTCAAGGACACCTGGGAAGGTAAGAGCTTTTTCTTCCCTGTCTTATTTTCCCCCTGACAGCTGTTACCACGGAGCCCAGTTGCTAACTTCTTTAACTTAGAAATGTAGCCATCTCTCTGAAGCCCCAGGTCAAGGCCCAAGGCTTTTTTCACATATTTTTGTGAAAAACTAGAAAGAGGGTGTCTAGCTAAGGATTGCTGATTTTTTTAGCCAGTGGCCAAGTAGAACAGGGCAATATGAAAAGAGAAAGTTTAACTACATTGAACTCTTTTACAGGGACTCTTTTCATGAAAGTCCAAAACTCAGCCATGGTGAAGACTTCTGGAGAAGGTCAGTTAAGACTTTTCAGTGGGCCTGGTACAGAAGGGGAAGACAGGGATGGTGGGGCTGAGAGCAGCTCCGAGGATCTGAGAATGAGGAAGGAGGGATGTAAAAGAATAATTTGAGAAATGGTTTGGGATTTTCCTAGCAACAAAAACTTGAGCAGTAGAACAGGTAGAGCAGAGGGGAAGACGGAAGTGAGTATCCCAAAACGCATGTGAGGGACTTTAAATTCTTAGTAAACTGTTTTCAGTGATGACAAAGCAACTTTAAAGGCCATTTTTATTACATCTTGAATAGGGGTCTGAGGACTCTCCTCAGCTGGTTTGAGCTTTGGGTTAGCTGAAAAGAGGACCTGGTGGGACCCGGTGTGGGCACTGACAGGAGAAGAGAGGAGTGAGTGGGTGGAGGGGTACTTCAGTAGCTGCTAACTCAGCAAGGGGGCAATGGTCTGAGAACCAGCGAAGGTTTGGGTTTTTGATCTATTAATTGGAGGGAAGAAATCAGGTTTCTGAAGTGGGAGTGACAGCAGAGACTCTGGAGCAGAAGGCTGAAGGTGAGGATCTATTGGATAAGCAGAGTTCAGGATGTGAGTGAAGGAGGGAAAAGGCCTCCACATAGGGGAATCTCCTTTCACCCTTTTGAGCACTTGCAGATGTTAAAAAGGTCATGCAGAATTTGAGGATCTAGAGACCCCTCTGGGAGCCATTGGTTTTTGTTATCTAATTCGTAATATGGCCAATGCTGTGCACTGAATTTGATGAGGAGTTTGGGTTCCATCAGGCAGCCCCTGTATGCTCACATCCCCATTACTTACAGAAGAAGTCGACTTTCCCCCCACACACTCATGGCTGTTTGTGGCTTTGATCGTCGGTCGGGCAAACATAGTAATCTAGGCTAGCCAACCTGCATCTGGCTCGTGTGTCCCTACATCCATAATGTTTGTTTCCATTATCTATGGTACGGAAGGGATTTAATGGAATTTTAGTGGAATCCTCTTCATCAGGAATATCCCAATAGGAAAGACCTATAGCCAGCTGACAAATGTCTGGGTAAAGTGATGGTCACCAGGTACCTAAGGGGGCTGTATGCAAGATAGATTATACATCTTTTCCAGTAGAATTTGTGATCAGCCATCGCTGCTGCACGGGCTGATGAGGGTTAGGACTACTTGTTGCGAAGGGGAGATTCTATAGCCTTATCCACATGGTGAATATGCAATTTGAAAGTGTTACCAGTCTTTTCCAGTTTCTAGCCAGAGTGTGGACAGGGCGCAGGCTTGAGATGAGAGGCATGGATCCAGGAAGTGATTCTGTCTACCTTTACCACTGTAGATGTTATAAGTAGCACCTGGTATTGTCCTTTCCAGCAGGGTTCCAGGGATGACACCTGATATCGTCTTACGTAGATGAAGTCTCTTACTTGATATCGATGTCGAGTCCCCTCGTCCCCAGTTTGGTAGGCAGTGGCCAGCTGTTTCCACAGGTATCTCTGAGTTCTTTCAAGAGTTTAAGTCTGTCAAGCAAGGGGGTGTGGAAGGGATCGTTAGGTCTTACAGTTGGGCTTAGGTCACTTACTGGAGGAGAGGCACCCTAGAGAATTTCACAGGGGATGAGGTTACTCAAAAAAACAGAGGGAGTATTTCTTGCATGAAACATTGTATATGGCAGGAGCATAGTCCAATCTTTTATGCTGGTCTCTAAGCTTAATTTCATTAAGGCCTCTTTAATGCTTCTATTCATTCTTTCTACCTGTCCTGAACTCTGGGGTCTGTTAGCACAATATAACTTCCAATTAATCCCCAGGTTCCTGGCTAACCCCTGACTTACCTGAGCCACGAACGCTGGTGCATTATCAGACGGTATTACCTTAGGCAGGCCGTGTCTTTGAAAAATATCTTCCAGGATCTTCTGGACCACCTTTTGTGCTGTTTCTTTTATTTTTTCTTTTCTTTTTTAGTGGGGAAAGATTCAATCCATCCTAAAAATGTATCTACAAAGACTAGGAGATATTTATGTCCATACCTTGCTGGCTTAATTTTAGTAAAGTCAACTTCCCAGAATTGTCCTGGTCTGGATCCTCATAGGTGCTTTCCTGCAGGAAGCTTGGAAGGGTAAGCATTAACCATTTGATGGACTTGACAGGCTTTTTTTACCCATTCAGCTATTTCTTTTTGCTGTGAGTCAGTTAGTGGAAAACTCTGTTCTTGATACTTCAGAAATACCTGCAGTTTCTTTTAACCAAGGTGAGTGAGTTGATGTTCATTTTCTACTGACATAGTTAGAGCTGTGATTATAGGAGTTTTTACTGAAAGATTTAGAAATTCCACTTGGGGGCCTTCAGGGTGAAAAGTTATTTTGGCCCGGAGCTTGGTGAGCAGATCTCTGCCCATCAATGGGGCCCGGCATTCTGGGATTACTAGGAAGGAGTGATCTATTTTTCCTTTCCCCAGGTCCATGATCCTCTTAGTTGTCCAAGCCAGATATTTACTGCCATTAGCCCCTTGAACTAGAGACCTTTTATTTGATAGAGGGCCCAAAGTGGTCTTAGGGGTGAGTATATTGCCCCTGTATCCACTTCAAAGTTTACTGGGGTCCCCTCCACTTCAAAAGTTGCCCTGAACTCAGGGAGGGGATCTGAGCCGCGACTTTCTTAGTCATCCTCCAGAGTCAGAATGGCTGACTGGCGTGGCTTTCTCTTTCTACCGCACTCTTTGGCCCAGTGTCCTTTTTTTTTCACAGTAGGCACATTGTTCTGAGGCCAGGGGTGGCCTCTGGCATGGGACCAGGTATCCATTCCTGTCTCCCTGTTTCTTAATTTCTGGCCCTTCTGTTGTTGTGACCAGGACCTTAGTCAACACCTTAGTCTGTCTTTTGTTTCTTTTATCCTCCCTTTGCTCCCTTGTCTTCCTCAGTTTCTCTCTTAAGGTATACTTTCTTGTCTTCTGTGACTAAGTCTCTCAAAGTCATATCTTGTAATCCATCTAAGCATTGTAACTTTCTTTTAATATCCAGGGCAGCTTGCCCAATAGAGGCCATCCTGACAGATGTCTTTTGATCCTCTGCCTGAGCATCGAAAGGAGTATATCTCCTATATGCCTCCCTAATTCTCTCTAGAAACATAGAGGGAGATTCATCAGGCCTTTGAATAATCTCTCTTACCTTGGCCAAATTAGTTGGTTGCCTAGCGGACACTCAGATGCCCACTATTAGAACCTAGCCATAAGTGGACAGATGCATTCTAACTTCAAAGGTGTTGGTGTCCCATTTGGGTTGTTTCAAGGGAAAACCAGCTTTGATTAAGTTGGGAAGATGTGTTGGTCTCCAATCTGGCCCGAGGATTTTTTTTCTAGCTTCCAGGAGAATTCTCTTTTGTTCCTCTGTCATAAAGAGAGTGTCTAGGAATTGTTGACAGTCATCCCAAGTATTCAGGTGTGAAAACATCAATGACTCAACCAGACCTGTGAGCCGGGTGGGGTCCTCGGAAAAAAAGGGATTGTGATTTTTCCAGTTATATAGGTCTGAAGAGGAGAAAGACCAATATTTGTCAGCTTGCATTTTCCCCCTATGGCCTTCGTCAATCAATGGTCCATAGGGACATAGGGGGAGCATCACGGGAGTTCCAGGGTTTTCAATCATTCGAAGCCAGCGAGTTCCCTCAGCCGGGCCAGCTTCCTCCTGGGGAGGTGGGGCTGTGTGTGCTGTGGGGGAGTTATCTGGAGGGCGCAGGGCCAGCTTAGCTTCCTCCAATGGCGGAGAGGCTGAGTCAGCTGCAGGGGAATCACTTAGAGGGGGTTGGTGGTTGGGGGATGAGGGCACGGTATGAGGAGGGGGATGAGAGTCCAGTAGAGTCAAATCTTGTGACTCAGGGAGAACAGAGGGTGGTGGAGGAGGAGGAGCAGAGGGTTTGAGAGGTCATGGGGGAAGCAGTACCAGCAGGGAAAGGGACAAGGAAAGGCTTCACCCATGGAAGAGGAGACTTGCAGAGGTCCTGCAAAGTTAAGATGCATGGCTGTTGATCAGGATGGCTATGTGTGCGCAGCTGAAAGACAATATCTCTGACTTTTTAAATTAGTGGGAAGTATAAAGATGCTTCTAGGGGCAATCCGACTTGAAAGGTGAAACATTCTGAGGCACAGACAGTCTGGCAAGTCTGGAGTTTTACAGAAAAAGAAAGATTCTGAGCCCTTAAGCGAACTTTGGTCCAGTGATCAAAGGTCAGGGACAGAGACATTGAAGTGCTCTGTCCCATATTGAAAGATACACAAACAGTGAATGCAACAACACACAACACAGACAAGACAAGACAATAAAGACAGGCAATGGACGTTCAAAACTGAGACCAGGACTGCGTAGCAGGCAAAATCCTATGGGCTGGCAATACCGAATCTGAAACAAAAAATCACTGAGTTGAGGAGACAATTGTTCCTCGATTTCTCGAGTCCTCGGTGGCATCCCCCAATACCATTATTCATGCAGCAGACTGATTCCTAACCCAAATCGAACATGTTATCAACCCTAACCATACATTGTTACCTCAATCTAACTTTACAGAAGAGCACGGACAGAGTTGGTCTTACAATCCAGGAATGTAGGGGATCTTCCACCTGCTGAGAACCTCAAAGATCCATGCAAAAATGATCCCTGAAGAAGATGTAGGCAGCTTTGAAGGACCTGATTGAGCAAAAGTCATCTTCCATGGCGAACAACCTGGTCAGGATGAAGGGTTTGTCTGAATCAGCCTCTCTATTCTTAATGTAGAGAAGATGGACCAAATGAGACCTGTGTGGAGAGTTGTTCCCAGGTGCCTATGGTTGATATACCATTCTAACTTGTGAATGTGTCACAGGAACCAGGGGCAGCTTCCATCTCATGGGACCCTTGGAAGCAACTGTTAAGACAAAATGGTTGCCAAGGCAGTGAACTCATTCTGTTCCTGAAGGAAGTGACCTCACCTCACTTCCTTGGTGATGGAACTCTCTGATCTTGGGATCCAGGAAGCCAGTTAAACAGTGCCAGTTTTAGTCCCAGTCCCAGTGTTCTCACTTTTTGGATTTCCCGAGGACAGGGTCATTCTTTCTTGCTAACTACTGATGTTAGGATGTCGAAATGGCAGAAAAGCTCTGAAGAGGTGCCTTTCCTGAGAAAGAAGGTAGTGCCTCACTGCTGACTCCTGACAACTTCAGAGAGTTGGCCAAAGACACAAGATCTGAGACAGGACAGGCTATTTTGGAGGAACATTGTATGGCCCTCCAGTCAGAAGACACTCCGGATAGTCACAGACCTACTTGTGGGAAGGAGGTGCCTTTGTGGGTTTGGGTATGAGTTTCTGGTTTTGTCTCATGTTCTGAGAATAGGTAGGAAAGGTGGTTTGTTTGGTTTGGAGTGAACTATTTCTAGTAAGTCTTTTGACAAGGTGAGTGTTTCTATGTCTGTAACTCACTGTCCGTGGTTGTAGACATTAGAAAAGATAATGCATCAGTGGATGTGTCCTGTCTATGAGAAAGCTCCCCAGCATTCATCCTACCAAATTTATGAATGGACTGCCGCTTGCCTTATGGATGGCCAACTCCTGCTATGTGTGCATCCAAAACCAAAATGGCTAAAAGAACAGTCATTGTGGATAGAGTCTCTTGACTTCCTCTGTAAGGTTCCTGATCTCAATTAAGTGAGAATAGAGATCCTTTGGGTCAAGTGAATTCTTTAAATCCTACAGAGGCTAGCTCATAGTTGCTTGGGTTTTCTCATGACATTAATTCACATAAATAATCTAAAATGCACAGTCAGTAGGCCTCAAATTGGAGAAGCGGAGCAGTATTAATGGCAGGCCTATGTGATCACTCCTGGTTCACAGGAAGCATGTCCAGGCCACCATGACATTAGGCAAATGAGGCGCACGGGAGCTTATTTTGTACACTGCCTTGGGCTGCACCCCTCATGGAAACCTCCAGCCAGGTTTTATGATGAGTGTCTATATATAAGAAGATGAGGGCAATGTGGGAGTTTTTTGGTTTTAATTGTGGTCATTTGTGTGGTGGTAGGAAGAGATGACTGGGTCCACCTGGGCTTGAACTCTGGTGTGATTCCCCATAAAGACTGAGTTCTGGAATTGACCTCAAAGAAGTATTGCCATGAATTGTGTTGGCATATTAGGAGGCCACGCATAAGATTCTCCCTTGGAAACTGAGATCTAGGCCCTGGGTGGCTTTCCACAGAGCACTGGGAATCTCAGCCAGGATATCACATGATTTTATTGTGAAAGATTTGGCAGCCATAGTTGAGAGTCAAAACACACATGGACTTCACATTGTAGACCTCAATGGGTCTGGCTTCATGTGACATTTTGGCCACTCTTTTGGAAGCCTTGACTGTGAGAGTCCTCCAGAGATTTCATTGAAATTAGCTTCCTCACCATTTAATGGTTATTGAAATAATTGAAACACTCAGTGCCTCCAACTTCATTCTTGAAAAATGGCTCCATATATACCATAAAATTTTTGAAATTCCCATGACCAGGTGGCACTGGAGAACCACTGGATATCCTGTTGCTGATCATGAGTGTGCCAGATACTGCCTTGATTGACTGGGTTTCACAAAAATGGTGTAGATCAGAGATGCCAGTTAGTTGGAGCCTGCTGAATAGTGGGCCTAGAGCAAAGGTGGGCAGGTGTGAGATAAAACAGCTGTGGTGGTTTCATGTGGATCTACCATTGGCATACAAATGGCTTCTGACTGACATTGTGCAGTCAGCACACCATTATATGTAAAGGCATCATGTTGTATGGATAGGTTTCAGGGAAATGTTCAGAATCAGGATGCTTTGGTCAAGGGGGCAAGCTATGTTCGACAGAAGCCTGGTTGGTGCATAATCCTACAGGCCCTGTCCCACCACACGTGACAGAATGCCCTCCAGCACTGTGTCTCAGTTGAACTCCTTGTATTTTGTGAAGCAAATACCGAACTCCCAGTGCAGCATCAAGAAAAACCACAAAAATTGGAGGATGAGCAAATGGGTTCACAGTCCACACGAGGAGACACTTAGAACCCAGTGGCCACAGTTGACCTACAAAGAGAGATTTCAGCACTGCAGCCTCGTGTTCATTGGAAAATAAGATACCATGTCCTCCAGGTCACATAGACGAAGACACATCTTTGATGGTCTTACTACAAAGGAAGCTAAAGCTCCTGACAACCACTTATATTTCAAGTGCCCAATCTCAGAGGCATTTTCTCCAGAAGTCTTTAGGCCAGCAGAGCTTCATGTTTGTGGAGTGTTTACCATGTCACTTACTTTTGGAAACTCCTCTTCCACCTCCAAGTTTGTGAACTCCTGAGCATATTCAATTCCTGATATGTATTCACAGATTTTCTAACTCATCTCCTCTAAATGTCGTATTTGGTGCGAAGGTAATGTCAAGGCATTGTTCTGGATGAGAGTGGGAAGATTTTTGTGTAGCACATATTTGTATACACATTGGATTCATTTTCCAATTTTTCATTCAAAATACTCAATCCCTGACACTATACCATACCCTACTAGGCTCTGACTACTATTCCTGACATGATGGAGAATAATAACCAAAACATAATAGAAATACAAGAAAATCAGAGGAGGCATGGTGTACATTTGGACTTGCCTTTTCCATTATATAGCGTAGGAGTTATAAATCTAGTCAATTTTTTGTTTAAAGAGTTCTCCATGTGTTTTTAAATTTATCAAATATGTGAATTCCTTTCTCCCCCATTTATCTGTATCCTATTCAGTACATGTACTTTTATATGCACATATAAAATCGTATCTTGTATCATACGTACTTTCTTGTGAGGTGGCTGACATGTCAGATACAAATTGTGAGAAGAGATCACTCCTCCTAAACGCTGTTGAAACTGAAAATTCAACTTATGGGTGGGCTTCCTAGTTGAACAACTTTATACATAAATCCATGTTCAGTAAAATGAATATTTTTGGATACGTGGATGATATATATTTCACGATGAATTTTGATTGGTATATATATTGCTAGTTTTTAATGTCTCTGTGTATGTGTGTGTGTGTGTGTGTGTGTGTGTATATATATATATATATATATATATATATATATATATATATATATATATATACACTGTCCAGATTTTTAAACATATGAAATATATGTGTCTTTGGCCACTCTTTGGGAAGCCTTACCTGTGAGAGTTCTGAAGAGCTTTCATTTAAATGAGCTTCCTCAACATTTAATGGTTCCTGAATGAATTGAAACCCACAGTGCCACAAACTTCATCCTTGAAACATGGCTTAATAAATACCATGAAATTTTTGAAATTCCCATGACTAAGTGTCACTGGAGAAACTTTGGATGTCTTCTTGCTGATCATGAATGTACCAGACAGTGCCTTGACTGACTCTGTTTCATAAAAATTGTGAAGAACAGAGATGCCAGTAAGTTGGAGCCTGCTGAGGAGAAGTGGGCCCTGAGTTGTGGTGTGCAGGTGTATGATAAAACATCTGAGGTGGGGCCATGTGGATCTGCCATTGACTTCCGAGTGGCTTTTGGCTGACATGGTGCAGCCAGCAGACCCTTATATGTAAAGGCATCTTTTTATATGGAGAGGTTTCAGGGCAATGTTCAGAATCAGTTTGTTATGGACAAGGGGGTAAGCTATGTGGGGTAGAAGCCTGGTTGGTGAATTCTCCTGAAGACCCTAACCCTCCACACATGACAGAACTCCCTCCTGCTCTGTGTCCCAGTTGAACTCCTTGTATTTCATGAAGCAAATACAAAAACCCCAGTGCAGAACCAAGAAACACCACGACAATTGTAGGATGACCAATTGGCTTCACAGTCAATACGAAGAGACACTTAGCCGCCAGTGGCCACAGAATACCTACAAAGAGAGAATACAGCACTGCTGGCTCATGTTCTTTGGAGAATAAGAAACCAAGTCCTCCAGGTCACATAAATGCAGACCCATCTTTGATGGTATCACTACAAAGGACAGTAAATCTCCTGAGAACAACATGTAGTTCAAGTGCCCAACCTCAGAGGCAGTTTCTCAAGAAGTATTTAGGCCAGCAGAGTTGCATGATTGTGGAGTGTTCATCCTGTCGCTTACTTTTGAAAACTCCTTTAAAACCCCCAAGGTTGTGGTCTCCTGAGCATTTTCCATTCCAGATATGTATTCACAGATTTACTAATTCTTCTCCTCTAATTGTGTCTTACTTGGGGTGAAGGTAATGTCAAGGCATTGTTCTGAATGAGAGTGGGAAGATTTTTTGTAGCACATATTTCATACACAATGGATTCATTTTCCTATTTTCCATTCGAATTACTGAAACCCTGACACTAACCCACACCCTACTAGACTCTGACTACTAATCCTAATATGATGGAGAAAAATAACCCAAACAGAATAGAAATACAAGCAGTTCAGAGGAGGCATGGTGTATAGTTGGACTTGCCTTTTGCATGATAAAGTGTAGGTGTTATAAATCTGGTCAATTATTAATTGAAATAGTTCTTCATGTGTTTTGAAAGGTATCAATTATGTGAATTCCTGTCTCCCCTTATCTGTTGCCTATTCAGCACATGTATTTTTATATGCACATATAGAATCTTACCTGGTACCACACGTACATTCTTGTGAGGTGGCTGACGTGGCAGATACAAATTGTGAGAAGAGATCACTCCTCCTAAACGCTGTTGGAACTGAAAATTCAACCTATGGGTGAGCTTCCTAGTTGAACAACATTATACATAAATCCATATTCAGTAAAATAAATATTTTTGGATCTGTGTATGATATGTATTTCATGATGAATTTCGATTGTCATAAATATTGCTACTTTTTTATATCTCTGTATGTGTTTTGTGAAAAATCTACACCCTCTAGATTTTTCAAAATATGAAATATATGTCTTTTATTATACACTCCCTAAATTCATTCATGTTCATGTATGTGGTTTTATAATCAACTTTTCACAAGATTATTTTCAGATATATTCATCCACCTCAAATACATATTTGTTTTCTAGTACTGAAAACTCACTTCAGTGAAGGGTGCATACAAATCCTTATATTTCTACAGTAACTGACCCAGGTTAACATCAATACAAGTAGATTCCTATGGGAAATGTTGTGCATTTTGATGTTCATTTTTATTCAACACTGGTACATTACTATTTCTTCAGTTTATGGACATCTTAGAAAATAGATTTCATCGACATTTCACAAATTTAAATGCATTTGGTACACTTTCTATCACTTCCTGCTTAAGATCACACGTATTCCTCCTTTTTTTTTGACTGGTTTTTTCATGATAGTTCTTCCTAACGCATTATTTTTGATTTCCATAATCTTTTTGAAGCAAAACTCACACTCTCTTTATGATAAACCATAACACTTACATTACCATTAGATGTATAATTGGATGGAATGAATGATTGTATATCAATGTAAGATTTCCTGTATATTTTCAGATATCAATTTATTGCAATTTCCAAATTAGATACCAGTTATATTATTTATTCACAGTATGGACTATTCATGCATTATCTCTATATTCATAGAAAAAGCGTACACCTATTTTTATCCCCAATACTATTTAATGAGTTTTCAAAATATAGCTCCCCTTAATGGTAGAAGAAATACTCATGTCACCAGAACTACATATATATTTTATCACAGTAATATTTTGGAAAAAAATGCAAAGATCACACTTATGTCTGTACCAACTCCTAATTTGATGTGAGTATGAATTACTAAAAACATCCATGTCCAGGATGCCTAAGGCTCTCAAATGTCAATTCTATTGGTGAGTACATATCTGTTTCATCCTAAGATTATATATTCAATCTCAACCATGTTGAAAATGTCTAAACCTATCACTCACTTTATACTTTGCCTGATTTCCTAATGTCACTATTGATATCTATTTTTCTACATATTTTGCCCAGTTCATCATAGTGACTGATTCTTGAGATTTGCTGACATTTACATTCACTCTCTAACGAAAATCCTATTACTAAAAAAGTCTTGGTCCAACTCCTAGACTCACTCTTCTTCCTAAACTTATTAACTTCCTAATCCTCCTGACTACCACTTTTTGACTGGATGTTCTCTTTTACATTCAATCATCTGAGGTACAGTGTTTTAGCCTACAGATGTTGCACATCGTAGGATATATATCTTATTCACAAATTCACAAATTTATAGGCATTTGCTTCACTTTTAATCACTTCCTGCGTCAGAACACATGTATTCCTCCAGGTTTCTTGACTGTTTTTTTCATGAGACTTTTTTCAAAACACATTATTTTCGATTTCCAAAAACACTTTTGAAGCAAAACTCACACATTCTTCATGATACACCATAACGCTAATATTACCATTAGATGTATTACTGGTTGGAATGAATGATTGTATATCAATATAAGATTTCCTGTACATATTCAGATATCAGCTCAATCCATTACTTAAAGTTGGAACAAGTTTTATTATTTATTCACAGTATGGTCTATTCATGCTTTATCTCTATATTTATAGACACAGGGTACACCTCTTTGTACCCCTAAGACTAATTTTACATCTTTAATATATTGCTCCGAGAAATGGTGGAAGAAATACTCATGTCACCTGATCTACATATACATTTTATCACAGAAATATTCTGGAAAAAAATGTAAAGGTCACACTTATGACTGTATCAAAGCCTAAATGGAAAGTGAACATGGATTACTAAAAACATCCATGTATAGGTTGCCTTTTGCTCTCAAATGTCAATTCAATTGGTGACTACATTTTTGTTTCTTCCTAAGATTACGTATTCAAACTCAACCCTGTTGAAAGTGTCTAATCCAGTCACTCACTTTATACTTTGCCTGATTTTGTAATGCCTCTATTGATATCTGCGTTGCTACATATTTTCCCCAGTTCATCATACTGAGTGACTCTTCATATGTCCTGACATTTACATTCACTCTCTAACCGAAACCCTATTGCTAAAGACCTTCTGTTCCAAATCCTATATTCACTCTTCTTTTTAAACCTACGGAATATCTTCCTAATCCTACTGACTATCCCTTTTTGATTGGATGTTCTCTTCTACATTCAATCATCCAAGGTAAAAGGTTCTATGCCATTGTATATCGTGTTATCTGAGACATATTTGCAGAACATAATTCAAATCTAAGTATCCCAATCAAGGGCCCAATGCCCTTCTGGGATTCAAATCATACCGAGATTTCTGTTTTCATACTTATATTTCACCTCTGTATACTTGTAAATATCGCAGGAAATGATTACTAACCCAAAATGAACCTGTTACTATCCCTAAACATACACTGTTCCCTCAATCTCATTTTACAGAAGAGCAGGGACAGAGTGGTTCTTACAATACAGGAAAGTAGTGGACTTTCCACCTGCTGAGAACCTCAAATGTCCATGCAGAAATGATACCTGGAGAAGTTGTAGGTATGTATGTAGGACCTGAGAGAGCAAAATTCATCTTCCATGGCAAACAACCTGGTCTGGATGAGGGATGTGTCTGAATCAGCCACTCTATTCTTATTTTAGAGAAAATGGACCGAACCAAGCCTGTGTGGAGAGCTGTTCCCGGGTGCCAATGGTTGATATACCATTCTAACTTGTGAAATTGTCACAGGAAGTAGGGGCAGACTCCATCTCATTGGACCCTTGGAAGCAACTCTTAGGACAAAGTTGTTGCCAAGGCAGTGACCTCATTCAGTTCCAAAGAAAGTGGCAAACCTCATTTTCTTGGTGATGGAACTCTCTGAACTTGGTATCCAAGAAGCCAGGCACCGAGGGGCAGTCCCAGTCCCAGTCCCAGTGGGCTCACTTGTTAGGATTTACCAAGGACAGTGTGAGTCTTTCTTGGTAACTACTGATTTGAGGATGGCCAAAAGCCAGGAAAGCTCTGAAGTGGGACCTTTCCTGAGAAAGCAGGCAGTGGCTCACCACTTTTTCCTCACAACTTCACAGAGTTGGCCAAGGAAACCAGATGTGAGAGAGGACAGGCCATTTCAGGGGATCATAGTATGGCCCACCATTCAGAGGACACTCCAGATAGTCACAGACCTACTTGGGGGAAGGAGGTGCCATTGTGGGAGTGGGTGTGGATTTGTGGTTTTGTCTCATGTTCTGAGAATAGGTTGGAAAGGCGGTTTGTTTGGTTTGGAGTGGACAGTTTCTAGTATGTTGTTTGACAAGGTGAGTGTTTCTTTGTCTGTGTATCCCAGTATGTCCGTTGTTATAGACATTAGAAAAGAGAATGCATTAATGGATATGTCCAGTCTAGTATAAATCTTCCCCTAATTATTTCTGGCCAATTTATGAATGGACTGCAGCTTGTCTTATCGATGGGCAACACCTGCTATCTTCCTAAGTTGAAGTTTTCTTCCTGAATTCTGGCCACTCTCCAGAATAGGCTCATGGTTTTGTGTCCAAGATATGTACCACCTCCAAGCTCTGTGACATGGCCAAGTACTGGAGAGCTGAAGAGAAAGGCGAGCATCTCAGAAAACTTGGATATCGTGGTGATCAGAAAAGTCTCAGTGGAGAAACCCTGCTTGGGGCCTTTTGCTTACTTATTGTTGTGTTGCACTGAATGTCAGGAAGGTCTTTGCCTCAGGCCACCTCTTTGTGAAGCCTGAAGAAAACTGTTTTCTTTCCAAATCCTATATTCAAATGGAAATGAATGGGCATCAACTGTGGCTCTTCGCTTAATTGCTTTGGAAAGGGATGTGTCTGAATTAGCCTCTTGGCCCTGTGTGTGGCTGTGGCATAGATTCTCACCACCTGATGGATCTATAGAATGATCTCATGTGTGCATCCAAAACCATAATAGCAAAAAGTCAGTCATTGTGGATGAAGTCTCTCCCCTTCCTCTGTGAGGTTCCTGACCTCCATCAAGTGAGAATAGGTTTTCTTTGGGTCAAATGAGTTCTTCAAAGCCCTGCAGAGGTGCTTGGGTTTTCGCATGACTCCAAATCACATAAAAAATCTATTCCTGAAATTAGTAGTCCTCAAATGGGAGAAACAGAGCAGTATTAATGGCAGGCTTATTTGATCACTTCTGGTTTACAGGAAGGATGTCCAGGCCACCCTGACTTCAGTCCAATAAGGGGCAAGCGAGCTTAATTTGGACATTGTCTTAGGCTGCGCCCCAAATGGAAAACTCCAGTCAGAGGTTAAGATAATTGACTATATGGAAGAAGATGAGGGCCATGTGGGAGTGTTTTGGTTTTAATTTTGGTCATTTGTGTAGCGGTTGGAAGAAATGACTGGGTCCACCAGGGCTTGAACTCTGGTGTGATTCCCTTTAGAGACTGAGTTGTGGAACTCACCTCAGAGAAGTATTGCCATGAAAAATGTTGGGATTTTAGGAGGCCACGCATGAGAGTCACCCTTGAAAACTGAGATCTAGGCCCAGGGTTGATTTCCACAGAGCACTGGGAATCTCAGCCAGGATATCACATGATTTTATTCTTAAAGACAAGGCAGCCATAGTTGAGAGTCAAAACACACATGGTCCTCACATTGTAGACCTCAATGGGCCTGGCTTCCTGTGACATTTTAGCCACTCTTTGGGAAGCCTTGGCTCTGAGATTTCTCCAGAGCTTTCATTGAAATGAGCTTCCTCAACTTTTAATGGTTACTGAATGAATTGAAACCCACAGTGCCTCCAACTTCATGCTTGAAAAATGGCTAGATAAATACCATGAAATTTTTGAAATTTCCGTGACCAGGTGGCACTGGAGAACCTTTGGATATCCTGTTGCTGATCATGAGTATAGCAAACAGTGCCTTTATTTACTGAGTTACAAGAAAACGGTGTAGAACAGAGATGGCAGTAAGTTGGAGCCTGCTGACCAGTGGGTCTACAGCAGTGGTGGGCAGTTGTGTGATAAAACATCAGTGGTAGGGCCATGAGGATCTACCATTGGATTCCAAATGGCTCTTGACTTACATGATGCAGCAAGCAGACCCTTATATGTGAAGACATCTTGTTATATGATGAGGATTCAGGCCAATGTTCAGAATCAGGTTGATATGGACAAGGGGGCAATGGGGCAAGCTATGATGGATAGAAGCATGGTTGGTGCATTCTCCTGCAGACCATGACCCACCACACGTGACAGAACTCCCTCAAATACTGTGTCCCAGTTGAGCTCCTTGTATTTTGTAAGGCAAATACCAAACTCCCAGTGCAGCTGCAAAAAACACCACAAAAAGTGGAGGAGGACCAAATGGCTTCACAGTTCACACGGGGAGACACTTAGTCCACAGTGGACACAGTTTACCTACAAAGAGAGAATTCAGCACAGCTGCCTCATGTTCATTGGAAAATAAGAAACCATGTCCTCCAGGGCACAGGGATGCAGACCAAGCTTTGATGGTCTCACTACAAAAGAAGCCAAATATCCTGACAACAACATATATTTCAAGTACCCAACCTCAGAGGCAGTTTCTCAAAAAGTTTGAAGGCCAGCATAGGTCCATGTTTGTGGAGTGTTTACCCTGTCCCTTCCTTTGGAAACTCCTCTACCACCTCCAAGGTTGTGAACTCCAGAGCATTTTCCATTCCAGATATACATTCACTGATTTTCTAACTCTTCTCCTCTAATTGTGGCTTACTTGGGGAGAAGGTAATGTGAAGGCATTGTTCTGGATTAGAGTGCTAGGATATTTTTGCAGCACATATTTGCATACACATTGAATTACTTTTCCAATTTTCCTTTTGAAATACTGAATCCCTGACACTAACACACACCTACTAGACTCAGAATACTCTTCCTAATATAATGGAGAAAAAAACCCAAACAGAAAAGAAATACAAGCAGTTCAGAGGAGGCATGTTGTATAGTTGGACTTGCCTTTTGCATTATATAAGGTAGCAGTTATAAATCTATTCAATTTTTAATTGAAATAATTTTCCATGTGTTTTTAAAGTTAAGAAATATGTGATTTATTTTTTCCCTTTCTCTGTAGCCAATTCACACATGTATATTTATATGCACATATAGAATCCTAACAGGTATCACACGTACATTTTTGTGAGGTGGCTGACTTGGAAGTTAAAAATTGTGAGAAGAGATCACTCCTCTTAAACGCTGTTGGAACTAAAATTCAACATATAGGGTAGCTTCCTATTTGAAAAACATTATACATAAACTTATGTTCAGTAAAATAAATATTTTTGCATCTGTGAATGATATATATTTAATGATGAATTTGGATTGGAATATATATTGCTACTTTTTAATGTCTCTCTTTGTGCGTGTGTGTATATATATATATATATATATATATATATATACATATATATATATATATATATATATATATATACATTCCACAGATTTTTCAAAATATAAAATATATGTGTCCTATATACACTCTCTAAATTCATTCATGTTCATGTATGTGGATTTATAATGAAATTTATACAAGATTATTCCCAGAAATATTCATCCACCTGAAATACATATTTGTTTCCTAGTACGGAAAACTAACTTCAGTGACTGGTGCATACAAATCCTAATAATTCTACAGTAACTGACCCCGTCTAACATCAATGCAAGTAGATTCCTATGGGACATGATATGTAATTGGACGTTTATTTTTATTCAACACTGGTACAATATTATTTCTTCAGTTTTTGCACATCATAGGATATGAATTTCATCCACAATTCACAAATTGATAGGCATTTGTTTCAAATTTAATCACTTCCTGCTTCAGAACGCATGTATTGTCAGGGTTTCTTGACAGGTCTTTTCATGAGAATTCTTTCCAAACACATTATTTTCAATTTCCATAATCACTTTTGTAGCAAAACTCACAAACTCTTCATGATAAACCAAAAAACTAATATTATCATTAGATGTATAACTGGTTGTAATGAATGATTGTATATCAATATAAGTATGGTCTATTCATGCTTTATCTCCATATTCATAGACACAGGGTACACCTCTTTGTACCCCCAATACAAATTTTATGTCTTCAATATATTGCTCCCAGAAATGGTGGTAGAAATACTCATGTCACCTGATCTACATATACATTTTATCACAGTAATAATCTGGACAAAAATGTAAAGGTCACACTATGATTGTACCAAAGCCTAAATGTAATGTGAACATGAATTACTAAAAACATCCATGTCCAGGTTGCCTAATGCTCTCAAATGTCAATCCTATTGGTGACTACATATTTGTTTCTTGCAAGGATTATGTATTCAAACTCAACCCTGTTGAAAATGTCTAATCCTATCGCTCATTATATACTTTGCCTGATTTCGTAATGTCACTATTGATATCTGCTTTTCTACATATTTTCCACAGCTCATCATAGTGACTGACTCGTCATATGTGCTGACATTTACATTCACTCTCTAACTAAAACCCTATTACTAAAGAACTTTTGGTCCAAATCCTATACTCACTCTTTTTCCTAAACCTACCAAATATCTTCCTAATCCTACCTACTATCCCTTTTTGACTAGATATTCTCTTCTACATTCAGTCATCCAAGGTACAAGGTCCTATGCCATTGTATATCGATTTAACTTAGACAACTGTGCAGAACATAATTCAAAGCTAACTATCCCAATCAAGGGCCCAATGACCTTCTGGGCTTCAAATCATACCTAGATTTCTGTTTTCATACTTCTATTTCACCTCTATATTCTTGTAAATATCGTAGGTTCCCAATACCATTATTCATCACACAGAATGATTCCTAACAAAAATCAAACCAGTTATTAACCCTAAACATACACTGTTCCTTCAATCTCATTTTACAGAAGAGCAGGGACAGAGTGGTTCTTACAATACAGGAAAGCAGGGGACCTTCCACCTGCTGAGAACCTCAAAGGTCCATTCAGAAATGATACCTGGAGAAGTTGTAGGCAGGTATGAAGGTCCTGAGAGAGCAAAATTCATCTTCCATGGCGAGCAACCTGGTCAGGATGACGGGATGTGTCTGAATCAGCCTCTCTCTTCTTATTGTAGAGAAGACTGACCTGACCAGGCCTGTGTGGAGAGCTGTTCCCGCGTGCCTATAGTTGATATACCATTCTAACTTGTGAAAGTGTCACAGAAAGTAGGGGCAAACTCCATCTCATGGTAGCCTTGGAAGCAACGGTTAGGACAAAGTGGTTTCCAAGGCAGTGACCTCATTCAGTTCCAAGAAAGTGACATACCTCATTTCTTTGGTGATGGAACTCTCTGATCTTGGTATCAAAGAAGCCAGGCAGCCAAAAGTAGTCCCAGTCCCAGTCCCAGTGGGCTCATTGTTTTGATTTTTCAAGGACAGAGTCAGTCTTTCTTGGTACCTACTGATTTGAGGAAGGCAAATGCCAGGAGAGCTCTGGAGAGGGACTTTTCTTGAGAAAGCAGGTATTGCCTCACCACTTTTTCCTGACAACTTCACAGAGTTGGCCAAGAAAACCAGATCTGAGAGAGGACAGGCCATTTTCGGGAATCATAGTATGGCCCACCATTCAGAGGACACCCCGGATAGTCACAGACCTACTTGGGGAAAGGATGTGCCTTTGTGGGAGTTGGTGTGTGTTTGTGGTTTTGTCTCATGTTCTGAGAATAGCTAGGAAAGGTGGTTTGTTTGGTTGGATTGGACTGTTTCTACTAAGTTTTTGACAAGCCGAGTATTTCTATGTCTGTGTCCGTTGTTGTTGACATTAGAAAAGAGAATGCATTAATGGATGTGTCCTGTCTAGTATAAATCTTCCCAAAATTTATCCTGCCCTATTTGTGAATGGACTGCAGCTTGTCTTATCGATGGGCAACACCTGCTATCTTCCTAAGTTGGTGTTTTCTTCCTGAATTCTGGCCACTCTCCAGAATAGGCTCATGGTTTTGTGTCCAAGATATGTACCACCTCCAAGCTCTGTGACATGGCCATGTACTGGAGAGCTGAAGAGAATGGCGAGCATCTCAGAAAACTAAGATATCAGGGTGACCAGGAAAGTCTCAGTGGAGTAACCCTGCTTTTTGCCTTTTGCTTACTTATTGTTCTGTTGCACTGAATGTCAGGAAGGTCTTTGACTCAGGCCACACCTTTGTGAAGCCTGGAGAAAACAGTTTTCAAATGGAAATGAAGGGAATCACCTTTGGCTCTTTTCTTAATTGCTTTGGAAAGGGATGTGTCTGAATCAGCCCCTTGGCCATGTGTGCGGCTGTGGCTTAGATTCTCAGCACCTGATGTATCTAAAGAAAGATCCCATGTGTGAATCCAAAACCAAAATGGCCAAAAGAGCAGTCATTGGAATGAAGCCTCTCGCCTTTCTCTGTAAGGTTCCTGACCTCCATCAAGTGAGAATAGAGATCCTTTGTGTCAAATGAGTTCTTCACAACCTGCAGAGGCTAGCCCATAGGTGCTTGGGTTTTCTCATGACTCCAATTCACATAAAGAATCTAACCCCTAAGTCAGTAGGCCTCAAATTGGAGAATTGGAATTTTATTAACGGCAAGCCTATTTGTTTACTCCTGGTTCACAGTAATGGTATCCAGGCCACCCTGAAGGTATGCAAATGAGGTGCAAGGATGCTTATTTTGGACACTGTCTTGGGCTGTGCCCCTCATGGAAACCTTCAGGCAGAGTTCATGATGAGTGTTTATATGGAAGAAGATGAGGGACGTGTGGGAGTATTTTGGTTTTAATTGTATTCATTTGTGTCACGGAAGAGTTGACTGGGTCCATCTGGGCTTGAACTCTGGTGTGATTCCCCTTACAGACTGAGATCTGGCACTGAACTCAGAGAAGTATTGCCATGAATTGTGATGGGATTTTAGGAGGCCAGGCATGAGAGGTAACCTTGGAACCCGAGGTCTAGGCCCAGGTTGGCTTTCCAAAGAACACTGGGAATCTCAGCCAAGATATCACATGATTTAATTCTGAAAAACTTGGCAGCCATAATTGAGATTGAAAACACACATGGACCTCGCTTTGTAGACCTCAATGGGCCTGGTTTCATGTTACTTTTTGGGCACTTTTTGGGAAGCCTTGCCTGTGAGAGTGCTCCAGAGTTTACTGAAATTAGCTTCCTCAGCATTTAATTGTTCCTGAATGAATTGAAACCCACAGTGCCTCCAACTTCATCCGTGAAATATTGCTGGAAAATTATCATAAAATTTTTGAAATTCCCATGACCAGCTAAAACTGGAGAACCTTGGGATGTCCTCTTGATGATCATGAGTATACCAGACAGTGCCTTGATTGACTGGGTTTCAAGAAAATGGTGTAGAACAGAGATGCCAGTAAGTTGGAGCCTGGTGAGTAGTGGGACTAGAGCAGTGTTATGAAAGTGTGTGATAAAACATCTGTGGTGGGCCATGTGGATCTTCTATTGGCTTCCAAATGCCTTGTGACTGACATGGTGCAGCCAGTAGACCTTTTATTTGATAGAGGGCCCAATGGAGCCTTATGGGCTGAGTATATTGCCCCTGTATGCACTTCAAAGTTTACTGGGGTCCCCTTCACTTCAAAAGTTACCCCGAACTCAGGGAGGGGATCTGAGCCCCAACTTTTGTAGTCATCCTCCAGAGTCAGAATGGCTGGCTGGCATGGCTGTCTCTTTCTAGGGCACTCGTGGGCCCAGTGTCCTTTTTCTTTAGAATAGGCACATTGATTTGAGGCCAGGGATGGCCTCGGGCATGGGACCAGGTATCTCTTCCTGTCTCCCTATTTCTTAATTTCTGGCCCTTTTGGTGTTCTGACCAGGACCTTAGTCAACGCCGTAGTCTGTCTTTTGTTTCTTTTATCCTCCCTTTGCTCCCTTCTCTTCCTCAGTTTCTCTCTTATAGTATACTTTCTCGGCTTCTCTGACTAAATCTCCCAAAATCATATCTTGTAATCCATCCAAGTATTGTAACTTTCTTTTAATATTTAGGGCAGCTTGCCCAATAAAGGCCATTGTGACAGATGCTTTTTGATCCTCTGCCTGAGGATTGAAAGGTGTATATCTTCTATATGCCTCCATAATTCTCTCTAGAAACATAGAGGGAGATTCATTAGGCCCTCGAATAATCTCTCTTACCTTGGCCAAATTATTTGGAACCCAGTGAAAAGTGGACAGATGCTTTCTTACCTTCAAATGTGTTGAGGATCCAGTTTGGTCGCTTCAAGGAAAGCTGGCTTTGATTATGTTGGGAAGATGTGTCGGTCTCCCATCTGGTCCGAGGACATTTTTTCTAGCTTCCAGGAGGATTCTCTTTTGTTCCTCTGTCATGAAGAGAGTCCCTAAAAGATGTTGACAGTCATTCCAAGCAGGCGGGTATGAAAACATCAATGATTCAACCAGACCTGTGAGCCGGGTAGGGTCCTCGGAAAAAGGGGGATTGTTATTTTTTCAGTTATATAGGTCTGAAGAGGAGAAAGGCCAATACTGGTAGGCTTGCAATTTTCCCCCATTGTTGTCGTCAATCATTGGCCCGTAGGGACATAGGGGGAGCATCACGGGAGTTACAGGGTTTTCAATGATTCACAGCCAGCGAGTTCCTTTATCCGGGCCATCTTCCTCCAGGGGAGGAGGTCTGTGTGTGCCACGGGGGAGTTATCTGGAGGGCCCTGGGCCAGCTTAGCTTCCTCCAATGGCGAAGAGGCTGAGTCAGCTGCAAGGGAATCACTTAGAGTGTGTTGGTGGTTGGGGGAAGAGGAGAGGGGATAAGGAGGGGGAGGAGAGTCCAGTAGAGTCAAATCTTGTGACTCAGGGAGAACAGAGGGTGGAGTAGGAGGATGAGCAGAGGGTTTGAGAGATCGTGGGGGAAGCAATAGGAGTAGGGGAAGGGGCAAGGAAAGGCTTCACCCATGGAGGAGGAGATTTGCAGAGGTCCTACCAATTTAAGGTATATGGCTGTTGATCTGGATGGCTATTTGGGCCCAGCTGAAAGACAATATCTCTGATTTTTTAAATTAGTGGGAAGTAGAAAGATCTTTCTAGTGGCCATCCGACTCCAAAGGTGGGACATTCTGAGGCTCAGAGATTCTGGCCGGTCCGGAGTTTTACTGAAAAAGAAAGATTCTGAGCTCTTAAGCGAACTTTGGTCCAGTGATTAAGGGTCAGGGACAGAGGCATTGAAGTGCTCTGTCCCATGATGAAAGATACACAAACTAAATGCAACGACACACGACACAGATATAACAAGACCATAAAGACAGGCAATGGACGTACATCACTGAGACCAGGAATCAGTAGACAGCAAAACCCGATGGGATGGCAATACCGAATCCGAAACAAAATATCACTGAATCGAGGAGACAATTGTTCCTTGATTTCCTGAGTCCTCTGCGGCGTCCCCCAGGGAGGTGCCCTGTGTCTCTGTGAGAGGTCTCTCAGCCAAAGTCGGAGAGAACTCAGGCTCTTCATCGCAAGCGATATTGCCAAGCCCTAACATGAATCCTGAAACCAGAAAGAGGTGCCTTACTTGCTCCGAGAGGAGCCCTTTGGGGTCTCTCGTCCGCCAGTGACGGAACTCGGTGGAACGTCAATATGTAAAGGTCCGGCGAGTGTCAGAGGAAGAGACCACCAAGAGACTGTCTCATGCAACAGCAAAGGGTTTATTTGGGGTCCAGCATGCTGGGGCTCAGAGCTCACTTGAATAGAGCAGAGAGCCCTGACAACAGTTTAAGCAGGGATTATTTACTTTCCTTGAGAGGGCAGGGAGGAAGTATACTGATGGGTAAGGGCGAGTGGGCGGTTTACATGCAACCTGGTGAGGGAGCATATTCTACAGTTTGGCAGTTGGGGACAGTACATTCTGGGAACAAGATTAGCAAACAGTTCTCAAGATTTCAACAGTGTTTTGTTAAGCATACAGAAAAACAGGAAGTGACAATTAACTATTTTAATAACCTTTCACTACCGACTATCCTTTTGGACTGGATGTTCTCTTCTACATTCAATTTTCCAAGGTACAAGGTCCTATGCCATTGTATATCGATTTATTCAAACCTAAGTATCCCAATCAAGGGCCCAATGCCCTTCTGGGCTTCAAATGTTACTTAGATTTCTGTTTTCATACATATATTTCACCTATGTATTCTTATACACATCACAGGTTCCCAATACCATTATTCATTCAGCAGAACGATTCCTAACCCAAATCAAACCTGTTATTAACCCTAACCATACACTGTTACCTCAATCTAACTTTACAGAAGAGCAGGGACAGAGTTAGTCTTACAATACAGGAATGCTGGGGATCTTCCACCTGCAGAGAACCTCAAAGCTCCATGCAGAAATTATCACTGAAGAAGATATAGGCACCTCTGAAAAACCTGAGACAGCAAAATTCATCTTCCATGGCAAACAACCTGGTCAGGATGAAGGGTTGTATCTGAATCAGCCTTTCTATTGTTAATGTAGAGAAGATGGACCAAATGAGACCTGTGTGGAGAGCTGTTCCCGGGTGCCTATGGTTGATATACCATTCTAACTTGTGAAAGTGTCACAGGAAGCAGGGACAGCATCCATCTCATGGGACCCTTGGAAGCAACCCTTAGTACAAAGTGGTTGCCAAGGCAGTGAACTCATTCAGTTCCTCATGGAAGTAACCTCACCTCACTTCCTTGGGGAAGAAACTCTCTGATCTTGGGATACAAAAAGCCAGTCAAACAGTGCCAGTCCATGTCCCAGTCCCAGTGGTCTCAATTTTTGGAATTCTTGATAACAGAGTCAGTCTTTCTTGGTACCTACTTTGGACCATCCTGTTTGCATGGCCAAATGGAAGGAAAGCTCTGAAGAGGGGCCTTTCCTGAGAAAGAAGGTAGTGACTCACCGCTGGCTCCTGACAACTTCAGAGAGTTGGTTAAGGACACCAGATCTGAGACAGGACAGGCCATTTCTGGGCAACCTAGAATGCCCCACAGTCAGAGAACACTCCAGATATTCACAGACCTACTTGGGGGAAGAAGGGGGCTTTGTTGGTGTGGGTGAGGGTTTGTGGTTTTGTCTCATGTTCTGAGAATAGGTAGGAAATGCGGTTTGTTTTGTTTGGAGTGAACTGTTTCTAGTAAGTCGTTTGACAATGCGAGTGTTTCTGTGTCTGTGTACCCCACTGTGTCCGTGGTTGTAGATATTAGAAAAGAGAATGCATTAATGGATGTGTCCTGACTAGTAGAAAGCTTCCCAGCATTCCTCCTGCCCAATTTATAAATGGAATGAAGCTTGCCTTATTGATGGGCAACACCTGCTATCTTCCTAAGTTCCTGTTTTCTTCCTGAAATCTGGCCACTCTCCAGAAGAGGCTCATGGTTTTGTATCCAAGATATGTGCCACCTCCAAGCTCTGTGACATGGCCATGTAGTGGATAGCTGAAGGGAATGGCGAGCATCTCAGAAAACTCAGATATCAGTGTGACTACTAATGTCTCAGTGGAGAAACCCTGTTTGGGCCTTTTGCTTAACAATTGTTCTGTTGCCCTGAATGTCAGGAAGGTCTTTCCCACATGCCACCCCTTTGTGAAACCTGAAGAAAACAGTTTTCAAATGCAAATGAATGGGCATCACCTGTGGCTCTTTGCTTAATTGCTTTGGAAAGGGATGTGTCTGAATCAGCCTCTTGGCCCTGTGTGAGGCTGTTGCTTAGATTCTTAGATGGATGGATCTAAAGAAAGATATCATGTGTGCATCCAAAACCAAAATGGCTAAAAGAGCAGTCATTGTGGATGAAGTCTTTCCCCTTCCTCTGTAAGGTTTCTGACCTCTGTCAAGTGAGAATAAGGAAGACACACCAAGCCAATTGATGGCTACTTTTGGAAAAATTGTACCACTGCTGATAGCGTCAGCATATATACCCCAACACTACCACAAGTGGCTTCACCAAGAGAGAGTTCACAATGCATAAAAGTGATACATAGTCCTGACAAGTTCTGCAAGAATTTCAGGGATGGCTATTGCAGAAGCTGTAGATTGGTTTTATCTTTGACTTCAACGGCACTGGTATGAAGATAGAAATTCTGGCAATAATGGGTAAAGGAAAATTATTTAACATTCCAGAAGGCACTAAAAGAAAATAATTATCTTAAAAATTTACATTATTTTGAAGAGAATTATTAAATATAATGAAATGAAAAGATGAAGTAAACAAACAGGTCTGTTAACTTCCTTTTTTGTTCACATATTAAAACAATGCTCAACAGTTGTTTACCCAATTTAAATTAAACCATTTAGATCACGTGAATAAAAAAATATTTGCATACATTTTTTTATGAGCACTCATCATATATGATATATGGACATACGTACATTCAAACATATAACACAAAACACAAGTGTGCACACATAATATAATACATACAACACATAACATAATAGTAAAGGCCTTATAACTTTTCACAGGTGAAATCACCAGTGCAATGTTTAAAAACTCTATAGTCAAAATGTAGAACTGATCAGCAATACATTAACCTAGGTCTCAATGAGCTCAAAAAAACAAATAAAACTTCATGATACGGGAAAGGGCAATAATAAAATAGATATTGAAAAAAGCATCCCTGTTCTGTCACAGATGTAAGGATAGTGAAACTGGAGTTTTGGATATCAGCTGTTATGGATTTGAGCCAAATCATCTTATTTTGGTCTATAGAAATCGAATAACTTAATCTCTCTGAAATCCAAATCGGCTGTTGTTCTTCCTGTGGAAACACACAAACAGACCCCTGACTCCAGACAATCACTGGGTCAGTACTTTAGTTAATCTCTCTGGAATCCAATTTGGCTGCTGTTCTCCCTGTGGAAACACATAAAGAGACTCCCGACTCCAGGCAATCTCTGGGTCAGGACCTTAGTTAATCTCTCTGTTATTTAAATCGGCTGCTGTTCTCCCTGTAGAAACACAGAAAAAGACCCCCGAGTCCAGACAATAATTGGGTCAGGACATTTCTGTTGTCCTGTTAGAATATCTTTCCAAAGTACCTTGAACTTATGCACATTTTTTGGACACATATGCTTTTCCGCAGCACTAAGTCCTGATGAATCCAAATTTAAAAAGTTTAGAGTAAAAAGGGTTATTTTAAGTTTATCTTTGAGGAATTCATACCCCTTCCCAATTGCGTCTTTTTGCTTTAATAAGTACATTTTAATAGTTTCATGTGCTCTTTCACTATGCATTGTCCCTGTGGATTGTATGGGATTCCTGTTATATGAGTAATGCCAAATGATGAGAAAAATTGTTTAAAAGAGGTAGGAGTATAATCAGGGGCATTATCTGTTTTTAACTGTTTTGGAATGTCCAAAGTGGCAAATTTTGTAAGTAATGAGCTATAACATCTTTAGTTTTTTCCCCCGCATGAAGGGAGCCCATCAAAAATCTAGAAGAAGTATCAACTGTAACATGCAAATATTTTAATTTTCCAAATTCTGGCAAGTGTGTGACATTCATCTGCCAAATATGGTTAGGTATCAATCCTGTAGGATTGACTCCAAGATTAACTTGTGGTAAAAAGGTCACACAATTTTGACATTGTTTTATTATTTTTCTATCTTTTTCCTTAGTTATTTTAAAACACTTTTGTAAAGTATTAGCATTGACATGAAACTTTTTATGAAAATTTGTAGCTTCTTCTAGTGTAGAGAAAAGATGTATGTAAGTCATGTGTAGTTTAATCTGCTAAATCATTGCCAAAACTAAGGGCTCCAGGCAATCCTGTATGTGCCCTGATATGTCCTATAAAGAATGAATCTTTTCTGTCCCAGATTAGACATTGTATACTGGAAAGCAAAGAGAAAACAGTAGCGGAAGGGGAAATACTACCAGCATCTTCAAGGGATACTATAGCATTAACTATATACTGACTAAGGGAAAATAAATTAAATACAGAATCTTTAAACATCACAAAAGCTTGTAATACTGCATTAAGCTCTACCTTTTGAGCTGATTGTTTGGGTCGTAAAAATGTAAAAGTTTGATCAGGTGTAACTATTGCTGCTGTGCCATGATTTGTCTCATCAGTGAATATACTTGGAGCATTCATGATACTTGTTTTCTTGTCATTTTTGGAAAAATTACAGGATGCGATGACCAAAAAGACAATAAAAGATTACATGGTAAGTGGTTATCAAATGAAACATTTGATTTACACATGATTACTGCACAAGTATTTAACTCATTAGCTAATTTATCAATTTGATTCAAAGAATATGGAGTAATAATTTTATTGGGTGAAATTCCACACACTCACTTTGCTGCTTTTATTCCTATGAGTATTAATTGTCCCTCAGTCTCAGGATACCTAGTAATAATAGTGTGAGAAGAATAAGATAAATGAATCCATAATAATGGACCTTCTTGCCAAAATACTCCTGTAGAAATACTTTTTTTTGTTGGTAGTACAATAAATAATAAAGGCAAAATTATATTAACTCTATCCAAATGCATATTTCCCATTTATGTTTCAATGATTTTTAATGCCTTTCTTGCTTCAGGTGTTAACATTCTGGGTGAATTTGGATCTAATAGACCTTTTAGGATATCAAATAAAGGTCCCAACTCTCCTGTTGGTATAATTAGTTAAGGCCTTATCCAATTTATGTCTCCTAATAACTTTGAAAGTCATTAGTTGATTGGAGTTGATCTACTCCTATTTGAATTTTTGGTGGACTGACCATGGTTGAGGATAATAGAACTCCTAAATAATTTATTGGAAATTTTAATTATACTTTATCTATTGCTATCTCTAGATTATAATTTTTTTAATCAGTTTGTAAGTGTGACATAACATTCTAGCAATGTGTTTTTAGCTTTGTGTGCAAATGATACATCATCCATATAGTGAAATATTTGTAGTTAAGGATTTTGATTTCTAAATGGCAGGATTACTTTGTTAACATAAATTTGAAATGTAGTTGGGCTGTTAGCCATCCCTTCAGGGAGTAGTTTCCACTCTTACCTCTGATAAGGAGCTTCATGATTCAGTGCAGGGATAGTAAATGCAAAACGTGGACTATCCTCAGGATGAATTGGAAATGAAAAAAAACAATCTTTAATATGTATAACTAAAACATACCAAGTTCTTGGCAAAGCAGACAATTGAGGAATCCCTGATTGAGCAGGTCCCGTAATAACCATCTCATTATTAATGGTTCTTAAATCTTGCAATAATCTCCATTTACCAGATTTCTTTTTGGTGACAAAAATGGGAGTATTATGGGGAGATACAGAAGGTTGTATATGTTCTTCCGCTAATTGTTGTTTGATCAGGTCATGGGCTGCTTGTATCTTTTCTTTAGTCAGGGGCCATTGAGGAACCCATACTGGTCTTTCTGATTTCCAAGTAATTTTTATTGTCTCAGTGGCCCTTTCTGAAAATCCAACACATTTTTGTCTGTTCCTTGATCTATTTGTGTTGGTGCTCCTATACCTTCTTCTTGTTTTTCTAATATTTTTCTTTTCCTAAAACCTTGTCTAGCCATAGTAGTGGGTGCATTTTGGTTGACCTTATTTGTTAATGTCAAACCTAATTGATCAAGGACATCTCATCCCCATTAATTAACGGGAAGATGATCCAATACATATGGCTGTATAGTTCCTTCACATCCTTCAGGATCCTTCCAATCTAATACAATTGCACCTTTAAGGGGATTAGTCGCCACTCCTAGGCCTCAAAGCATTTGAGTGGCTTGTTGTAATGGCCAATGTTTTGGCCATTCTTGATGAGAGATGATGCTACAGTTTGCACCTGTATCCAGTAGCCCATTAAATTCATGTCCTTGAATATTTAGTTTTAGCATGGGGCGAGAATCTAAATTTAAAGAAAGCATAGCCCAATCTACACCTGTGTAGTCTAATCCCATGGAACCTCTTTCTACAGAATGACTAGAAAATTTATTATGTAGGCTGAGTATTATTAATAACTGTGCTATTCTATCTCCTGGTGAAATTACTGATAAATCCTTTGGAGAACTGGCTATAATTTTTATTTCACCTTCATAATCGGAAACAATCACCCAAGGAATTATCCTAAGTCCTTTTAGAGTAGAAGAGCTGCATCCTAATAATAAGCCTACTGTTCCTTTGGGAAGAGGTACTTTCAGCCCTGTGGGAATTATTTGAACTCTCATCTCTGGAATTAGTACTGATCTGGCGGAGGCGCTGATGTCCAACCCTGTACTCCCTCTGGTTTGTCTGACGAGGGATCTGATAAAAAATGTGTCCTGTGCACTATCCTGATGGGGTTGCTGGGTTCCTCCAGTGCTCCATATATTTGTGGTTTTGGGACCCAGAGCATTGGGCCCACCTCTCCATTTTTTGGCAGTGGAGCCCGATGCCTTTCTCCATAATATTGTGGATAAACACCTAGTCTTTGTTCATTTTTTGAAAATGAAGTACCTTCTACGTTTGTTTGAGAATGACATTCATTAGCCCAATGTCTTCCTCTATGGCATCGTGGGCAAATACACGGTATTCTACTCCTTTGATTCCTAGTTTTGTTAAACCCTCCTCCTATGGGGCAATTCCTTTTAAAATGTCCTTTTCTTCACAATTCTAGCATGTTCTTGGCCTGGCATCTAAAGCCTGTTTTACTGTAGCTGCAACGAGTTGCTCTTATTCATTAATGTCTCTACATAATTTAATATATGTGTTTAAATCTTCATGTTTCCATGGTCTAATGATATCTCTGCACCAACAATTCCCTTGGTCATAAGCCAGTTGTTTTATTAATGGAATTGCTTGTTCTGTCTTCCCAAAAACTCTGGTAGCTGTTTTAATAAGCCTATCTACAAATTCAGCATAAGATTCATTAGCTCCTTGTATTACCTTAGATAATTGACCTTGTAATCCTCCAAGTTCTTGTGAAGTCTTCCATGCCCTAACCACTTCTACAGCAATTAATTCGTATATACCATGATCATATGGAATTTGTTGCTGCTGATCCTCATTAGGTCCCTTTCCTAACAACATATCTAGATTTCTCTGAGGATAACCAGCTGCTGCATTTCGCCTAGCCGTCTCCTTGCAAAATTTCTCATTGGCAACCTTCCATAACAGGTATTGTCCTCCCTTTAGCACAGCTTTACACATATTAGCCCAATCTACTGGCATCACATTTAAGTTGTTAATAGATTGGACCAAGCTTACAATGAAGGGTGCTTGAGGACCATAGGTTGTTACAGCCACTTTTAGCTGCTTCACTATTTTAAAATTTAAAGCAAGGTGAATTCTCTGCCCTCCTACCTAAAATACCGGGCATGTAAATACTTGAGATCCTGTCTCAGGAACCGAACTATCAACTGCGGGGTTTGGGGGCCTCCCAGCATATGGAGGTGGCCTTGTTAGTTGGACATTTACATCCTCTGGTGATAGAAAGGTGTTAGTAACAGTTTCCTGTAGAGGTGGCGCTGTTGTTGGACACTTATGCCCTCTGGTGATAGAAAGATGTTAGTAGCAGTCTCCTTTTGTAACTTTGACCCTGATGGCTTTTTCTGCTCTAAGCTTTATTCCTCTATCTGTGTCTTAACTGAATGTTTTGGACTAAGCAAAGCAGATATGAACGTCCACAATGGCAATGTGCCAACTGGCTGAGTCCCTGGGCTGTTCTTTTCTACTCTTTTGAAATCTTCACCATGATGGTTCCATTATGATATACTTAACAACTCCTCCTTAAAAGGCCATGGGGTACATTTTTGTATTTTATCACTGTATGCCCTGACTGTTCTTGATTTTACTGATACACCTCCTTCCTCTAACAATTTACTTAACACTCTTTCAGTTTGTTTTTTACTAATTTCTGATCCCGTATTTCTACTATAATAAAACCCAACAAGATGACTCCAAACAAAACAGAGACAGACTGAAATAAAAAGGGAACAACAAAAAGTCATTATAGCCTTTCTTTCCTCCTGACATGTGTGTCCGTACTTTCTCCCTATCTGTTCCTCAGACGTGAATAGTTTTTCCTCATATGTGAGTGGTTTTTCTTCCGTCTCAATCATCTCCATGGACAGGCAGCTTAAAACAAAAGTGAAGCAAAACTAAAGAGGAATCTTAAAATGGCTACCCATCCTCTTGCCCTGCCCTCAGGGGCTAGCAGTTTACCTTATCACTTACCCTCAGTCGTTCCCTGTGCAAGCGAGGAAATGCTGCAGTCTGGCTGGGAAGAGATAGGAGCCACTTGTCAAAAGAAATGAGCTTTATTTTTACAAAAACACACGCCATACAAAACAGCTCCTCAGGAAAAACCCTCAGAGCCCAACTGCCACCACTGGCTTCCTTATAAAGTCTCTGTCACTCCCACAAGCCTCTCCACCTTCCACAATTCTCCTGCTCTTGAGTCCGATTGGTTGGGTTGCGTGGGTGGAGCCAAAAAAGTCCCCCAATGAGCAGCTCCGTGGTCTGAAAGGGCAGGGAAACTGTCCAATGAGCATCACCACAGAGGAGCCAATCAGCTAGATGTTGCTGGGGCCGCTGTGAGCCAATCATCAGCTTGCAGTCTGAAAGGGCGGGGAAACAGTTCAATGAGAATCTCCAATGAGCTAGATGTTGCTGGGGCCACTGTTAGCCAATAATCATCCAACAGCTGGAAATTTGCTGCCAGCTGGAAGTTTGCTGGGGCCCCTTCATATGTGGCTCTCAACAAATTCCTGTCTCCTTTCTCTGTAGCCTATTCAACACATGTATTTTTATATGCACATGTAGAATCCTACCTGTTATCACACGTACGTTTTAGTGAGGTTTGTGACTTGGCCAATAGAAGTTATGAGAAGAGATCACTCTTCCTAAACGCTGTTGGAACTGAAAATTCAACCTATGGGTGAGCTTCCTAGTAGAACACCATTATACATAAAAACATTTTTAGTGAAATAATTATTTTTGCATCTGTGGATGGTATATATTTTATGATAAATTTCGATTGGCATATATATTGCTAGATTTTAATTTCTCTGTGTGTGTGTCTGTGTGTGTGTATATATATGTATATGTGTGTGTGTGTGTGTGTGTGTGTGTATACACACACTCTCCAAATTTTTCTAATTATCAAATATATGAGTCTTATTATACATTCCTTAAAATCATTCATATTCATGTATGTGAATTTATGATCAACTATTCACAAGATTATTCTCAGAAATATACATCCACCTGAAATACATATTTGTTTCCTAGTACTGAAAACTAACTTGAGAGAATGGTGCATACAAATCCTAATATTTCTACAGTAATACCCAGTTTAACATCAATGCATGCAGTTTCCTATGGGACATGATGTGTATTTTGCAGTTCATTTTTATTAAACAGTGGTATATTAATATTTCTTCAGTTTATGCACATCATAGCATATATATTTCTTCCACAAGTTCACAAATTTATAGACATTTGTTTCAATTTCAATCACCTCCTGCTTCAGAACTCATATATTCATCCAGGTTTCTTGACTGGTCTTTTCATGAGACTTCTTTCAAAACACATTATTTTCGATTTCCATAATCATTTTTGAAGCAAAACTCACACACTCTTCATGATAAACCATAACCCTCATATTACTGTTAGATGTATAACTGGTTGTAATGAATGTATGTATATCAATTAAAGATTTTCTGTATATTTTCAGATATCAAATCAATTCATTATTTAATGTTGGAATCATTTTTATTATTTATTCACAGTATGGTCTATTCATGAATTATTTCTATATTCATTGACACAGAGTACACCGCTTTGTTCCCCCAATATGAATTTATATGTCTTCAAAATATTGCTCCCAGTAATGGTGAAAGAAATACTTATGTCACCTGGTCTACATATACATTATACCACAGTAATACTCTGGACACAGAAAGCAAAGGTCACTCTTATGTTTGTACCAAAGCCTTAATGAAAAGTGAGCATGGATTACTAAAAACATCCATGTCCAGGTTGCCAAATTGTCTCAAATGTAATTCCTATTGGTCGCTATATATTTGTTTCTTCCTAAGATTATGTATTCAACCTCAAGCCTGTTGAAAATGTCTAATTCTATCCCTCACTTTATACTTTGCCTGATTTTTAATGTCTCTATTGATATCTGCTAACCTACATGTTTTCCCCAGTTCATCATTGTAACTGATTCTTCACATGTCCTGACATTTACATTCACTCTCTTATTGAAAAGCTATTGCTAAAGAACTTTTGGTCCAAATTCTATACTCACTGTTGTTTCTAAACCTAGCAACTATCTTCCTAATTCTACTGACTTTCCCTTTTTGACTGGATGTTCTCTTCGACATTCAGTCATCCAAGGTACAATGTATTATGCCATTGTGTATCAATTTATCTGAGACATCTGTGAAGAACATAATTCAAAGCTAAGTAACCCACTAAAGGGCCCAATGTCCTTCTGGGCTTCAAATCTTACGTAGATTTTTGTTTTCCTACTCATATTTCATCTATATATTCTTGTAAATATTGCAGGTTCCTGATACCATTATTCATCCTGCAGAATGATTCCTAACCCAAATCGAATGTGCTATTAATTCTAACCATACAATGTTCCCTCAATCTAACTTTACAGAAGAGCAGGGACAGTGTGACCAGGAAAGTCTCAGTGGAGAAACCCTGCTTTGGACCTTTTGCTTACCTATTGTTCTGTTGTCCTGAATGTCAGGAAGGTCTTTGCCTCAGGCCACCCCTTTGTGAAGCCTGAACAAAACAGTTTTCAAATGGAAATGAATGAGCATCACCTGTGGCTCTTTGCTTAATTGCTTTGGAACAGGATGTGTCTGAATCAGCCTCTTGGCCCTGTGTGACTTAGATTCTCAGCACCTGATGGATCTAAAGAAAGATTCCATGTGTGCATCCAAAACCAAAATGGCAAAAAGTTCAGTAATTTTGAATGAAGTCTCTTTCCTTCCTCTGTTAGGTTCCTGACCTCCATCAAGTGAGAATAGGGATCCTTTGGGTCAAATGAGTTCTTGAAACCCTGAAGAGGTGCTTGGGTTTTCTCATGACTCCAAATCACATAAAGAATCTATACCTATCAGTCAGTAGTAGTCAGTCAATATTGCTCCCAGAAATGGTGGAAGAAATACTCATGTCACCAGATCTACATGTACATTTAATCACAAAAATATTCTGGACACAAAATTCAAAGTTCACATTTTTTATTGTACCAAAGCCTAAATGGAAAGTGAACATAGATTACTAAAAACATCCATGTCCAAGTTGCCTAATGCTCTCAAATGACAAACCTATTGGTGACTACATATTTGTTTCTTCCTAAGATTATATATTCAAACTCAACCCTGTTGAAAATATCTAAGCCTATCTCTCACTTTATACTTTGCTTCATTTCATAATGTCTCTATTGATATCTGCTTACCTAAATATTTTCCCAAGTTCATCATTGTGATTGACTCTTCACATGTGCTGACATTTAAATTCATTCTGTAACTATTGCTAAATAACATGTGTTCCAAATCCTACACTCACTCTTCTTCCTAAACCTACCTACTATCTTCCTAATCCTACCGACTATCCCTTTTTGACTGGATGTTCTCTTCGACATTTAGTCATCCAAGGTACAAGGTCCTATGCCATTGTATATGGATTTATCTGAGACATCTGTGCAGAACGTAATTCAATGGTAAGTAACCCAATCAAGGGCCCAATACCCTTCTGAGCATCAAATCTTACTTAGACTTCTGTTTTCATGAGTACATTTCACCTCTATATTCTTATCAATATTGCAGGTTCCCAATACCATTATTCATCCAGCAAAATGATTCCTAACCCAAATCGAACCTGTTATTAACCCTAATCATACAGTGTTCCCTCAATCTTACTTTACAGAAGAGCAGGGACAGAGTTGGTCTTATAATACTGGAATGTAGGCGATCTTCTACCTGCTGAGAACCTCAAAGGTCCAAGATGTAGGCAGCTATGAAGGACCTGAGAGACCAAAAGTCATCTTCCATGGCAAACAACCTGGTCAGGATGAAGGGTTGTGTCTGAATCAGCCTCTCTCTTCTTAATGTAGAGAAGATGGACCAAAGGAGGCCTGTGTGGAGAGCTGATTCCGGTTGCCTATGGTTGATATACCATTCTAACTTGTGAAAGTGTCACAGGACGTAGGGGAAGCCTCCATCTCATGGGACCCTTGGAAGCAACTGTGAGGACAAAGTGGTTGCCAAGGCAGTGACCTCATTCAGTTCCTGAAGGAAGTGACCTGACCTCACTTCCTTGGTGATGGAATGTGGGATCCAGGAAGCCAGGCACACAGAGCCAGTCCCAGTTCCACTCCCAGTGGTCTCACTTGTTTGGATTTACCAAAGGCTGAGTCAGGCTATCTTGGTACCTAGAGATGTGAGGATGGCCAAACGGAAGGAAAGCTCTGAAGACGGGCCTTTTCTGAGAAAGCAGGTAGTGGCACACCACTGGATTTTGAAAAGTCTCAGTGAAGAAACCCTGGTTTGTGCCTTCTAATTACCTATTGTTCTGTTGCCCTGAATGTCAGTAAGGTCTTTGCCTCAGGCCAACCCTTTATGAAGCCTGATGAAAAAGTTTTCAAATGAAAATGAATGGGCTCCAGAATGGCAATATGTAAATCAATGGTTGTGCAACTGAAGTGATTCTGCAATCTGTATATGGGGTAAAAATGGGAGCTCATATCCCACTTGAATCAAAGTATGAAATATGATATATCAAGAACTATGTAATGTTTTGAACAACCTACAATAAAAATTAATTAAAAAAAAATGAATGGGCATCATCTGTGGCTCTTTGCTTAATTTCTTTGGAAAGGGATGTGTCTGAATCAGCCTCTTGGCCCTGTGTGAGGCTGTGGCTTAGATTCTCAGCACCTGATGGATCTAAAGAAAGATCCCATGTGCGCATCCAAAACCAAAATGGCCAAAAGAGCAGTCACTGTGGATGAAGTATCTCGCATTTCTCTGTAAGGTTCCTGACTTTCATCAAGTGAGATTAGGGATCTTTGGGTCAAATGAGTTCTTCTAAGCCCTGCAGAGGCTAGCCCATAGCTGCTAGGGTTTTCTCATGACACCAATTCACATACAGAATCTAATCCCCACGGTAGGTAGTCCTCAATTTGGAGAAGCAGAGCAGTATTAACGGCAGGCCTATTTGATCATTCCTGTTTCACAGGTAGGGTGTCCAGGCCACCTAGATGTTAGGCAAATGAGGGGCTGGGGAGCTTATTTTGGATACTGACTTGGGCTGCGCCCCTCATGGAAACCTCCAGCCAGAGTTTATGATGAGTGTCTATATGGCAGAACATGAGGGCCATGTGGGAGTGTTTTGATTTTATTTGTGGTCATTTGTGTGGCAGTTGGAAGAGATGACTGCGTCCACATGGGCTTGCTCTGATTCCCCTTAGAGACTGAGTTCTGGAACTGACCTCAGAGGAGTATTGCCATGAATTGTGTTGGGATTTAAGAGGCCACGCATGAGAGTCGCCCTTGGAAACTGAGATCTAGTTCGAGGGTAGCTTTCCACAGGACACTTGGAATCTCTGCCAGGATATTATATGATTTTATTCTTAAAGACTTGGCAGCCTTAAACACACCCCAAAACACACATGGACCTCACATAGTAGACCTCAATGTGCCTGGCTTCATGTGACCTTTTGGAACTCTTTGGGAAGCCTTGCCTGTGAGAGTTCTCCAGAGATTTCATTGAAATGAGCTTCCTCACCATTTAATGGTTCCTGAATGAATTGAAACCCACAGTGCCTCCAACTTCATCCTTGAAAAATGGTTAGATAAATACCTTGAAATTTTTGAAATTCCCATACCCAGGTGGCACTGGAGAAACTTTGGATGTCCTGTTTCTGATCATGAGTATACCAGACAGTGCCTAGATTGACTGGGTTTCATGAAAATGGTGAAGAAGAGATATGTCAGTAACTTGGAGCCTGTTGACTAGTGGGCCTAGAGAATTGGTGGGCAGGAGTGTGGTAAAACATCTGTGGTGGGGCCATGTGGATCCGCCATTGGCTTCCAAATGGCTTTTGACTGACATGGTGCAGCTAGCAGACCCTTCTATGCAAAGGCATCTTGTTATATGGAGAGTTTTCAGGGCAATGTTCAGAATCAGGTTGCTATGTTCAAGGTGGTTCAGGTTGCTATGTGAGATAGAAGCCTGGTTTGTGCTTTCTCCTGCATACCCTGATCCACCACAAGTGACAGAACTCTCTCCAGCACTGTGTGCCAGTTGAACTCCTTGTATTTCATGAAGAAAATACTTAACTCCCAGTGCAGCAGCAAAAAAAAAAACCAGGAAAAGTGGAGGATGACCAAATGGCTTCATAGTCCACACGGGGAAACACTTAGCCCCCACTGGCCACAAAGAGAGAATTCAGCACTGCTGCCTCAGGTTCATTGGAAAATAACATCCCATGTCCTCCAGGTCACATAGATGCAGACACAGCTTTGTTGGTCTCACTACAAAGGAAGCTAAAGCTCCTGACAACAACATATATTTCAAGTACCCACCCTCAGATGCAGTTTCTCTAGAAGACTTTAGGCCAGCAGCACTCCATGTTTGTGGAGTGTTTACCCTGTCCCTTACTTTTGGAGACTCCTCTACCACCTCCAAGGTTGTGAAATCCTCAGCATTTTCCATTCCATAAATATATTCACAGATTTTCTAACTTTTCTCTAATTGTGTCTTACTTGGGATTGATGGTAATGTCAAGGCGTTGTTCTGGATGAGAGTGGGAAGATTTTTGGTAGCACATATTAACATACACGTTGGATTCATTTTCCAATTTTCCATTCTAAATACTGAAACCCTGACACAAACCCATTACCTAATAGTCTCTGACTACTAATTCTAATATGATGGAGAAAATTAACCAAAACAGAATAGAAATGCAAGCAGTTCAGAGGAGGCATGTTGTATTTTTGCACTTGCCTTTTGTGTTATATAGGGTAGGAGTTATAAATCTAGTCAATTATTTGTTGAAATAGTTCACCATGTGTATGTAAAGTTAAAAAATATGTGAATTCCTGTCTCCATTTCTCTGTAGCCTGTTAAGCACATGCAATTTTATATGCACATATAGAATCCTACCTGGTATCACATGTACATTCTTTTCAGCTGGCTGACTTTGCAGGTACAAATTGTGAGAAGAGATCACTCCTCCTAAATGCTGTTTGAACTGAAAATTCAAACTATGGGTGAGCTTCCTGGTTTAACAACATTATACATAAATCCATGTTCAGCAAAATGAATATTTTTGCATCTGTGGATGATGTATATTTCATGGTGATTGTCCATTGGAATATATATTGCTATTTTTAATGTCTCTCTGTATATATATATATATATATATATATATATATATATATATATATATATATATATATTACTCTCCAGATTTTTCAAATACTCCCTAAATTCATTCATATTCTTGTATGTGGATTTATAATCAACTTTTCACAAAATTATTCTCAGAAATATTCATCCACCTGAAATACATATTTGTTTCCTATTACTGAAAACTAATTTCAGTGAATGGTGCATACAAATCCTAATATTTCTACAGTAAGTTTAACATCAATGCAAGTAGATTCTGATGGGACATGATGTGTAGTTTAACATTCATTTTTATTCAACACTGGTACATTACTATTTCTTCAGTTCATACATATCATAGGATATATATATTTCAAGCACAAGTTAGAAAATTTATAGACAATTTTTTTCACTTTCAATCACTTCCTGCTTCAGAACACATGTATTCTTCCATCTTTCTTGGCTTGTCTTTTCATGAGACTTATTTCCACACATATTATTTTTGATTTCCATAATCACTTTTGTAGCAAAACTCACACATTCTTCATGATAAACCATAACCCTAATATTACCATTATTTGTGTAACAGGTTGGAATGAATGATTGTATATCAATATAAGATTTCTTATAAGTTTTCAGATATCAATTCAAATCATTATTAAAAGTGGAACCAGTTTCATTATATATTCACAGTAATGTCTACTCATGCATTATCTCTATTTTCATAGTCACAGGCTACACCTCTTTGTTTCCCCAATATGAATTTATACATCTTCAAATATTGCTCCCAGATATGGTGGAAGAAATACTCATGGCCCCTGATCTAAATATACATTTAATCACAGTAATATTCTGGACACAAAATGCAAATGTCATGCTTATGATTGTACCAAAGCCACAATGTAAAGTGAACATGTATTACTAAAAACTTCCATGTCTAGGTTGCCTAGTGCTCTCAAATGTCAATCCTATTGGTGACTACATATTTGTTTCTTCCCAAGATTATATATTCAAACTCAACCCTCTTGAAAATCTCTAATCCTGTCAATCACTTTATACTTTGCCTGATTTTGTAATGTTTCCATTGATATCTGCTTTCCTACATATTTTGTCCAGTTTGTCATTGTGACTGACTCTTCACGTGTGCTGACATTTAACTTCACTCTCTAAATGAAACCCTATTGCTAAAGAACTTTTTTTCCAAATCCTATACTCACGCTTCTTCCTAAACCTACCAACTATCTTCCTAATCCTACGAACTATACCTTTTTGACAGGATGCTCTCTTCTACATTCAATCATCCAATAAATGTCGGGTGAGCGGCAGAGGAAGATACCACCAAGAGACTGTCTCATGCAACAGCTAAGGGTTTATTGGGGGTCCAGCATGCTGGGGCTCAGTGCTCACTTGAATAGAGCAGAGAGCCCTGAGAACAGCTTAAGCAAATCTTATAAACTTTCCTTGGAGAGGGCAGGGAGGAAAGTTTATTGATGGGTCAGGGCGAGTGGGCAGTTTTCATGCAACTGGTGAGGGAGTACATTCTACAATTTGGCAGTTGGGGACAGCACATTCTGGGAACAAGATTAGCAAACAGTTGTCAATATTTCAACAGTGTTTTGTTAAGCATACAGAAAAACAGGAAGTGACAAGTACTAATTTTATTAACCTTTTATTCTCCACTTCTTCTTCTGGCTACTTTTAGTCATAAAAGTGATCATTTTTGGGTGTACATTCTATGTCTGCTAGTGGGGTATTGCCATAAGTTTAACTTGTCCAATTTGAGCTTGGACAAAAGAAATTACACGGTTGAGCAAACATGGTTTTATAGTTAGCAACAATATGAAGAGTATTATTGGACCGGCCAGGGTTGATAAAAGCATAGTTAACCATGAAGACTGTGTGAACCAAGACTCAAACAACCATTTTTGGGCCTCTATCTCTGGTTGTTTCTCTTCAAGTTGTCTTTTTAATTTACTCATAGATTTTTTTACAACTCCAGTATTGTCGGCATAGAAACAACATTCTTCCCTCAATGCAGCACAAAGGCCTCCTTCTCTCATGAAGTGGAGGTCCAACCCTCGACTGTTCTGTAAAATAAGTTCAGAGAGACAGGTAAAAGATTCCTGCAAAGCTCTGATGGAGGTTTCTAATATCTTAGTTTTGGTCTATTGCTGCGTCTAATTGGGTCATTTGTTGTGTCCCATGGACCAGGGCAGTGGTTCCTGTGCCCACCCCTGCAGCAACTCCTATTCCTAATAGGATGGCTAAAGTGAGGGTATATGTTCCCAGGGGAACCGGGTTCTATGCCCCCCCTATTTGATTTCAAATGAACCTGTGTTATGATAGTGCACTCTGGAAAACATCTGCACCATTACATAATTAATCATATCTGTTGACCATTTCATGAAAACATAAACAATATTTAAGTATATAGAATAATACTGTTGTAGGGACGGACGAGGCAAGGCAACCTAAGATAGCACCAAAAACAGGGAAACAGTCCTAATTGGGTGCAACCGGATTCAGAGGGCATTGCTTCTGTTGTAATCAATTCATCCCCTGAACCCCAAGTTTAGATAGTTTCAGAATTTTGTACCCAACATGTAAGGGAAGGGGCTCAGAAGTTCACAGTTTGCAGAAGTTAACAAAAAGCAAATTTTGTTTCTGTTTTTTTCTTTATTCTGTGCAAGTTTACTTTTAAAGGATGCCTGGGAGGGTGAGAGCTTTTTCTTCCCTTTCTTTTTCCCCCCTGCCAGCTGTTACCAAGGAGCCTAGTTGGTAACTTCTTAATCTTACAAATGTAGGCATCTCTGTGAAGTGCCAGCTCAAGGCCAGAGGCATTGTTCACATATTTTGGGAGAAACTAGTAAGGGGTTGTCTAGCTTAGAAGTGCTGAGTTTTTTAGCCAGTGGCCAAGTAGAAGAGGGCAATACAAAAAGTGAAAGTTTATCTACATTGAACTCTTTTATATGGAGCCTTTTGCTGAAAGTTCTAAAGTCAGCCATGGTGAAGACTTCTGGAGAAGGTCAGTTAATACTTTTCTGTGGGCCTGGCACAGAGGGGAAACACGGGGAAAGTGGGGCTGAGAGCAGCTCCGAGGATCTGAGAATGAGGAAGGAGAGATGTAAAAGAATAATGGGAAAGGGGTTTGGGATTTCTTAGCAACAAAAACAAGAGCAGTGGAACAGGTAGAGTAGAGGGGAAGATGGGAGTGAGTATCCCAAAACCCTGTGAGACACTTCAAATTCTTAGTAAACTGTTTTCAGTGATGACAAAGCAACTTTAAAGGCCATTTTTATTACATCTTGGATAGGGGTCTGAGGGCTCTCCTCAGCTGGTTTGAGCTTTGGGTTAGCTAGTAAGAGGTCCTGGTGGGACCCGGTGCAGGCACTGACAGGAGAAGAGAGGAGTGAGTGGGTACAGGGGTGCCTTAGTACCTGCTACCTGAGAACCGGCGAAGTTAGGGGGTTTTGATCTAGTAATTCGAGGAGAGAAATCAGGTTTCTGAGGTGGGAGTGACAGCAGAGAGTCTGGAGCAGAAGGCTGAGAGTGAGGATCTATTGGAGAAGCATTGTTCAGGATGTGAGTGAAGGAGGGAAAAGGCTTCCACATAGGGGAATCGCCTTTCACACTTTTGAGCACTTGCAGAAGTTAAAAAGGTCACCCAGAATTTGAGGATCTAGAGACCCCTCTGGGGGCCATCGGTTTTGGTTATCTAATTGGTACTATGGCCAATGCTGTGTACTGAGTTTGATGAGGAGTTTGGATTCCATCAGGCAGCCCCTGTATGCTCACATCCCGATGACATACAGAAGAAGTCGGCTTTTTCCCCACCCATCCGTGACGTTTTGTGTTTTTGATAGTCTGCCAGGCAACCATAGTAATCTAGCCTAGCCAACCTGCATCTGGTTGCGTGTCCCTACATCCATAATGTTTGTTTCCATTATCTATGATACAGAAGGGATTTAATGGAATTTTATTGGGATCCTCTTCATCAGGGTTATCTCAATAGGAATGACATATAGCCAGCTGACAAATGTCTGGGTGGAGAGATGGCCACCAGGTCCCTAAGTTGACTCTTTGTGAGACTGATTATACTTCTTTTCCAGTAGAATTTATGATCAGCCATCGCTGCTGAATGGGCTGATGAGGGTTAAGACTACTTGTGGCCAAGGGGAGAGTCTATAACCTTATCCACATGGCGAATATGCAATTTGAAAGTATTACCAGTCTTTTCCAGTTTCCAGCCAGAGTCTGGACAGGGCGCAGGCTTGGGATGAGAGGCATGGATCCAGGAAGTGATTCTGTCTACCTTTACCACTGTAGGTGTTATAAGTAGCACCTGGTATGGTCCTTTCCAGCGGGGTTCCGGGGATGACACCTGATGTCGTCTTAAGTAGATGAACCCTCTTATTTGATATCGATGTGGAGTCCCCTCATTTCCAGTTTGGTAGGCAGTGGCCAGCTTTTTTCACAGGTATCACTGAGTTCTTTTAAGAGCTTTAAGTCTGTCAAGCAAGGGGGTATAAAAGTGATGGTTAGGTCTTAGAGTTGGGATTAGGTCCCTTATTGGAGGAGGGCCACCATAGAGAATTTCACAGGGGGTACGGTTACTCAAAGAAAGAGAGGGAGTATTTCTTGCATGAAACATTGCATAAGGCAAGAGCATAATACAATCTTTTATGTTGGTCTCTATGCTTAATTTCGTTAAATCTCTTTAGTGGTTCTATTCATTCTTTCTACCTGTCCTGAACTCTGGGGTCTATAAGCACAATATAACTTCCAATTAATCCCCTGTTTCCTGGCTAACCCCTGACTTACCTGGACCATGAACACGGGTTCATTATCAGACCCTATTACCAGCTTAGCTTCCTCCAATGGTAGAGAGGCTGAGTCAGCAGCACGGGAATCACTTAGAGGGTGTTGTGGGTTAGAGGACGAGTGCAGCGGATAAGGAGGGGGAGAAGAGTCCAGTAGAGTCAAATCTTGTGACTCAGGAAGAACAGAGTTTGCAGGAGGAGGAGTAGTAGAGGGTTTGAGAGATCATGGGGGAAGGAGTAGGAGCAGAGGCAAGGGCAAAAAAAGGCTTCACCCATGGAGGAGGAGATTTGCAGAGGTCCTGAAAAGTTAAGATATATGGCTGTTGATCTGGATGACTATGTGGCCCCTGCTGAAAGACAATATCTCTGACTTCTTAAATTAGTGGTAAGTAGAAAGATCCTTCTAGGGGCCATACGACTCTAAAGGTGGGCCATTCTGAGGCACAGAGAGTCTGCCAGGTCTAGCGTTTTACTAAAAAAAGAAAGATTCTGAGCCCTTAAGCGAATTTTGGTCCAGTGATCAAGGGTCAGGGACAGAGGCATTGAAGTGCTCTGTCCCATGATGAACGATACACAAACTAAATGCAACGACACACGACACAGATATAACAAGACCATAAAGACAGGCAATGGACGTACATCACTGAGACCAGGAATCAGTAGACAGCAAAACCCGATGGAATGGCAATACCGAATCCGAAACAAAATATCACTGAATCGAGGAGACAATTGTTCCTTGATTTCCTGAGTCCTCTGCGGCGTCCCCCAGGGAGGTGCCCTGTGTCTCTGTGAGAGGTCTCTCAGCCAAAGTCGGAGAGAACTCAGGCTCTTCATCGCAAGCGATATTGCCAAGCCCTAACATGAATCCTGAAACCAGAAAGAGGTGCCTTACTTGCTCCGAGAGGAGCCCTTTGGGGTCTCTCGTCCGCCAGTGACGGAACTCGGTGGAACGTCAATATGTAAAGGTCCGGCGAGTGTCAGAGGAAGAGACCACCAAGAGACTGTCTCATGCAACAGCAAAGGGTTTATTTGGGGTCCAGCATGCTGGGGCTCAGAGCTCACTTGAATAGAGCAGAGAGCCCTGACAACAGTTTAAGCAGGGATTATTTACTTTCCTTGAGAGGGCAGGGAGGAAGTATACTGATGGGTAAGGGCGAGTGGGCGGTTTACATGCAACCTGGTGAGGGAGCATATTCTACAGTTTGGCAGTTGGGGACAGTACATTCTGGGAACAAGATTAGCAAACAGTTCTCAAGATTTCAACAGTGTTTTGTTAAGCATACAGAAAAACAGGAAGTGACAATTAACTATTTTAATAACCTTTCACTACCGACTATCCTTTTGGACTGGATGTTCTCTTCTACATTCAATTATCCAAGGTACAAGGTTCTATGTCATTGTATATCGATTTATTCAAAGCTAAGTATCCCAATCAAGGGCCCAATGTTTTTCTGGGCTTCAAATGTTACTTACATATCTGTTTTCATACATATATTTCCCCTGTACATTCTTATACATATTGCAGGTTCCCAATACCAGTATTCATTCAGCAGAATGATTCCTAACCCCGAATCGAATATGTTATCAATCCTAACCATACACTGTTACCTCAATCTAACTTTAGAGAAGAGCAGGGACAGAGTTGGTCTTACAATACAGGGATGTAGGGGATCTTCCACGTGCTGAGAACCTCAAAGGTATATGCAGTAATGATCCCTGAAGAAGATGTAGGCACCTCTGAAGGACCGGATTGAGAAAAAGTCATCTTCCATGGCGAACAACCTGGTCATGATGAAGGGTTGTGTCTGAATCAGCCTCTCTATTCTTAATGTAGAAAAGATGGAAAAATGAGACCTGTGTGGAAAGCTGTTCCTGGGTGCCTATGGTTGATATACCATTCTAACTTGTGAATGTGTCACAGTAAGCAGGGGCAGCCTCCATCTAAAGGGACCCTTGGAAGCAACTGTTAGGACAAAATGGTTGCCAAGGCAGTGACCTCATTCAGTTCCTGAAGGAAGTGACCTGACCTCACTTCCTTGGTGATGGAATGTGGGATCCAGGAAGCCAGGCACACAGATCCAGTCCCAGTTCCACTCCAATTGGTCTCACTTGTTGGATTTACCAAGGACAGAGTCAAGCTATCTTGGTACCTACAGATGTGAGGATGGCCAAATGCCAGGGATGCTCTGAATAGGGGCCTTTCCTGAGAAAGCAGGTAGTGGCACACCAATGGATTTTACATTTCTCAGTGAAGAAACCCTGGTTTGTTCCTTCTAATTACCTATTGTTCTGTTGCCCTGAATTTCAGTAAGGTCTTTGCCTCAGGCCAACCCTTTAGAAAGCCTGAAGAAAGAGTTTTCAAATGGAAATGAATGGGCAGCATCTGTGGCTCTTTGCTTAATTGCTTTGGAGAGGGATGTGTCTGAATCAGCCTCTTGGCCTGTGTGAGGCTATGGCTTAGATTCTCAGCACCTGATGGATCTAAAGAAAGATTTTATGTGCGCATCCAAAACCAAAATGGCCAAAAGAGCAGTCACTGTGGGTGAAGTATCTCGCATTCCTCTGTAAGGTTCCTGACTTCCATCAAGTGAGAATAGGAATCTTTGGGTCAAATGAGTTCTTCCAAGCCCTGCAGAGGCCAGCCCATAGCTGCTAGGGCTTTCTCATGACACCAATTGACATTAACAATCTAATCCCCAAGGTAGGTAGTCCTCAAGTTGGAGAAGCAGAGCAGTATTAACGGCAGGCCTATTTGATCATTCCTGGTTCACAAGAAGGGTGTCCCGGCCACCCAGATTTAGGCAAATGAGGGGCTGGGGAGCTTATTTTGGATACTGACTTGGGCTGCGCCCCTCATGTAAACCTCCAGCCAGAGTTTATGATGAGTGTCTAAATGGCAGAACATGAGGGCCATGTGGGAGTGTTTTGATTTTATTTGTGGTCATTTGTGTGGCAGTTGGAAGAGATGACTGGGTCCACCTGGGCTTGAACTTGCTGTGATTCCCCTTAGAGACTGAGTTCTGGAACTGACCTCAGAGGAGTATTGCCATGAATTGTGTTGGGATTTAAGAGGCCACGCATGAGAGTCGCCCTAGGAAACTGAGATCTAGTTCGAGGGTGGCTTTCCACAGGACACTGGGAATCTCAGCCAGGATATAATATGCTTTTATTCTTAAAGACTTGGCAGCCATAATTAAGATTCAAAACACGCATGGCCTCCATCTCATGGGATTCTTGGAAGCAACTGTTAGGACAAAATGGTTGCCAAGGCAGTGAAATCATTCTGTTCCTGAAGGAAGTGACCTAACCTCATTTCCTTGGTGATGGAACTCTCTGAACTTGGGATCCAGGAAGCCACTTAAACAGTGCCAGTCCTAGTCCCAGTCTCAGTGTTTTCACTTTTTGGATTTCCCGAGGACAGAGTCATTCTTTCCTGCTAACTACTGATGTTAGGATGGCCAAATAACAGGAAAGCTCTGAAGAAGGGCCTTTCCAGAGAAAGAAGGTAGTGCCTCACTGCTGGCTCCTGACAACTTCAGAGAGGTGACCAAAGACACAAGATCTGAGACACACAGGCCATTTTGGGGGAACATTGTATGGCCCTCCAGTCACAGGACACTCCGGATAGTCACAGACCTACTTGTGGGAAGGAGGTGTCTTTGTGGGTGTGGGTGTGAGTTTGTGGTTTTCTCTCATGTTCTGAAAGCATCACGGGAGTTCCAGGGTTTTCAATCATTCGAAGCCAGCGAGTTCCCTTAGCCGGGCCAGCTTCCTCCTGGGGAGGTGGGGCTGTGTGTGCTGTGGGGGAGTTATCTGGAGGGCGTAGGGCCAGCTTAGCTTCCTCCAATGGCGGAGAGGCTGAGTCAGCTGCAGGGGAATAACTTAGAGGGGGTTGGTGGTTGGGGGATGAGGGCAGGGTATAAGGAGGGGGATGAGAGTCCAGTAGAGTCAAATCTTGTGACTCAGGGAGAACAGAGGGTGGTGGAGGAGGAGAAGCAGAGGGTTTGAGAGATCATGGGGGAAGCAGTACGAGCAGGGAAAGGGACAAGGAAAGGCTTCACGCATGGAGGAGGAGACTTGCAGAGGTCCTGCAAAGTTAAGATACATGGCTGTTGATCAGGATGGCTATGTGTGCGCAGCTGAAAGACAATATCTCTGACTTTTTAAATTAGTGGGAAGAAGAAAGATGCTTCTAGGGGCAATCCGACTTGAAAGGTGAAACATTCTGAGGCACAGACAGTCTGGCAAGTCTGGAGTTTTACTGAAAAAGAAAGATTCTGAGCCCTTAAGCGAACTTTGGTCCAGTGATCAAGGGTCAGGGACAGAGACATTGAAGTGCTCTTTCCCATATTGAAAGATACACAAACAGTGAATGCAACAACACACAACACAGACAAGACAAGACAATAAAGACAGGCAATGGACGTCCAAAACTGAGACCAGGACTGCATAGCAGGCAAAACCCTATGGGCTGGCAATACCGAATCTGAAACAAAAAATCACTGAGTCCAGGAGACAATTGTTCCTCGATTTCTCAAGTCCTCGGTGGCATCCCCCAATACCATTATTCATGCAGCAGAATGATTCCTAACCCAAATCGAACATGTTATCAACCCTGACCATATACTGTTACCTCAATCTAACTTTTCAGAAGAGCAGGGACAGAGTTGGTCTTACAATCCAGGAATGTAGGGGATCTTCCATCTGCTGAGAACCTCAAAGATCCATGCAAAAATGATCCCTGAAGAAGATGTAGGCAGCTTTGAAGGACCTGATTGAGCAAAAGTCATCTTCCATGGCGAACAACCTGGTCAGGATGAAGGGTTGTGTCTGAATCAGCCTCTCTATTCTTAATGTAGAGAAGATGGACCAAATGAGACCTGTGTGGAGAGTTGTTCCCAGGTGCCTATGGTTGATATACCATTCTAACTTGTGAATGTGTCACAGGAACCAGGGGCAGCCTCCATCTCATGGGACCCTTGGAAGCAACTGTTAAGACAAAATGGTTGCCAAGGCAGTGAACTCATTCTGTTCCTGAAGGAAGTGACCTCACCTCACTTCCTTTGTGATGGAACTCTCTGATCTTGGGATCCAGGAAGCCAGTTAAACAGTGTCAGTCCTAGTTCCAGTCCCAGTGTTCTCACTTTTTGGATTTCCCTAGGACAGGGTCATTCTTTCTTGCTAACTACTGATGTTAGGATGTCTAAATGGCAGAAAAGCTCTGAAGAGGTGCCTTTCCTGAGAAAGAAGGTAGTGCCTCACCGCTGACTCCTTGACAACTTCAGAAAGTTGGCCAAAGACACAAGATCTGAGACAGGACAGGCTATTTTGGAGGAACATTGTATGGCCCTCCAGTCAGAGGACACTCCGAATAGTCACAGACCTACTTGTGGGAAGGAGGTGCCTTTGTGGGTTTGGGTATGAGTTTGGGGTTTTGTCTCATGTTCTGAGAATAGGTAGGAAAGGCGGTTTGTTTGGTTTGGAGTGAACTATTTCTAGTAAGTCTTTTGACAATGTGAGTGTTTCTATGTCTGTAATTCACTGTCCGTGGTTGTAGACATTAGAAAAGATAATGCATCAGTGGATGTGTCCTGTCTATGAGAAAGCTCCCCAGCATTCATTCTACCAAATTTAGGAATGGACTGCCGCTTGCCTTATGGATGGCCAACTCCTGCTATGGCTAAAAGAACAGTCATTGTGGATAGAGTCTCTTGACTTCCTCTGTAAGGTTCCTGATCTCAATTAAGTGAGAATAGAGATCCTTTGGGTCAAGTGAATTCTTTAAATCCTACAGAGGCTAGCTCATAGTTGCTTGGGTTTTCTCATGACATTAATTCACATAAAGAATCTAAAACGCACAGTCAGTAGGCCTCAAATTGGAGAAGCGGAGCAGTATTAATGGCAGGCCTATTTGATCACTCCTGGTTCACAGGAAGCATGTCCAGGCCACCATGACTTTAGGCAAATGAGGGGCACGGGAGCTTATTTTGTACACTGCCTTGGGCTGCACCCCTCAAGGAAACCTCCAGCCAGAGGTTATGATGAGTGTCTGTATATAAGAAGATGAGGGCAATGTGGGAGTTTTTTGGTTTTAATTGTGGTCATTTGTGTGGTGGTAGGAAGAGATGACTGGGTCCACCTGGGCTTGAACTCTGGTGTGATTCCCCATAAAGACTGAGTTCTGGAATTGACCTCAAAGAAGTATTGCCATGAATTGTGTTGGCATATTAGGAGGCCACACATAAGATTGGCCCTTGGAAACTGAGATCTACACCCAGAGTGGCTTTCCACAGAGCACTGGGAATCTCAGCCAGGATATCACATGATTTTATTGTGAAAGATTTGACAGCCATAGTTGAGAGTCAAAACACACATGGACTTCACATTGTAGACCTCAATGGGCCTGGGTTCATGTGAACTTTTGGCCACTCTTTGTGAAGCCTCTCCTGTGATAGTCCTCCAGAGCTTTCATTGAAATTAGCTTCCTCACCATTTGATGGTTATTGAATTAATTGAAAAACTCAGTGCCTCCAACTTCATTCTTGAAATATGGCTCAATATATAACATGAACTTTTTGTAATTCCCATGACCAGGTGGCACTGGAGAACCATTGGATATCCTGTTGCTGATCATGAGTGTACCAGACAGTGCCTTGATTGACTGGGTTTCACGAAAATTGTGAAGATCAGAGATGCCAGTTAGTTGGACCCTGCTGAGTAGTGGGCCTAGAACAAAGGTGGCCAGGTGTGAAATAAAACAGCTATGGTAGTTTCATGTGGATCTACCATTGGCTTCCAAATGACTTCGACTAACATTGTGCAGTCAGCAGACCCTTATATGTAAAGGCATCATGTTGTATGGATAGGTTTCAGGGCAATGTTCAGAATCAGGATGCTTTGGTAAAGGGGGCAAGCTATGTTGGACAGAAGCCTGGTTGGTGCATAATCCTACAGACCCTGTCCCACCACACGTGACAAAACTCCATCCAGCACTGTGTCCCAGTTGAACTCCTTGTATTTCGTGAAGCAATTACCGAACTCCCAGTGCATCAGGAAGAAAAACCATGAAAATTGGAGGATGACCAAATGGCTTCACAGTCCACACGAGGAGACACTTAGACACCAGTGGCCACAGTTGACCTACAAAGAGAGAATTCAGCACTGCTGCCTCATGTTCATTGGAAAATAAGATACCATGACCTCCAGGTCACATAGATGTAGACACAGCTTTGATGGTCTCACTACAAAGGAAGCTAAATCTCCTGACAACGTATATTTCAAGTGCCCAACCTCAGAGGCATTTTCTCCAGAAGTCTTTGGGCCAGCAGAGCTCCATGTTTGTGGAGTGTTTACCATGTCACTTACTTTTGGAAACTCCTCTTCCACCTCTAAGGTTGTGAACTCCGGAGCATATTCAATTCCAGATATGTATTCACAGATTTTCTAACTCATCTCCTCTAAATGTGGTATTTGGGGCGAAGGTAATATCAAGGCATTGTTCTGGATGAGAGTGGGAAGATTTTTGTGTAGCACATATTTGCATACACATTGGATTCATTTTCCAATTTTCCATTCGAAATACTCAATCCCTGATACTATCCCATACCCTACTAGACTCTGACTACTAATCCTAACATGATGGAGAAAAATAACCCAAACAGAATAGAAATACAAGCAAATCAAAGAGTCGTGTTGTATAGTTGAACTTGCCTTTTCTATTATATAGCGTAGGAGTTATAAGTCTAGTCAATTTTTTGTTGAAAGAGTTTTCCATGTGTTTTTACACTTATCAAATATATGAATTCCTGTCTCTCCCATTTCTCTGTATCCTATTCAGTACATGTATTTTTAAATGCACATATAGAATCATACCTTGTATCACACGTATTTTCTTGTGAGGTGGCTGACTTGGCAGATACAAATTGTGAGAAGAGATCACTCCTCCTAAATGCTGTTGGAACTGAAAATTCAACCTATGGGTGGGCTTCCTAGTTGAACAACTTATACATAAATCCATGTTCAGTAAAATGAATGAATACTTTTGGATACGTGGATGATATATATTTCACGATTAATTTCGATTGGCATATATATTGCTAGTTTTTAATGTGTGTGTGTGTGTGTGTGTGTGTGTGTGTGTGTGTGTGTATACACACACACTGTCCAGATTTTACTAAATATGAAATATATGTGTCTTTTGGCCACTCTTTTGGAAGCCTTACCTGTGAGAGTTCTGTAGAGCTTTCATTGAAATGAGCTTCCTCAACATTTAATGGTTCCTGAATGAATTGTAACCCACAGTGCCTCCAACGTCATCCTTGAAAAATGGCTCAGTAAATACCATAAAATGTTTGAAATTCCCATGACCAGGTGTCACTAGAGAACCTTTGGAAGTCTTCTTGCTGATCATGAGTGTACCAGACAGTGCCTTGTTTGACTTGTTTTCTTAAAAATTGTGTAGAACAAAGATGCCAGTAAGTTGTAGCCTGCTGAGAAGTAGGCCCAGAGCTGTGGTGAGCAGGTGTATGATAAAACATCTGTGGTGGGGCCATGTGGTTCTGCCATTGACTTCCAAATGGATTTTGGCTGACATGGTGCAGCCAGCAGACCCTTATATGTAAAGGCATCTTGTTATATGGAGAGGTTTTAGGGCAATGATCAGAATCAGTTTGTTATGGACAAGGGGCCAAGCTATGTGGGATAGAAGGCTGGTTGGTGAATTCGTCTGCAGACCCTGACCCTCTACACATGACATAACTCCCTCCAGCACTGTTTCCCAGTTGAACTCCTTGTATTTCATGAAGCAAATGCCAAAATACCAGTGCAGAAACAAGAAACATCAAGAAAATTGTAGGAGGAACAATTGGCTTCACAGTCAAGAAAGGGAGACACTTAGCCCCCAGTGTCCACAGTTTACCTACAAAGAGAGAATACAGCACTGCTGCCTCATGTTCTTTGGATAATAAGAAACCAAGTCCTCCAGGTCACATAAATGCAGACCCATCTTTGATGGTATCACTACAAAGGAAGCTAAAGCTCCTGACAACAACATATATTTCAAGTGCCCAACCTCAGGGGCAGTTTCTCAAGAAGTCTTTAGGCCAACAAAGTTCCACGATTGTGGAGTGTTCATCCTGTCCCTTACTTTTGAAAACTCCTCTACAACCCCCAAGGTTGTGATCTCCTGAGCATTTTCTATTCCAGATATGTATTCACCGATTTACTAATTCTTCTCCTCTAACTGTGTCTTACTTGGGGTGAAGGTAATGTCAAGGCATTGTTCTGAATGAGAATGGGTAGATTTTTTGTAGCACATATTTGCATACACAATGGATTCATTTTCCTATTTTCCATTCGAATTACTGAAATCTGACACCAACCCATACCCTACTAGAGTCTGCCCACTAATCCTAATATGATGGAGAAAAATAACCCAAGCAGAATAGAAATACAAGCAGTTCAGAGGAGGCATGGTGTATTGTTGGACTTGCCTTTTGCATGATAAAGTGTAGGTGTTATAAATCTGGTAAATTTTTAATTGAAATATTTCTCCATGTGTTTTGAAAGGTATCAAATATGTGAATTCCTGTCTCCCTTTATCTGTTGCCTATTTAGCACATGTATTTTTATATGCACATATAGAATGCTACCTGGTACCACACGTAAATTCTTGTGAGATGGCTGACGTGGCAGATAAAGATTGTGAGAAGAGATCACTCCTCCTAAACGCTGTTGGAACTGAGAAGTCAACCTATGGGTGAGCTTCCTAGTTGAACAACATTGTACATAAATCCATGTTCAGTAAAATAAATATTTTTGGATCTGTGTATGATATGTATTTCATGATGAATTTCGATTGTCATATATATTGCTGCTTTTTAATATCTCTGTGTGTTTTGTGAAAAATCTACACTCTCTATATTTTTCAAAATATGAAATATATGTCTCTTATTATACACTCCCTAAATTCATTCATGTTCATGTATGTGGTTTTATAATCAAATTTTCACAAGATTATATTCAGAAATATTCATCCACCTCAAGTACATATTTTTTTTTCTAGTACTGAACACTCACTTCAGTGAAAGGTGCATACGAATCCTTATAGTTCTAAAGTAACTGACCCAGTTTAACATCAATGCAAGTAGATTCCTATGGGAAATGTTGTGTATTTTAATGTTCATTTTTATTCAACACTGGTACATTACTATTTCTTCAATTTATGGACAACTTAGAAAATACATTTCATCCGCATTTCACAAAGTTAAAGGCATTTGGTACACTTTCAATCACTTCCTGCTTCAGATCACACGTATTCCTCCTTTTTTTTTGACTGGTCTTTTCATGATACTTCTTCCTAACGCATTATATTTGATTTCCATAATTATTTTGAAGCAAAACTCACACACTCTTTATGATAAACCATAACACTAATATTACCATTAGATGTATAATTGGTTGGAATGAATGATTGTATATCAATATAAGATTTCCTGTATATTTTCAGATATCAATTTATTCCAATTTCTAAAGTTGAAACCAGTTATATTATTTATTCACAGTATGGACTATTCATCCATTATCTCTATATTCATAGACACAGGGTACAACTTTTTTATTCCAAATACTAATTTTTGAGTTTTCAGAATATAGCTCCCTTTAATGGTGGGAGAAATACTCATGTCACCAGATCTACATATATATTTTATCATAGTAATATTCTGGATAAAAAATTCAAAGGTCACACTTATGTTTGTACCAACGCCTAAATTGAATGTGAGTAAGAATTACTAAAAACATCCATGTCCAGGATGCCTAAGGCTCTCAAATGTCAATCCTATTGGTGAGGAGATATTTGTTTCATGCTAAGATTATATATTCAACCTCAACCCTGTTGAAAATGTCTAATCCTCTCACTCACTTTATACTTTGCCTTATTTCTTAATGTCACTATTGATATCTATTTTCCTACATATTTTGCCCAGTTCATCATAGTGACTGATTCTTCACATTTGCTGACATTTACATTCATTCTCTAACAAAAACCCTATTACTAAAAAAGTCTTGGTCCAACTCCTAGACTCACTCTTCTTCCAAAACTTACTATCTTCCTAATCCTCCCGACTACCACTTCTTGACTGGATGTTCTCTTCTACATTCAATCATCTGAGGTATAGTGTTTTATTCCATTCTATATCAATTTATCTCAGACCTCAGTGCAGAATGTAATTCAAAGCTAAGTATCCCAATCAAGGGCCCAATACCTCTCAGCGCTTCAAATCTTACCTAGATTTCTGTTTTCATACTTATATTCACCTATATATTCTTATAAATATTGCAGGTTTCCAATACCATTATTCATCCAGCAGAATGATTCCTAATACAAATCGAACATGTTATTAATCCTAACTATACACAATTCCCTCAATCTCACTTTACAGAAGAGCAGGGACAGAGTTGATCTTACAATACAGGAATGTAGGGGACCTTCCAACTGCTGAGAACATCAAAGGTCCATGCAAAAATGATTCCTGGAGAAGATGTAGGCAGCAATAAAAGACCTGAGAGAGCAAAAGTATTCTTTCATGGCAAACAACCCAGTCAGGATGAAAGGATGTGTCTGAATCATCCTCTCTCTTCTTAATGTAGGGAATATTGACCAAACTAGGCCTGTGCAGACAGGTGTTCCCAGGTGCCTATGGTTTTTAAACCATTCTAACTTGTGAAAGTGTCACAGGAAGATGGGGCATCCTCCATCTTATGAGACCCTAGGAAGCAAATGTTAGGAAAAAGTGGTTGCCAAGGCAGTGACGTCATTCAGTTCCTGAAGGAAGTAACCTCACTTCACATCCTTGTTGATGGAACTCTCCGAATTTGGGTTCCAGGAAGCCAGGCACCCAGACCCAGTCCCAGCCCCAGTCCCAGTGATCCCAATTGTTTGGATTTACCAAGGACAGAATCAGTCTTTCATGGTACCTACTTATGTGAGGATGGCCAAATGTCAGGAAATTCTGAAGGGGGGCCCTTTCAGAGAAAGCATGTAGAGGCTCACTGCTGGCTCCTGACAACTTCACAGAGTTGTCCAAGGAGACCAGATCTGAGACAGGACAGGCCATTTCTGGGGAACATAGTATGGTGCTCCAGTTAGAGGACACTCTGGATAGCTCCAAACGAACATGGGGAAGGAGGTGCCTCTGTGCGTGTGGGTGTGGGTTTGTGGTTTTTTCTCATGTCCTGAGAATAGTTAGAAAAGGTGGTTTGTTTGGTTTCTAGTGAACTGTTTCTAGTTAGTCCTTTGAAAAGGTGAGTGTTTCTATGTCTGTGTATCCCAGTGTGTCCGTAGTTGTAGACATTAAAAAAGAGAATGTCTCAGTGGGTGTGTCCTGTCAAGGAGAAAACTTCCCAACATTCATCCTGCCCAATTCATGAATGGACTGTGGCTTTCCTTATCACTGGGAAACACCTACTATCTTCCTACGTTCCTGTATTCTTCCTGAATTCTGGCCACTCTCCAGAATAGGCTCATGGTTTTGTGTCCAAGATATGGACCCCTTCCAAGCTCTGTGACATGGCCATGTTTTGGATACCTGAAGGGAATGGCAAGCATCTCAGAAAACTCAGATATCAATGTGACCAGTAAAGTCTCAGTGGAGAAACCCTGCTTTGGTCCTTTTGATTACCTATTGTTATGTTGCCCTGAATATCAGGAAAGTCTTTGCCTCAGGCCACCCCTTTGTGAAGCCAGAAGAAAACAGTTTTCACATGGAAATGAATGGGAATTACCTTTGTGTTTTACAATAATACCTTCAGAGTTTAGGCTCTCATAAACTTAAAAATACATTTAGATTGTATCTCAGTGTAGAAAGTATGATGGAACTGTAAATATCTTATTGAAAAGAAGTCCAATTATAGAACACAAATGACAGACATAAATCTCCAACATGTTTTACTTTTAAGCCTAGAATTACCATACAACCTTAGAACACCAGCTTGATACAATGCTCTTTTGAAGCTTCTACCTGACAGACTTGTATACCTGGAAGATATGAACACATTAACACCACAATTACATTGATGTTTTTGTATTAACCAAGTTTAGCTTTTTAAAGAAATAACATGGCACAATTTTGTAAAACCAGTACTAGTTTAACCAGCTGTTTAATTTTTTAAGATTACTTGCTCAAAACTTACACATATAACCAACTTACACAAAACTTTTTATTATTAAACCTTTTAATTACTTAATCATATAGACTCTCTTATCCAGAAACACATTTTCCCTCTATTAAATCTATATCTAGAACCTTTTAGTTTCTCTTTTCCATTTGTTAACCTCTTTCTGTTCACATTTTGAAACAATACATGTAAATTTCTGAATTTAAGCAGATTATTTTATAGACATCAACATTATACTAGGGCGTTTTTGAACACCTAGAAAACTTATAGGCCTATTTTTAAAGACATCTTTATTTTTATCTTTTTACCCAATTTGAATTGAACCATTTGAATCACATGAATCAAAGATATTTGAATCCATTTTTAAATTTCTCATGAGCGCTCCTCATCTATCAATTGTCATATCACTGCATTATATATTGACTTACACACATACAGGCATACCGACATACAACACATAACACAAATGTAACACATAACACAATAGTAAAGGCCTTGTAGCTTTTTCAGGTGAAATCTCCATTGCAATGTTTAAAAACTCCACAGTTGATCAAAAATAGATCTGATCCGAAAACATTTACCGATCTGCAGGATAAAGATTATGAGCTCAAAAAAAGAAAAAAAAATACAGAATCTAAGAAAAAGCAGGAGTCCTAAAAAAGATGACTATTCAGTAATTAGTAAATACCATATAATGTACTTATTCGTTGAGTCTAGTTTGAGTTCAGGTAAACATAAACTTTTACTCCTTTTTATCTGTCTCTTCCTGATTGCATATCAACTTAAGTCCTGACTGACGTCTCGAAAACTGGAAAGACGCAAATTTTGAGCAGAAACCTCATGCCTAAGGCATTATAGCTATGTCATAATTTCCAGGTTTGAATGTTGAAAATTATGATGCAAGTTCAAGATGTAATTCTCAAAATTTTATATCTTTAGATTTTTCTAAACTAGAAAAATTTGCTCACACAAAACTAAAAATTGGATCATTTTTTGATAATATAAATGGCACCATCACAAAAAAGTTTCTATAAGATAATAACCCACTTTCTTTGTTCTGAAATTTCAAAAGTAGTATTAAGTTACATTAAATTGGCTGAAAAATTTTTTAAAAAACCACACACTGCCTTGGGTATCCGAAATTAAGCTTTAAATATTTCCAAGATTGTTGCTAATTAATGCCATTTCAATAAGCCAGACGAACCTTTTAATTTAGCACCATTTTTTTTTAAATCTTACACACTGAGGGGAACAGATACCATATCATAATTTATTTTCTTTGCCCAAGTTAATGCACTGGTATATCTAGTGGAATTTTCTCAGTCTACCTAGTTAAAAATTTAAACTCTTTAATATTTTTTTTAATCCTAAGTATTTAAGGTTTCTATCATGAACTATCTGAAATCAAACTAAACAATTGTTTAAACCCAATTTTATACTGTAAGATAGTGCAATGCTTTAGAAACCCATTTAGATACCAGATTGTTACAATAATAAATCATCTTTTAGATACACATTCAGCCAAGATCATCCCCAAGAAACAATCTATAATATCAACATATTACTGCATTCATTCTCCCTTTTGTTAAGCAAACAGAGGTGGAGTAATCCTTAAAGTGCAGGTAAGGAATAAGGGAGTTCCCCACAGCAAAATGGCTCGGGCAGCTGCTGCGAGTCCCTTAGCCTCACTTTTTACTTACAGGATTAGTTCCTCTGGTTCGGTTTGACCCCAGGCACCAGGCATATTCTATATCTCCCAACTTTTCAGTAGTCAGCTCCCAAATAGTTCATTTTCTGCTTGCAGTTTTTTGAGTTCTAGGCTTCCCCAAGAGGGCAGAGTGGGGACTCCTTTAAAGTCCACTCTGGGGTGTCAAAATTTATGACTGAAGGTTTGGATCCCATCCCCAAATCCAATTAATGCCAATTTAATAATGAGGACAGGGTTTTGAGAAAAGTTTATGCGAGATATCAAAGTTCTTAGACCCCAGGCATTTCCCTCTGCAGTTGGCGTGCTCAACCCAACTATGGAAAGAAAAGAAAACAGTGCTTCCCTAATCTCGCTTAACAAAGGGGAGTAAAGTACATCAAAGTTCTTTAAAACACAGCTAAGAGAGGTGTAAAAGGTGAGAACAGAAAAGCTGGCGGTTCTATTGACTTTTGGTCCCTCACAGGAGAAGCATTAGGTTAAAATTTAGCTAAAGTTACTTCCACACATCTAAGGCAGGTTGGAACACGGGACTCTGCATCGGTCCACACAATGCCATCACATTTAACAGAAACACAGACAAAAAGACACACAAAGACCATCATGCAGCTCCCGTTTGTTCACAACCCTAAGACTTTCAAACTTGTGACTCAGTGAGAATGGAGGGAAGAGGGGGAGGTGCAGAAGGTTTGAGTGATAGGATCGTGGGCAAAGGGGTCAGGTTGGAGCCAGGGACCAGAAAAGGCTTCAAGGACAGAGGCATGAAATGGCTTTGGCCCGTAATGAGAGTTACTCAAACAGAGACAACGACAATACAAACGTGACACAAACACGGACACACAGTTAACGTTTAACACGAGTTCAGAAGGAGAGATTAGAACCTAGTAACTGGCAAAACCTGATGGGTTAGACCACAAAGACAGACAGTGAATTCAACCTGAGAGACATAAGTAGCCAGCAAGACCTGTCAGGTTGGCAGCAGAGTCACCTAATTAGGAAACATCCGTCCCTCCCCGAATCGTCCAAGGAGTCCCTTGCAAGGACGTGGTCTGTGGCTTCAGGACACATCTGTCCACCACCGCCAGTGGGAACTTACGCTCTCTGCTGGCAGCCACTCTGCCAACAAAAACCGAAAACCGAAAAACCAAACCTGGTAGGGAAGATGGCCGCTGCGTACGGGGGTTGCTGAAATGCTGAGTGTGGTGCTCAGTGCAGCGGCTTTAACTGAGATTTCGTGCAGTTGGTTAGAGCTCCTTTTACAGTTAATCTGTAGTAGACCACTTGCCAAGCAGCAGGAAGAACAAAGAGATGGAAAAAGAGACGCTTGGCTGCTCAAAGCCATGGGCGCTTTGCGCGCATCTGCTTCCTCTTTCGCTTCGCTCCAGGCAGAGAACCTGAATGTGTAATCAGCAGTGGATTGTAAGTACCTGATGCAAAGAAAGTTCAGTTACTTCCGCCCCCTTTTTTAAAATATTTTTATATACAGGGAGAGTTTATGGACTGGGATTGTTCGCTGGGCTGTGGTTTCTGTGCCGAAAATCCACTCCTCAGGAGCCACCATTTGCTTTCTGCTGGCTGTCTTGATGACTCTGTCTAAATTGTCCGGCTGCCGCATCTAGAGGTTGGAGCTGGGCTAAGGGCCGAGTCCTGTCCTCTGAAGGCTGGACCGTGGCCTCGAGCGCCTAGGTCGCCTGTTCGCCGCTGCACCTTCGGGCAGAGCCTGTCTCTGGGGTCATTCTGCATTCCCCTGCTAAGGGACCTGTGCTCTGGAGGAGGGGTCCGGAGAGCCATGGTGGCAGCTGCTTGGGCCCCAGGGGATGGGCACTGGGCTGAGGAGCAATGGAGGCCGCGGTGGTTCCGCTATAGTCACAGTCGAGCGCAGCACCCATGAGCGCAGCTAACGTGAGCATGGTCCAGAGGCAGAGGCAATGGCGGCAAGGATTCATTTCTAGAAATCTGGACTGGAAACAGAAGCAGTAGTGTTACAATCCCAAGAACTTGCTTATGCCAGGAAGCTGTAAGGGTAACATCAATATCATTGAGGAGATCTAACATGGTGGCAGGTGCAGAGAGATCAAGTCTCTGACATCTTCAAATGTGCGGGCATAGGGAGCCGTAAACTGTCTAAATGCTGTTTGCTCAGGATCACTAGGCAATGCTCAGCTGATGTGGATCTGGGGCGTACAATCTGGGCCCCTCTGAACACACACACCGAGTCCGGATATGCTGCATTCAACCTCCAGTTCGCCTGCTTCTCATGACTCAGCACTAAAGATCCCGCTGAAATAATTGGTCGACCCTTCTGAATTTACAGAGGTAAAAGCCAACTGAGCCTTCATAGGCAGTGGCCAAAGGACTGAAATGGGGCTTGGGAAAGTCAGTCAGGACTCACCTGTTGCATTGGTCACCCGGCAAAGGGAAAGAACGGTCACCATTTGCACGAGATACCACCATGGCAGAGAACTGACATCAGGAGTGGAGGAGATATCTTCATTGAAACCTTTGTGACAGGTGTTTAATCCCCTAGCCATCTCTCTCCACACAGTGGAGAAACCTTAAGAGCCCTTCCCAGCTCTTTCATAAGGGCCCCTCCTAGCTCTCCTGTGACCTCCATAGCCAGACCGAGGGAATCAGGAGTGGCATTGGACTTGCGTTCAGGAGCTCTCGGCTACCGCTCCCACCAGTGCAGACAACTGAGGTCTCTTGCACCAGCTACCAGGGGCGTGGCTCCTGGAGGGCAAGCAAATTTGCTGAGGGTTCTCAGCCCCAAGCTCTACAAACTTAGGGGCTGAGGGAGGCAAACAGGGAGAGTGTGCCCAGGTATTCATGAAAACAGGGCTCCCAGGAGCAGCAGAACTGGCGTGTAGCCAGTATTGTGGTGAGCGGGGCCTGGTTTGAGGAAACACAAGAGAAGGCCCTAGGCACTCAGGATTGGAGACCCACCCAGTCTGGGACTTAGAGCTGCTGCACAGTTAATGGTTCCCACCTTTGAGAGGAGAAGCTTGGCCCAGTGGGCACAGCACCACCTACTTTAAGAGAAGTTAATCGAAATCTATGACTGCATTTATGTTTTTTTTTTCTTTTTCTTTCATTTTTATTTTTTGTTGGTGTAGTTGTTCTTTAACTTATTTTATGTTTTCAATTTTTTTTATTTTATTATTAGTAGTATTATTTCTTTAAATTTTAATTTTCATTTTTTTATTATCATTATTATTTTTTTTTAATTTCTTCCTTTCTTTATTTTCAATTTTTATCTTTTTGTTATTTCTGTAGGTGTTATAAGTACCACCTGGTATGGTCCTTTCCAGTGGGGTTCCAGGGATGACACCTGATGTCATCTTACGTAGACAAAGTCTCTTACTTGATATCGATGTGGAGTCCCCTTGTCCCCAGGTTGGTAGGCAGTGGCCAGCCGTTTTCACAGGTATCCCTGAGTTCTTTCAAGAGCTTTAAATCTGTCAAGCAAGGGGTGTGAAAGGGATCGTTAGGTCTTAGAGTTGGGGTTAGGTCCCTTCCTGGAGGAGGGGCACCATAGAGAATTTCATAGGGGGTGAGGTTACACAAAAAACAGAGTGAGTATTTCCTTCATGAAACAGTGCATAAGGCAGTAGCATAGTACAATCTTTTATTCCGGTCTCTAAGCTTAATTTTTTAAGGTCTGTTTAATGGTTATATTCATTCTTTCCACCTGTCCTAAACTCTGGGGTATATAAGCACAATGTAACTTCCAATTAATCTCCAGGGTCCTGGCTAACCCCTTACTTATCTGGCCCACGAACGCTGGTCCAGTATCAGACCCTTTTAACTTAGGCAGGCCATATCTTGGAAAAATATCTTCTAGGATCTTCTTGACCAAAATTTGCGCTATTTCTTTTCTTTTCTTTTTTCTTTTATTTTGAGGGGAAGGCTTCAATCCATCCTTAAAATGTACCTACAAAGACTAGGAGATATTTAAGTCTATACCTTGCTGGCTTAATTTAAGTAAAGTTCACTTCCCAGAATTGTCCTGGTTTGGTACCCCGTAGGTGCTTTCCTGCAGGAAGCTTGGAAGGGTAAGCATTAACTAATTGATGGACCCGACAGGCTTTTGTTACCCATTCAGTTATTTCCTTCACTGTGAGTCGGTTAGTGGAAAACTCTGTTCTTGATCCTTCAGGAATGCCTGCAGATTCTTTGAACCATGGTGAGTGAGTTGATGTACATTTTCTACTGACATAGTTAGAGCCGTGACTCTTGGAATTTCTACTGAAGGATTTAGAAATTCCACTTGGGGGCCTTCAGGGTTAAAAGTTATTTTGGCCCAGAGCTTGGTGAGCAGATCTCTGTCCATCAATGGGGCCAGGCATTCTGGGATTACTAGGGAGAAATGATGGATTTTTCCTTTCCCCAAGTCAATGGTCCTCTTAGTTGTCCAAGTCCGATATTTACTGCCATTAGTTTTTTGAACTAGAGACCTTTTATTAGATAGAGCGCCTATTGTGGCTTTAAGGGCTGAGTATATTGCCCCGGTATCCAGTTTACTGGGGTCTCCTCCACTTCAAAAGTTTCCCTGAGCTCGGGGAAGGGATATGAGACCCGACTTTCTTAGTCATCCTCCAGAGTCAGAATGGCTGGCTGGCCTGGCTGTCACTTTCTAAGGCAATTTTGACCCAGTGTCCTTTTTCTTTAGAGTAGGCACATTGATCTGAGGCCAGGGGTGGCCTCTGTCGTGGGCCAACTTATCCCTTCTTGTCTCCCTGTTTCTTAATTTCTGGCCTATTTGTTGTTGTGACCAGGACCTTAGTCAACACCTTAGTCTGCCTTTTGCTTCATTAACCTCACTTTGCTCCCTTCTCTTCCTCAGTTTCTCTCTTACAGTATATCTTCTCAGATTCTCTGACGAAATCTCTCAAAGTGATATCTTGTAATCAATCTAAGCTTTGTAAATTTGTTTTAATATCGATTGCAGTTTGCCCATCATGACAGATGCCTTCTGATTCTCTGCCTGAGGATCGAAAGGAATATATGTCCTATATGACTCCATAATTCTCTCTAGAAACATAGAGGGAGATTCATCTGGCCCTTGAATAATCTCTCTTACCTTGGCCAAATTAGTTGGTCACTAGCGGCTGTTTGGAGACCCAGTATTAGAACCCAGCTATAAGTGGACAGAAGCTCCCTACTTTCAAAGGTGTTGGGGTCACAGTTGGGTCGGTTAAAGGGAAAGCCGGCTTTGATTATGTTGGGTAGTTGTGTCGGATGAACATCTGGTCCGAGGATATTTTTTTCTAGGTTCCTGGAGGATTCCCTTTTGTTCCTCTGTCTTGAAGAGAGTTCCTAGGAGTTGTTGGCAGTCTTCTGAAGTAGGCTGTTGTGAAAACATTAATGACTCAACCACACCTGAGAGCTGTGTTGGGTACTCGGAAAAGGGGGATTGTAATTTTTTAAGTTATATAGGTCTGGAGAGAGGCCAATACTGGTAGGCTTGCATTTTTCCCCCATGGCCATCGATAACCATTGGCCTCTAGGGAAGGAGGGGGAGCATCCCGAGAGTTCCAGGGTTTTCAATCTTTTGCCACCAGCGCATTCCTTTAGCTGGGCCAGCTTCCTCCATGGGAGAAGGTGCTGTGTGTGCCACAGGGAAATTATCTTGAGGGCGCTGGGCCGGCTTAGCTTCCTGCAATGGACGAGAGGCTGAGTCAGCAGCAGGGGAATCACTTAGAGTGTGTTGGGGGCTGGGGAACCAGGGCAGGGGATAAGGAGGGGGAGGAGAGTCCAGTAGAGTCAAATCTGGTGACTCAGGGAGAACAGAGGGTGGAGGAGAAGAAGAAGAAGAGTGTTTGAGAGTTCCTGGGGGAAGAAGTTGGAGCAGGGGCAGCGGCAAGGATAGGCTTCACCAATGGAGGAGGAGCTTTGCAGAGGTCCTGCTGAGTTAAGATACATGGCTGTTGATCCAGATGGCTATGTGGCCCTGGCTAAAAGCCAATATCTCTGACTTTTTAAATTAGTGGGAAGTAGAAAGATCCTTCTAGGGGCCATTCACCTCCAAATGTTGGCCATTCTGAGGTACAGAGAATCTGCAACATCCGGCACTTTACTAAAAAAGAAAGATTCTGAGCCCTTAAGCGGACTTTGGTGCAGTGATCAAGGGTCAGGGAAAAAGGCATTGAAGTGCGCTGTCCCATAATGAAAGATACACAAACAGTGAAAGCAACGACACATGACACAGACAAGACAAGACAATAAAGACAGGCAATGGACGTCCAACACTGAGACCAGGACTGATTTGCCAGCAAAACCCGATGGGCTGGCAATACCGAATCCGAATCAAAATATCACTGAGTCGAGGAGACTATTGTTCCTCAATTTCCGGAGTCCTCTGTGGTGTCCTCCAGAGACATGGCTTGAGTTCTGTAACACCACTGTCAGGCATCGTCAGAGAGAGCTCACACTCTTCATTGACAGTCAATTTGCCAAGCCCTAACCTGAAACCTGAAACCAGAAAGAGGCGCCTTACTTACCTGAGAGGGGTCCTTTGGGATCTCTCGTCCACAACTGCTCGATCAAGGTGGAACCTCCATATGTAAAGGTCGGGCTAGCGTCAGAAGAAGGGACAACCAAGAGACTTTATCATGCAACAGCAAAGGATTTACTGGGGGTCCAGCATGTTTGAGCTCAGAACTCACTTGAACAGAGCAGAGAGCCCTGAGAACAGCTTAAGTAGAGCTTATATACTTTCCTTGGAGAGGGCAGAGAGGGAAGTTTATTGATGAGTCTGGGCGACTGGGCGGTTTGCGTGCAACCAGGTGAGGGAGTACATTCTGCAGTTTGGCAGTAGGGAACGGCACATTCTGGGAACAAGATTAGCAAATATTCTCAAAATTTCAAAAGTGTTTTGTTAAGCATACAGAAAAACAGGAAGTGACAAGTACCTATTTTATTAAGCTTTCACTACTGACTATCCCTTTTTTACTGGATGTTCTCTTCTACATTCAATCATCCAAGGTACATGGTCCTATGCCCCTGTATATGGATTTATCTGAGACAACTTTGCAGAAAGTAATTCAAAGATATGGATATCAATCAGGGGCCCAATGCCCTTCTGGGCTTCAAATCTTATTTAGATTTCTGTTTTCATACATATATTTCACCTATGTTTTATATATATATATATATATATATATATATATATATATATATATATATATATATATATATATATATCATAGTATATATTTCATCCACGATTTCACAAATTTACAGGCATTTGTTTCACGTTCAATCAATTCCTTCTTCAGAACACATGTATTCCTCCAGGTCTCTTGACTGGTCTTTTCATGAGACTTCTTGCCAAACACATTATTATTGATTTCCATAATCACTTTTGAAGCAAAACTCACACACTGTTCATGATAAACCATAACCCTAATATTACCATTAAATGTGGAACTGGTTGGAATGAATGATTGTATATCAATATAAGATTTTCTGTATATTTTCATGTATCAATTCAAAAAATTATTTAAAATTGGAACCAGTTATATTATTTATTCTCAGTATGGTCTATTCATGCATTATCTCTATATCCAAAGACACGGGGTACACCTATTGTACCCCCAATACTAATTTATACGTCTTCAAAATATTGCTCAAAGAAATGGTGGAAGAAATACTCATGTCACCTGATCTCCTTATACATTTTATCACAGTAATATTCTGGACACAAAAAGCAAAGTTTACACTTATGATTGTACCAGAGCTTTCATTGAAATGAGCTTCCTCACCATTTAATGGTTCCTGAATGAATTGTAAGCCACAATGGCTCCAACTTCAACCTTGTAAAATGGATAGATGAATACCATGAAATTTTTGAAATTCGCATGACGAGGTGGCAATGAAGAACATTTGGATGTCCTGTTGCTGATCATTATTATACCAGACAGTGCCTTGATTGATGGGTATAATGAAAATGGTGTAGAACTGAGATGCCGGTTAGTTGAAAACTGCAGAGTAGTTGGCCCAGAGTAGTGATGTGCAGGTGTGTGATAAAATATTTGTGGTGGTGCCATGTGGATCTGCCATTGACTTCCAAATGGCTTTTAGCTGATATGGTGCACCAAGCAGACCCTTATATGTAAAGGTGTCTTGTTATATGGAGAGGTTTCAGGGCAATGTTTAGAATCAGTTTGCTATCATCAAGGGGGCAAGCATATGGGATAGAAGCATGGTTGGTGCGTTCTCCTGCAGACTCTGAACCACCACATGTCACAAAACTCCCTCCAACACTGTGTCCCAGTTGAACTCCTTGTATTTCCTGAAGCAAATACCAATCTCCCAGTGCAGCAGCAAGAAACACCACGAAAATTGGAGGATGACCAAATGGCTTCACAGTCCACATGGGAGACACTTCGGCCCAGTGGCCTCAGTTTACCTACAAAGAGAGAATTCAGCACCGCTGCCTCATGATCATTGGAAAATAAGAAACCATGTTCTCCAGGTACCATAGATGCAGACCCAGCTTTGATGGTTTCATGACAAATGAAGATAAAGCTCCTGACAACAACATATATTTCAAGTGCCACACCTCAGAGGCAGTTTCTCCAGAATTCTTTTGGCCAGCAGAGCTCCATGGTTGTGTAGTGTTTACACTGTCCCGTACTTTTGGAAACTCCTCTACCAGCTCCCAGGTTGGGAACTCCTGAGCATTTTCCATTCCAGATTTGTATTCACAGATTTTCAAACTCTTCCCCTCTAATTGTGTCTCACTGGGCCAAAGGTAATGTCAAGGCATTGTTCTGGATGAGAGTTGGAAGTTTATTGTGTAGCACATATTTGCATACACATTGGATTCATTATCCTATTTACCATTTGAAATACTGAATCCCTGACACTAACCCATACCCTAATAGACTCTGACTACTTATCCTAAAATGATGGAGAAAAAGAAACCTAACAGGATAGAAATACAGGCCTTTCATAGGAGGCATGGTGTATACTTGGATTTTCCTTCTGCTTTATCAAGGGTATGTGTTATCATTCTTGTCAATCTTTCATTGGAATATTTCTCCATGAGTTTTTAAAGTTAACACATATGTAAATTCCTGTCTCCTTTTCTGTGTAGCCTATTCAGAACATGTATATTTTTATGCATATATAGACTTCTACCTGGTATCACACGTACATTCTTGTGAGCAAACTGACTTTGGAATTTACAAATTATGAGAATACATCACTGCACCTAAATACTGATGGAACTGAAAATTCAACCTATGGGTGAGCTTCCTAGTGAACAACATTAAACATAAATCCATGTTCAGTAAAATTAATATTTTTAGGTATGTGGATGATATATGTTTCATGATAAATTTCGATTGGCATATATATTGCTACATTTTAATGTGTGTGTGTGTGTGTGTGTGTGTGTGTGTGTGTGTGTGTATATATATATATATATATATATATATATATATATATATATATATATATATATCTCCAGATTTTCCAAAATATGAAATATATGTGTCTTATTATACACTCCGTAAATTCATTCTAGTTCGTGTATGTGGATTTATAATCAACATTTCACATTTCACAAGATTATTCTCAGAAATATTCAACCACCTGAAATACATATTTGTTTACTAGTACTGAAAACTAACTTCAGTGAATGGTCCTTATATATCCTAATATTTCTATAGTAACTGACCAGGATTAACATCAATGCAGTTAGATTCCTATGGGACATGATATGTATTTTGAAGTTTGTTTTTATTCAACACTGGTACATTACTTTTTCTTCAGTTTATGGACATCATAGGATATATCCTTTCATCCACAAGTTCACAAATTTATAGGCATTTGGTTCACTTTCAATCACTTCCTCTTTCAGAAAACATGTATTCCTTTATGATTATTTAGTGGTCTTTTCACTAGACTTCTTTCTAAACATATTATTTTCGATTCTTTAATCATTTTTGAAGCAAAACTCACACACACTTCATGATAAACCGTAACCCTAATGTTACCATTAGAAGTACACAAAGTACACCTATTTGTACTCCCAATACTAATTGATACATGTTCAAAATATTGCTCCCAGAAATGGTGGAAGAAATACTCATGTCACCTGATCTACATATACATTTTATCACAGTGATATTCTGGACACAAAATGCAAAGATCACACTGATGATTGTAACAAAGCCTAAATGGAAAGTGAGCATGAATTACTAAAAACATCCATGTCCAGGTTACTTAATGCTCTCAAATGTCAATCCTATTGGTGACTACATGTTTGTTTCTTCCTTAGATTATATATTCAACCTCAACCCTGTGAAAATGTTTAATCCTATTACTCACTTTATAATTTGTCTGATTTCCTAATGTCTCTATTGATATCTGCTTTCCTACATATTTTCCCCAGTTCATCAATGTGACTGACTCTTCACATGTGCTGATATTTACATTCACTCTCTACCCGAAACCCTATTGCTGAAGAACTTTTGGTCCAGATCCTATATTCACTCTTCTTTCTAAACCTTCCGACTATCTTCCTAATCCTACCGACTCTCACTTTTTGACTGGATGTTGTCTTCCACATTCAGTCATCCAAGGCACAAGGTCCTATGCCATTGTATATCGATTTATCAGAGACATCTGTGCAGAACATAATTCAAAGCTAAGTATCCCAATCAAGGGCTCAATAGCCGTCCGGGCTTCAAATCTTACATACATTTCGGTTTTCATACTTACATTTCACCTGTATATTCTTTTAAATATCGCAGGTTCCAAATACCATTATTCATCCCCCAAATTATTTCTAACCCAAATCGAACCTGTTGTTAATCCTAAGCATACACTCTTCCCTCAATCTAACTACAGAAGAGCATGGACAGAGTTGGTCTTACAATAGAGGAATGTAGGTGATCTTCCACCTGCTGAGAACCTCAGAGTTCCATGCAGATATGATCCTTGGAAAAGTTGTAGGCAGCTATGAAGGACCTGAGAGAGCAAAACTTATTTTACATGGCAAACAACCTGGAGAGGATGAACGGATGTGTCTGAATCAGGCTCTCTCTTCTTAATGTAGAGAAGATGGACCAAAGCAGGCCTGTGTGGAGAGAAGATCCCCGTTGACTATGGTTGATATACCATTCTGACTTGTGAAAGTGTCACAGAAAGTAGGAGCACCCTCCATCTCATGGGACCATTTGAAGCAACTGTTAGAACAAAGTGGTTGCCAGGGCAGTGACCTCATTCATTTTTGAAGAAAGTGACTTCACCTCACTTACTTGGTGATGGAACTCTCTGAACTTGGGATCCAGGAAGCCAGGCACCCAGAGATAGTCCCAGTCACTGTCCCAGTGGGATAACTTGTTTCGATTTACCAAGGACAGACAGTCTTTTTTGGTATCTACTGATGTGAAGATGGACAAATGCCAGGAGAGCTCTGTAGAGGGACCTTTCCTAAGAAAGCAGGTAGTCCCTCACAGTTGGTTCCTGACAACTTCACAGAGTTGGCCGAGGAGACCAGATCTGAGACAGGACAGGCCAATTCAGGGTAACATACTATGGTCGACCAGTCCGAGGACACTCTGGATAGTCAAAGACTTATTGGGGGTAGGAAGTGCCTTTGTGGTTGTTGGTGTAAGTTTGTGGTTTTTATTCATGTTCTCAGAATAGGTAGGAAAGGCAGTTTGTTTGGTATGGAGTGGAGTACTTCTAGAAAGCCGTTTGACAAGGCTAGTGTCTGTGTATCCCACTGTGTCCGTGTTTGTAGACATGAGAAAAGAGAATGCATCAATGAATACGTCCTGTCTAGTAGAAAGCTTCCCAGCATTCATCCTACTCAATTTATGAGTGGATTGTAGCTTGACTTATGGATGAGCAACCCCTACTATCCTCCTATGTTCCTGTTTTCTTCCCGAATTCTGGCCACTATCCAGAATAGGCTCATGTTTTTGTGTCCAAGATATGTGCCACCTCCAAGCTCTGTGACATGACCATGTACTGGATAGCAGAATGGAGTGGCGAGCATCGCAGAAAATGCAGATATCAATGTGACCAGGAAAGTCTCAGTGGAGAAACCCTGCTTTGGGCCTTTTGCTTACCTATTGTTCTGTTGCCCTGAGTGTAAGAAAGTTTCTTGCCTCAGGCCACCCCTTTTTGAAGCCTGAAGAAAACAGTTTTCAAATGGAAATTAATGGGCATCACCTGTAGCTCTTTGGTTAATTGCTTTGGAAAAGGATGTGTCTGAATAAGCCTCTTGTCCCTGTGTCAGGCTATGAGTTAGATTCTCAGCACCTGATGGATCTAAAGTACGTTCCCATGTGTGTATCGAAAACCGAAATGTAAAAATATCAGTCATTCTGGAAGAAATCTCTTGCCTTTCTCTGTTAGGTTCCTGACCTCCATCAAGTGAGAATAGGGATCCTTTGGTTAAAATGAGTTCTTCAAAGGCCTGCAGAGGGTAGACAATAGGTGCTTGTGTTTCCTCATTACTCCAAATCACATAAAGAATCTATACCTGACAGTCAGTAGGCCTCAAATTGGAGAATCAGAGCAGTATTAACGGCAGGCTTATTTGATCACTCCAGGTTCAGAGGAAAGGGGTCCAGTCCACCCTTACTTTAGGCAAAAGAGGGGCAAGGGAGCATATTTTGGACACTGTCTTGGGCTGCACCCATCATGTAAACCTTCAGCCAGAGGTTTTGATGAGTGTCTCAATGGAAGAAGATGTGGGCCATGTGGGAGTGTTTTGGTTTTAATTGTGGTTGGAAGAGATTACTTGGTCCACCTCAGCTGGAACTCTGGTGTGTTTCCCCTAAGAGACTGAGTTCTGGAACTGAACTCATACAAGTATTGCCATGAATTGCGTTGGGATTTTAGGAGGCCACGCATGAGAGTCGCCATTGGAAACTGAGATCTAGGCTCAGGGTGGCTTTCCACACAGCACTGGGAATCTCAGCCAGGATATCACATGATTTTTTTTCTGAAAGTCTTGGCAGACATAGTTGAGAGTCAAAACAAACATGGACCTGACTTTGTAGACCTCAATGGGCCTGGATTAACGTGACCATTTTGCCACTTTTTTGGATGACTTGCCTTTGAGAGTTCTCCAGAGCATTCATTGAAATGAGCTTCCTCACCATTGAATGGTTCCTAAAATAATTGGAACTCACAGTGCCTCCAATATCGTCCTTGAAAAATGGCTAGATAAATACCATGACATTTTTGAAATTCCCTTGACCAGGTGGTACAGGAGAACCTTTGGATGCACTGTTGCTGATCCTGAGTGTACCAGACAATGCCTTGATTGACTGGGTTTCATGAAAATGGTGTAGAACAGAGATGCCAGTAAGTTGGAGCCTACTGAGTAGTTGACAAAGAGCAGTGGTGTGCAGTTTTGTGATAAAATTTCTGTCCTGGGGCCTTGTGGATCTGCCATTGACTTCCAAATGGCTTGTGGCTGACATGGTGCATCCTGCAGACTCTTATATGTAAAGGCATCTTTTTATAAGGAGAGGTTTAACCGAAATGTTCACAATCAGGTTATTATGGTCAAGGGGGCAAACTATGTGGGATAGAAGCCTGATTGGTGCATTCTCCTGCAGATCCTGACCCACCATACCTGACAGAACTCCCTCCAGCTCTGAGTCCCAGTTGAGCTCCTTGTATTCCGTGAAGCAAATACCAAATTCCCAGTGCAGCACCAAGAAACACCACGAAATGTGGAGGATGACCAAATGGACTCACAGTCAACATGTGGATACACTTAGCCCCCGTGGCAACAATTTGCCTACAAAGAGAGAATTCAGCACTACTGCCTCATGTTCATTGGAAAATAAGAAAGCATATCCTCCAGGTCACAGAGAATCAGACCTAGCTTTGATGGTCTCACTAGAAAGGAAGCTAAAGCTCCTGACAACAACATATATTTCAAGTGCCCATCCTTAGAGGCAGTTTATCAAGAAGTCTTTAGGCAGGCAAAGGTCCATGTTTGTGGAGTGGTTTACCCTGTCTCTTACTTTTGGAAATTCCTCTACCATATCCAAGGTTGTGAACTCCTGATAATTTTCCATTGCAGATATGTATTCAAAGATTTTCTAACTCTTCTCCTCTAATTGTGTCTTACTTGGGGCGAAGGTGATGTCTAGGCATTGTTCTGGATGAGAGTTGGAAGATTTTGTGTAGCACATATTTGCATACACATTGCATTCATTTTCCTATTTTTCATACGAAATACTGAATCCCTGACACTAACCCACACCCTTCTAGACTCTGAATACTAATCCTAATATGATGGAGGCAAATATCCCAAACACTAGAGAAATACAAGCAGTTCAGGGGAGGCATCATGTATAGTTGGACTGCCTTTTTGCATGATTTTTCGTAGGTGATACAAATCTAGTGAATTTTTAATTGAAATAGTTCTCCATTGATTTTAAAGTTCACTTATGTGTGAATTCCTGTCTCCATTTCTCTGGAGCCTATTCAGCACATGTATTTTTATATGCACAAATAGAATCCTACTTAGTATCACTCATACATTTTTGTGAAGTGGCTGACTTGGCAGAAAGAAATTCTGAGAATAGATCACTCCTCCTAAATGCTTTTGGAACTGAAAATTCAACCTATGGGTGAGCTTCCTAGTTGAACAAGATTATACATAAATCCATGTTCAGTATACTGAATATATTTGAACCTGTGGATTATGTATATTTCATGATGAATTTTGTTTGGCATATATATTGCTACTTTTTAATGTGTCTGTGTGTGTTTTTTGTATATATATATATATATATATATATATACACTCTCCTGACTTTTCAAAATATGTAATATTTGTGTCATATATACACTCCCTAAATTCATTCATGTTAATTAATGTGGATTTATAATCAAATTTTCACAAGTTTATGCTCAGATATATTCATCCACCTGGAATATATTTTTGTTTCCTAGTACTGAAAACTAACTTTATTAAATGGTCCTTACAAATCCTATTGTTTCTACAGTAACTGACCCAGTTTCACATCAATGCAAGTAGATTCCAATGGGACATGATGTGTATTTTGACGTTCATTTTAATTAAACACTGTTACATACTATTTCTTCGGTTTTTGCACATCATAGGATATATATTTCATCCACAAGTTAGTAAATTTATAGGCTTTTGTTATACTTACAATCACTTCCTGCTTCAGAACACATGTATTCCTCTATGTTTCTTGACTCGTCTTTTCATGAGACTTCATTCCAAATACATTATTTTCCATTTCCATAATCACTTTTGAAGCAAAACTCACACACCCTTCATGATAAAACATAACCCTAATATTACCATTTGATGTATAACTCGATGGAATGAATGATTGTATATCAATATAAGATTCCTTATATATTTTCAGATATCAATTCAATCCATTATTTAAAGTTGAAACAGTTATATTATTTATTCACAGTATTGTCAATTCATGCATTACTTCTATATTCATAGACACAGGGTACAACTTTTGTACCCCCAATACTAATTTATACGTCTTCAAAATATTGCTCCCAAAATGTTAGAAGAAATACTCATGTCACCTGATCTACATATACATTTTATCCCAGTAATATTCAGATCACAAAATGCAAAGGTCACACTTATGATTGTACCAAAGCCTAAATGGAAAGCAATCCTGGATTACTAAAAACATTCATGTCCAGGTTGCCTACTGCTCTCAAATGTCAATGATATTGGTTAGTACATATTTGTTTCTTCCTAAGTTTATATATTGAAACTCAACACTGTTGATAATGTCTAATCCTATCACTCACTTTATACGTTGCCTGATTTCATAATGTCTCTATTGATATCTGCTTTCCTACGTATTTTCTCCAGTTCATCCTATACTCACTCTTCGTCCTAATCCTACCAGCTATATTTCTAATCCTACCGACTATCCCTTTTTGAATGGATGTTCTCTTCAACATTCAATCATCCAAGTAAAGGTCAGTCGAGCGTTGGAGGAAGAGTCCACCAAGAGACTATCTCATGAAACAGCAAAGGGTTTATTGGGGGTCCAGCATGCTGGTACTCAGAGCTCACTTGAATACAGTAGAGAGCCCTGAGAAAAGCTTAAGCAGAGCTTATATACTTTCCTTTGTGATGGCACGGAGGGAAGTTTATTTATGGGTCAGGGCAAGTGGGCAGTTTGCGTGCAACCGGGTGAGGGAGTACATTCTGCAGTTTGTCAGTTGGGGACAGCACATTATGGGAACAAGATTAGCAAACATTTCTCAAGAATTCAACAGTGTTTTGTTAAGCGTACAGAAAAAAAGGAAGTAACAAGTGCCTATTTTATTAACCTTTCATCCCCCAATTCTTCTTCTGGCTACTTTTAATCATAAAAGTGATCATTGCCGGGTGTCACATTCTATGTCTGCTAGTGGGGTATTACCATAAGTTCAACTTGTCCAATTTGAGCTTAGAGAAAAGAAATTACACGGTTTAGCAAACAGGATTTTATAGTTAGCAATAATATGAGGATTATTATTGGACTGGCCAGGGTTGATAAATTCATAGTTAACGAGGGGACTGTGTGAACCAAGACTCAAACCACCCTTTATGGGCCTCCCTCTCTCGTTGACACTCTTCAAGGCATTTTTTAATTTACTCATAGATTTTTTAACAACTCCACTATGGTCAGCATAAACACAACATTCTTCCATCGATGCAGAACAAAGGACCCCTTCTCTCATGAAGAGGAGGATCAACACTCGACTGTTCTGTAAAACAACTTCAGAGAGAGAGGTTAAAAATTCCTGAAAAGCTGTGATAGAGGTTTCTAATATCTTTAAGTTTTGGTGTATTGTTGCTTCTTATTGGGTCATTTGATGTGTCTCATGGACCAAGGCAGTAGTTCTTGTGCCCACCCCTGCAGCAACTCCTATTCCTAATAGGATGGCTAAAGTGAGGGATATATGTTCCCAGTGGAACCGGGTTTTATGGCCACCTATTTGAACTTCAAATGAGCCTGCGTCATAAGAAAGCACTCTGGGAAACATCTGCAGCATTACACAATTAATCCCAGCTGTTGACCATTTGATGAAAACATAAACAATGTTTAAGTATATAGAATTATACTGTTTTAGGCACGGACAAGGCAAGGCACCTAAGATAGTACCAAAGACAGGGAGACAGTCTTGTTTGTTGCAAACGGTTTCAGAGGGCATTACTTCTGTTGTAATCAACTAATCCCCTGAAACCCAAGTTTCGGTAGTTTCAGAATTTTGTACCCAACATGTAAGGGAAGGGGCTCAGAAGTTCACAGTCTGCAGAAGTTCACAAAAGGCAGTTTTTTTCCTGCTTTTTCCTCTGTTCTGGGCAAGTTAACTTTTCAAGGACACCTGGGTGAGGGAGAGCTTTTTCTTCCCTTTATATTTTCCCCCTGCCAGCTGTTACCATTTAGCCCAGTTGGTAACATCTTTATCATAAAAATCTAGCCATCTCTGTGAAGCCCCAGCTCAAGGCCAGAGGCCTTGTTCACATATTTTGTGAAAAACTAGTAATGAGGTGTCTAGCGTAGGAGTGCTGATTGTTTTAGCCAGTGGCCAAGTAGAAGAGGGCAACACTAAAAGAGGAAGTTTATCTACTCTGAACTCTTTTATAGGGACTCTTTTTCTGAAAGCCCTAAAGTCAGCCATGGTGAAGACTTCTGGAGAAGGTCAGTTAAGACTTTTCTGAGGGCCTGGTACAGAGGGGGAAGACAGGGAAGGTGTGGCTGTGAGCAGCTCCATTGATCTGAATGAGGTAGGAGAGATGTAAAAGAATAATGGGAAAGGGGTCTGGGATTTTCCTAGAAACAAAAAGTTGAGCAGTAGAACAGGTAGAGCAAAGGGGAAGACGGGAGTTAGTATCCCTAAAAAACTGTGAGGGACTTTAAATTCTTAGTAACCTGTTTTCAGTGATGACAAAGAAATTTTAAAGGCCATTTTCATTTCATTTTGGATAGGGGTCTAAGGGCTCTCCTCAGCTGATTTGAGCTTTGGGTTAACTGGTAAGAGGACGTGCTGGGACCCGGTGTGGGCTCTGACAGGAGAAGAGATTAGTGAGTGGGTGGAGGGGTACCTATGTACCTGCTACCTCAGCAAGAGAGTAATGGTCTGAGAATTGGCGGAGGTTTGGGTTTTTGATCTAGAAATTGGAGGGGAGAAATCATGTTGCTGAGGTGCGAGTGACCGCTGCAGGTCTGGAGCAGAAGGCTGTGTGTGAGGATCTATTGGAGAAGCATAGTTCAGGATGTGAGCAAAGGAGGGAAAAGGCCTCCACATAGGGGAATCACCTTTCACCTTTTTGATCATTTGCAGAAGTTAAAAAGGTCATGCAGATTTGAGGATCAAGAGACCCCTCTGTGGGCCATCAGTTTTGGTTATCTAATTGGTAATATGGCCAATGCTTTGTACAGAAATTGATTAGGAGTTTGGGTTCCATCAGGCACTTCCTGTATGCTCACATCCCCATGACTTACAGAAGAAGTCGGCTATCCCCCAACACAGCCGTGAGTTTTGTGTCTTTGATAGACCGCCGGGCAAACAGTAATCTAGGCAAGCCAACCTGCATCTGGCTCACGTGTCGCTACATCCATAATGATTGTTTCCATTATCTATTGTGTAGAAGGGATTTAATGGAATTTTAGTGGGATCCTCTTCATCAGGGATATCCCAATAGGAAAGACCTATACCCAGCTGACAAATATCTGGGGGGAGAGATGGCCACCAGGTCCCTAAATGGGCTGTATGCAAGATAGACCATACTTCTTTTCCAGTAGGATTGTGATCAGCCATCGCTGCTGAACGGGCTGATGAGGGTTAGTACTACTGGTGGTGAAGGGGAGAGTCTATAGCCTTATCCACATTTCGAATACACATTTTGAAAGTGTTACCAGTCTTTTCCAGTTTCCAGTCAGTGTCTGGACAGGCCGCAGGCTTGAGATGAGAGATATGGATACAGGAAGAGATTCTGTCTACCTTTACTGCTGTAGGTGTTATAAGTAGCACCTGCTATGGTTCTTTCCAGCGGGGTTCCAGGGATGACACCTGATGTCATGTTACCTAGACGAAGTCTCTTACTTGATATCGATGTGCAGTTCCCTCTTCCCCAGTTTGGTAGGCAGTGGCCATCTGTTTTCGCAGGTATCCCTGAGTTCTTTTAAGAACTTTAAGTCTTTCAAGCAAGGGGGTGTGGAAGGGATCGTTAGGTCTTAGAGTTGGGGTTAGGTCCCGTCCTGGAGGAGAGGCACCATAGAGAATTTCATAGGGGGTGAGGTTACACAAAGAAACAGAGGGAGTATTTCTTGCATTAAACAGTGCATAAGGCAGGAGCATAGTCCAATCTTTTATGCCGGTCTCTAAGCTTAATTTTGTTATGGTCTCTTTAATGGTTCTATTCATTCTTTCTACCTGTCCTGAACTCGGTGGTCTATAAGCACAATGTAACTTCCAATTAATCCCCAGGGTCCTGGCAAACCCCTGACTTACCTGAGCCACAAACGCCAGTGCATTATCAGACCCTATTACTTTAGGGAGGCCGTTTCTTGAAAAAATATCTTCCAGGATCATTTGACCACCATTTGTGTTGTTTCTTTTTTTTTCTTTTTTCTTTTTTTTTTTCCTGGGGAGGGCTTCAATCCATCCTGAAAATGTATCTACAAAGACTAGGAGATATTTCAGTCCATCCCTTGCTGGCTTAATTTTAGTTAAGTCCACTTCCCAGAATTGTCCTGGTCTGGCTCCTCGTAGGTGCTTTCCTGCAGGAAGCTTGGAAGGGTAAGCATTAACCAATTGATGGACCCGAAAGGCTTTTGTAACCCGTTTAGTTATTTTCTTTCGCTGTGAGTCGGTTAGTGGAAAACTCTGTTCTTGATCCTTCAGGAATGAATGCAATTTCTTTGAACCAAGGTGAGTGAGTTGATGTACATTTTCTACTGTCATATTTAGAGCCGTAATTATAGGAGTTTTTACTGAAGGATTTAGAAATTCCAATTGGGGGCCTTCAGGGTTAAAAGTTATTTTGGCCCGGAGCTTGGTGAGCAGATCTCTGCCCATCAATGGGGCAGGGCATTCTTGGATTACTAAAAAGGAGTGATGGATATTTTTTCCCCTGGTCCATGGTCCTCTTAGTTGTCCAAGCTCGATATTTACTGTAATTAGCCCCTTGAATTAGAGACCTTTTATTTGAAAGAGAGCCCAATGGGGCCTTAAGGGCTGAGTATATTGCCCCTGTATCTACTTCATAGTTTACTGGGGTACCCTCTACTTCAAAAGTTACCCTGACCTCTGTGAGGAGATCTGAACCCCGACGTTCTTAGTCATCCTCCAGAGTCAGAATGGCTGGCTGGCATGGCTGTCTCTTTCTAGGGCCCTCTTTGACCCAGAGTCCATTTTCTTTACAGTAGGCACATGGATCTGAGGCCAGGGGTGGCCTGTAGTGTGGGCCCAGGTATTTCTTCCTGTCTCCATGTTTCTTATTTCTGGCCTATTTGTTTTTGAGACCAAGACCTTAGTCAATGCCTTAGTCTGTCTTTTTCTTTTATCCTCCCTCTGCTCCCTACTCTTCCTCAGTGTCTACCTTATAGTATACCTTCTTGGCTTCTCAGACTAAATCTCTCAAAGTCATATCTTGTAATCCATCTAAGCATTGTAACTTTATTTTAATATCCAGGGCAGCTTGCCCAATAAAGGCCATCATGCGTATGCATTTTGATCCTCTGCCTGAGGATTGAAAGGAGTATATCTCCTATATGCCTCCATAATTCTCTCTAGACACATAGAGGGGGAATCATCAGGCCCTTGAATAATCTCTCTTACCTTGGCCAAATTTGTTGGTCACCTAGCGGCCACTAAAATACCCGCAATTAGAACCCGGTGATAAGTGGACAAATGCTCCCTACCTTCAAAGGTGTTGGGGGCCCAGTTGGGTTGGTTCAAGGGAAAGCCGTGTTGAATATTTTGGGAAGTTGTGTCGGTCACCCATCTGGTCCGAGAATATTTTTTTCTAGCTTCCAGGAGGATTCTCTTTTGTTCCTCTGTCATGAAGAGAGTCCCTAGGTGTTGTTGGCAGTCATCCCAATTAGGCTGGTGTGAAAACATCAATGACTCAACCACACCTGATAGCCGGGTGGGGTCCTCGGTAAAAGGGGGATTGTTATTTTTCCAGTTATATAGGTCTGAAGAGGAGAAAGGCCAATATTGATAGTCTTGCATTTTTCCCCCAAGGACGTCGACAGTCACTGGCCCGTAGGGATAGAGGGGGAGCATCACGGGAGTTCCAGCATTTTCAAATATTCACCGCCGGCGAGTTCCTTTAGCTGGACCAGTTTCCTCCAGCGGAGGAGGGGCTGTGTGTGCATCGGGGGAGTTATCTGGCGGGCGCTGGGCTGGCTTAGCTTCCTCCAATGGTGGAGAGGCTGAGTCAGCAGCAGAGGAATCACTTAGAGGGTGTTGGGAGTTGGGGGATGTGGGCAGGAGATAAGGAGGGGGAGGAGAGTCCAGTAGAGTCAAATCTTTGACTCAGGGAGAACACAGGGTGGAGGAGGAGGAGGAGCAGAGGGTTTGAGAGATCATGGGGGAAGGAGTAGGAGCAGGGGCAGGGGCAAGGAAAGGCCTCACTCATGGAGGAGGATATTTGCAGAGGTCCTTCCAAGTAAAGATATATGGCTGTTGATCTGGATGGCTATGTTTCCCTGGCTGAAAGACAATATCTCTTACTTTTTAAATTAGTGGGAAGTAGAAAGATCCTTCTAGGGGCCATCCGAATCTAAAGGTGGGCCATTCTGAGTCACAGAGAGTCTGCTAGGTCCAGGGTTTTACTGAAAAAGAAAGACTCTGAGCCCTTAAGTGTACTTTGGTCCAGTGATCAAGGGTCAGGGACAGAGGCATTGAAGTGCTCTGTCCCATAATGAAAGATACACAAACAGTAAAAGCAACGACACACGACACAGACAAGACAAGAAAATAAAGACACGCAATGGACGTCCAACACTGAGACCAGGACTGAGTAGCCGGCAAAACCCGATGGGCTGGCAATACCGAATCTGAAACTAAATATCACTGATTCGAAGAGACTATTGTTCCTCGATTCCAGAATCCTCAGCGGCGTCCCCCAGGTACGTGGCCTGTGGCTCTGTGACACGTCTGTCAGCCACCATCGGAGAGAGCTCACACTCTTCATTGACAGCCATTTTGCCAAGCCATAACCTGAAACCTGAAACCAGAAAGAGGCACCTTACATACCCCAAGAGAAGCCTGTTGGGGTCTCTCGTCCGCCGCTGCCGGATCTCGGTGGAACATCCATATGTAAAGGTCGGGTGAGCGTCACGGGAAGAGACCACCAAGAGACTGTCTCATGCAAAAGCAAAGGGTTTATTGGGGGTCCAGCATGCGGCGGCTCAGAGCTCACTTGAATAGAGCAGAGAGCCCTGAGAACAGCTTAAGCAGAGCTTATATATTTTAATTGGAGAGGGCAGGGAGGGAAGTTTATTGATGGGTCCGGGTGAGTGAGATGTTTGCGTGCAAACGAGCGAGGGAGTACATTCTGCAGTTTGGCAGTTGGGGTCAGCACATTCGGGAAACAAGATTAGGAAACAGTTCTCAAGATTTCAACAGTGTTTTATTAAGCATACAGGATAACAGGGAGTGACAAGTACCTATTTTGTTAAACACTCACTACCGAATATACTTTACCAGATTTCCTAATGTCTCTATTGATATCTGATATATTTCCTACATATTTTCAACAGTTCATCATTGTGACTGACTCTTCACATGTGTGGACATTTACATTCACTCTATACAAAAAACCCTATAGCTAAATAACTTTTGGTCCAAATACTATACTCACTCTCCTTTCTAAACCTACCGACTATCTTTCTAATCCTACCGACTATCCCTTTTTCTGAAAGTTCTTTTTGACAATCAATCATCCAAGGTACAAGGTCCAATGCAATTGTATATCGATTTATCTGAGACATCAGTGCAGAAAATAAAACAAAGCTAAGTATCACAATCAAGGGCCCAATGCCCTTCTGGGCTTCAAATCTTACCTCGATTTCTCTTTTCATACTTATATTTTACCTATATATTCTTGTAAATATTGCAGGTTCCCAATACAATTATACATCCAGCAGAATGATTCCTAATCCAAATCAAACCTTTTATTAACCGTAACCATACACTGTTCCCACAATCTAAATTTACAGAAGAGCAGAGACAGAGTTGGTCTTACAATACAGGAATGTAGGGGATGTTCTAACTGCCGAGAAACTCAAAGGTCCATGCAAAAATGATCCCTGAAGAAGTAGTGGCTAACTGGGTAACTATGAAGGAACTGAGAGAGCAAAAGTCATCTTCCATTGCAAACAACCTGGTCAGGATGAAGGGATGTGTCTGAATCAGCCACTCTCTTCTTAATGTAGAGAAGAAGGACCAAACCAGGCCTGTGTGGAGAGCTGTTTCCAGTTGCCTATGGTTGATATACCATTCTAACTTGTGAAAGTGTCACAGGAAGTAGGGGTAGCCTCCATTTCATGGTACCCTTGGAAGCAACTGTTAGGACAACATGGTTGCCAAGGCAGTGACCTCATTCAGTTCCTGATGGAAGTGACCTCACCTCACATTCTTGGTGATGAAAATCTCTGAACTTGGGATTCAGGAAGCCAGGCACCCAAATCCAGTCCCAGTCCCTGTCCCTGTGTTCTCACTTCTTTGGATTTACCAAGGACAGAGTCAGTCTTTCTTATTACCTACTGATGTGTGCATGGCCAAATGCCAGGAAAGCTCTGAAGAGTGGCCTTTCCTGAGAAAGCATGTATTGGCTCACTGTTGGCTCCTGACAACTTCATGGAGTTCACCAAGGAGACCAGATCTGAGAAAGGACAGGATATTTTGGGAAAACATTGTATGGCCCACCAGTCAGAGGACACACCGGATAGTCAGAAACCTACTTGGGGAAAAGAGGTGCCTTTGTGGGTGTGGGTGTGTGTTTGTGGTTTTGTCTCATGTTCTGAGAATAGGTAGGAAAGGTGGTTTGTGTGGTTTGGAGTGAACTGTTTCTAATAAGTGATTTGACAAGGTGACTGTTTCTATTTCTGTGTATCCCAATGTGTCCGTGGTTGTAGACATTAGAAAAGAGAATGCATCAATGGATGTGTCCTGTCTAGTAGAAAGCATTCCAGCATTCATCCTGCCAAATTTATGAATGCAATGCAGCTTGCCTTATCAATGGGCAACACCTGCTATATTCCTAAGTTGCTGTTTTCTTCCCGAATACTGGCCACTCTCCAGAATAGGCTCATGGTTGTGTGTCCAAGATATGTACTACGTCCAAGCTCTGTGACATGGCCATGTACTGGATAGCTGAAGGAATGGCGAGCATCTCAGAAAACTCAGATATCAGTGTGACCAGTAAGTTTCAGTGGAGAAACCCTGCTTTGGGCCTTTTTCTTACCTTTTGTTCTCTTCCCATGTATGTCAGCAAAGTCTTTGCCTCAGACCACAGCTTTGTGAAGCCTGAAGAAAACATTTTTTAAATAGAAATTAATGGGCCTCACCTGTGGCTCTTTGCTTAATTGCATTGGAAAGGGATGTGTCTGAATCAGCCTCTTGGCGCTGTGTGAGGCTGTGGCTTAGATTCTCAGCACCTGATATATCTAAAGAAAGATCCCATGTGTGCATCCAAAACCAAAATGGGCAAAAGAGTAGTCATTGTGGATGAAGTCTTTCGCCTTCCTCTGTAAGGCTCCTGACCTCCATCAAGTGAGAATAGGGATCCTTTGTTTCAAATTAGTTCTTCAAATCCCTGCAGAGGCTAGCCCATAGGTGCTTGGGTTTTCTCATGACTCCAATTCACATAAAAAAGCTAAACCCCAGAGTCAGTAGTCCTCAATTTGGAGAAGCAGAGCAGTATTAACAGCAGGTCTTTTGTTCACTCCTGGATTACAAGAAGGATGTCCAGGGCACCCTGACTTTAGGCAAATGAGGGGCAAGGGAGCTTATTTTGGACACTGCCTTGGCCTGCGTCCTTCATGGAAAACTCCAGCCAGAGATAAAAATGAGTGTCTAGATGGAATAAGATGAGGGTCATGTTGGAGTGTTTTGGTTTTAAATGTGGTCATTTGTGTGGGTGTTGGAAGAGATGTGTGGGTCAACATAGGCTTGAACTCTGGTGTGATTCCCCTTAGAGACTGAGTTCTGGAACTGACCTCAGAGAAGTACTGCCATGAATTTTGTTGCAATTTTAGGAGACCACGCATGAGAGTCGCCCTTGGAAACTGAGATATAGGCCCAGGATGGCTTTCCACAGAGCACTGGAAATCTCAGCCAGCATATCACATGATTTTATTCTGAAAGACTTGGCAGCCATAGTTTAGAGTCAAAACACACATACACCTCACATTGTAGAACTCAATAGGCCTGGCTTCTTGTGACCTTTTGGCCACTCTTTGGGAAGCCTTGCCTGTGAGAGTTCTTCAGATCTTTCATTGAAATGAGCTTACTCAGCATTTCATGTTTCCTGAATGAATTGAAACCCACAGTGCCTCCAACTTCAACCTTGAAAAGTGGATACATAAATATCATAAATTTTTTAAATTCCCATGACCAGTTGGCACTGGAGAAACTTTGGATGTCCTGTTGCTGATCATGAGCATACCAGACAGTGTCTTGATTGACTGGGTTTGGTGAAAATTATGTAGCACAGAGATGCCAGTAAGTTGGAGCCTGCTGAGTAGTGGCCGTAGAGTAGTGGTGTGCAGGTGTGTGATAAAACATCTGTGTTGTGGCTATGTGAATCTGCCATTGCCTACCAAATTGCTTGTGAGTGACATGGTGCAGATAGCAGACGCTTGTATGAAAAGGCATCTTGTTATATGGAGAGGTTTCAGGGCAATGTTCAGAATAAGTTTGCTATGGTCAAGGGGCAAAGCATTGTGGGATATAAGCCTGGTTAGTGCATTCTCCTGCAGACCCTGACCCACAACACGTGACACAACTCCCTCCAGCACTTTGTCCCAGTTCAACTCCTTTTATTTCATGGAGCAAATACCAAACTCCTAGTGCAACAACAAGAAACACCACGAAAAGTATAGGATGACCAAGAGGATTCACACTCCAAATGGGGAGACACTTAGGCCCCAGCTGCCACAGTTTACCAACGAAGAGAGAATTCAACACTGCTGCCTCATGTTCATTGGTAAATAAGAAACCATGTCCTCCAGGTCACGTAGATGCAGATCTAGCTTTGATGGTCTCACTACAAAGGAAACTAAAGCTCCTGAAAACAACGTATATTTCAAGTGCCCAACCTCAGAGGCATTTTCTGCAGAAGTCTTTAGGCCAGCAGAGCTCCATGTTTGTGGAGTGTTTACACTGTCCCTTACTTTTGGAAACTCATCTACCAACTCCAAGGTTTTGAACTCCTGAGCATATTCCATTCCAGATATGTATTCACAGATTTTCTATCTCTTCTCCTCTAATTGTGTCTTTCTTGGGGTGAAGGTAATGTCAATGCATGTCTCTGAATGAGAGTGGGAAGATTTTTGTGTGGAACATATTTCCATAAACATTGGATACATTTTTTTATTTTCCATTAGAAATACTGAATTCCTGATACTAACCCAAAACCTACTAGATTCTGACTACTAATCCTAATATGATGGAGAAAAATAAACCAAGCTGAATAGAAATACAAGCAGTTCAGAGGGGGCATGGTGTATAGTTGAACTTGCCTTTTGCATGATAAAGGGTAGGTGTTATAAATGTACTTAATTTTTAATTGAAATAGATCTCCATGTGTTTTTAAAGTTAACAAATATGTGAATTCCTGTCTCCCTTTCTCTGTAGCCTATTCAGCACATGTATTTTTATATGCACATATAGAATCCTACCTGGCATCACACGTATACTATTGTGAGATGGCTGACTTGGCAGATACAAATTGTGAGAAGAGAAAACTCCTCCTAAACGCTGTTGGAACTGAAAATTCAACCAATGTTTTAACTTCCTAGTAATACAGTATTATTCATATCCATGTTGAGTAAAATAAATATTTTTGCATCTGTGGACGATATATATTTCATGATGAATTTCGTTTGGCACATATATTGCTACTTTTCAATGCCTGTGTTTGCGTTTTGTATATATATATATATATATATATATATATATATATATATATATATATATATATATTCTCCAAATTTCTCAAAATATTTTATATATGTGTCTTATATACACTCCCTAAATTCATTCATATTCATTTATGTGGATTTATAATCAACTTTTCACTAGATTATTCTCAGAAATATTCATCCACCTGAAATTTATATTATCTTCCTAGTACTGAAAACTAACTTCAGTGAATGGTGCATACAAATCCTAATAATGCTACAGTACCTGACCCAGATTAACATCAATGCAAGTAGATTCCTATGGGACATGATGTGTCTTTTGATGTTCATTTTTATTCAACACTGGTGCATTACTATTTCTTCAGGATTGCACATGAGAGGATATATATTTCATCCACAAGTTCACAAATTTATAGGCATTTGTTTCACTTTCAATCACTTCCTGATTCAGAACACATGTATTCCTTCATGATTCTTGACTGGTCTTTTCATGAGATTTTGTTTCAAACACCTTATTTTGATTTCCATAATCGGTATTGAAGCAAAACACACACACTCTTCATGATAAACCATAACTCAAATATTACCATTAGATGAATATCTGGTTGGAATGAATGTTTGTATATCAATATAAGATTTCCTGTTTATTTTCAGATATCAATTCAAACCGTTATTTAAAGTTGGAACCAGTTATATTATTTATTCACAGTATGTTCTACTCATGCATTATCTCTATATTCATATACACATGGTCCACCTATTTGTACTCCCACTAATTTATTCATCTTCAAAATATTGCTCCCAGAAGTGTTGGAAGAAATACTCATGTCACCTGATCTACATATATATTTTATCACAGTAATATTCTGGACAAAATGTGCAAAGGTCACACTTATGATTGTACCAAAGCCTAAATGGAAAGTGAATATGGATTGATAAAAACATCCATTTCCAGGTTGCCTAATGCTCTCAAATGTCAATGCTATTGGTGACTACATATTTGTTTCTTCCTAAGATTATATATTGAAACTCAACCCGGTTGAAAATGAATAATCCTATCAATCACTTTATACTTTGCCTGATTTTGTAATGTCGCTATTGATATCTGCTTTCCTATATATTTTTCCCAGGTCATAATTCGACTGACTCTTCACATGTGTTGACATTTACCTTCATTCTCTACCCGAAACCCTATTGCTAAAGAACTTTTGGTCCAAATCCTAAACTCACTCTTCTTCCTAATCCTACCGAGTATCATCCTAATCCTGTAGACTATCGTTTTTGACTGGATGTTATCTTCTACATTCAATCAATCAAGGTACAAGGTCCTATGCCATTGTATATCGATTTATCTGAGACATCTATGAGGAACATAATTCAATGCTAAGTATCACAATCAATGGCCCAATGCCCTTCTGGGCTTCAAATCTTAAATAGATTTCTGTTTTCATACATATATTTCACCTCTATATTCTTATAAATATCGCAGGTTCCCAATACCATTATTCATCCAGCAGAATGATTCCTAACCCAAATCTATCATGTTATTAACTCTAACCCTACACTGTTCCCTCAATCTAACTTTACTGAAGCACAGGGAAAGAGTTGGTCTTATAATACAGGAAAGTAGGGGATCTTCCACCTGCTGAGAACCTCAAAGATCCGTTCAGAAATTATATCTGGAGAAGATGTAGGCAGCTATGAAGGACCTGAAAGAGCAAAAGTCATCTTCAATAGCAAACATCCCTGTCAGGATCAAGGGTTGTGGCTGAATCAGCCTCTCTCTTCTTATTGTAGAGAAGATGGACCAAACCAGACATTTGTGGAGAGCTGTTCCTGGGTTCCTAATGTTGATATACCATTCTAACTTGTGAAAGTGTCACAGGAAGTAGAGGCAGCCTCCATCTAATGATACCCTTTGAAGCAACTCTTAGGACAAAGTCATTGAAAAGGCAGTGACCTCATTCAGTTCCTGAAGGAAGTGACCTACCTCACTTCCTTGGTAATGGAACTCTCTGAACTTGGGATTTAGGAAGCCAGGCACACAAAGGCAGTCCCACCCCCAACCCAGTGGTCTCCCTTGTTTGGATTTACCAAGGACAGAATCTGTTTTTCTTATTACCTACTGATGTGAGGATGGCCAAATGCCAGGAAAGCTCTGAAGAGAGGCCATTCCTGAGAAAGTAGGTAGTGGCTCACCGCTGGCTCCTGACAACTTCACAGAGTTGGCCAAGGAGACCAGATCTGAGACAGGACAGGCCATGATGTCGGAACATAATATGGCCCACCAGTCAGAGGACAGTCCGGAAAGTCACAGACCTACTTGGGGGAAGGAGGTGCCTTTGTGGGTTTGGGTGTGTTTTTGTGGTTTTGTCTGATGTTCTGAGAATAGGTAGGAAAGGCGGTTTGTTTGGTTTGGAGTAAACTGTTTCTAGTAAGTCGTTTGACAAGGCGAGTGTTTCTAAGTCTGTGTTTCCCACTGTTTCCATTGTTTTAGACTTTAAAAAAGAGAATGCATCATTGGATGTGTCCTGTCTAGTAGAAAGCTTCCCATCATTCATCCTGCCTAATTTATGAATGGACTGTGGGTTGCCTTATTGAATGGTAACACCTGCTATCTTCCTAAGTTCCTGTTTTCTTCCTGAATTCTGGCCACTCTCCAGAATAGGCTTATGGTTTTGTGTCTATGATATGTACCACATCCAAGCTCTGTGACATGGCCATGTACTGCATAGCTGAAGGGAATGGCGAACATCTCACAAAACACAGATATCAGTGTGACAAGTAAAATCTCAGTGGAGAAACCCTGCTTTTGGCCTTTTTCTTACCTATTATTCTGTTGCCCAAATGTCAGGAATGTCTTGGCCTCAGGCCACCCATTTGTGATGCCTGAAGAAAACAGTTTTCAAATGGAATTGAATGGCCATCACCTGTTGCTAATTGCTTAATTGCATTGGAAACAGATGTGTCTCAATCAGCCTCTGGCCCTGTTTGAGGATGTGGCTTAGATTCTCAGCACCTGATGGATCTAGAAAAGTTCCCATGTGTGCATCTAAAATTAAAATTGCCAAAAGAGCACTCATTTTGGATGAAGTCTCTCGCCTTCCTTTGTAAGGTTCCTGACTTCCATCAAGTGAGAATAGGGATCCTTTGGGTCAAATAAGATATTCAAAGCCATGCAGAGGTGCTTGAGTTTTATCATGACTCCAAATCACATTAAGAATATATACCCGACAGTCAGTAGGCCCCAAATTGTAGAAGCAGAGCAGTATTAATGGCAGGCCTATTTGATCACTCCTGGTTCACAGGAAGGGTGTCCAGGCCACCCTGACATTAGGCAAATGAGGGGCAAGGGAGCTTATTTTGGACACTGTCTTGAGCTGCACCACTCAAGGAAACCTCCAGCCAGAGGTGATGATGAGTGTATATATGCAAGAAGATGAGGGTCATGTGGGAGTGTTTTAGTTTTAATTGTGGTCATTTTTGTGGCAGTTGGAAGAGATGACTGGGTCCACCTGGGCTTAAACTCTGGTGTGATTCCCCTTAGAGAGTGCGTTCTGGAACTGACCTCAGAGAAGCATGGCCATGAATTGTGTTGGGATATTAGGAGGCCACACATGAGAGTCGCCCTTGAAATCTGAGATCTATGCCCAGGTTGGCTTTCCACAGAGCACTGGGAATATCTGCCAGCATATCACATGATTTTATTCTGAAAAACTTGGCAGAAATATTTGAGAGTCTAAACACACATGGACCTCACATTGTAGACCTCAATGGGCCTGGCTTCATGTGACCTTTTGGCCACTCTTTGGGGAGACTTACCTGTGAGAGTTCTCCAGAGCGTTTATTGAAATGAGCCTCCTAATCATTTAATGGTTTCTGAATGAATTGAAGCCCACAATGACTCCAACTTCATACTTGAAAAATAGCTAGATAAATACCATGAAGTGTTTGAAATTCTCATGACCAGGTAGCACTGGAGAAACTTTGGTTGTCCTGTTGCTGATCATGAGTATGCCAGACAGTGCCTTGATTGACTGGGTTTCATGAAAATGGTGTAGAAAAGAGATGCCAGTAAGTTGGAGCCTGAGTAGTGGGTCTAGAGCAATGGTGGGCAGGTGTGTGATAAAACGTCTGTGGTGGGTCCATGTGGATCTGCCATTGGCTTCCAAAAGGCATGTTACTGACATGGTGCAGTCAGCAGACCCTTATATGTAAAGGCATCTTGTTATATGGAGATGTTTCAGGGCAATGTTCAGAATCAGGTTGCTATGGTCAAGGGGGCAAGCTATGTGGGATAGAAGCCTGCTTGGTGCATTCTCCTGCAGACCCTGACCCACTACACGTGACAGAACTCCCTCCAGCACTGTATCCCAGTTGAACTCCTTTTATTTCATGAAGCAAATACAAAACTCCAGTGCAGCAGCAAAAAACACCATGAAAAGCGGTGGACGACCATATGGCTTCACAGTCCACACGGGGAGAAAATTAGCCCCCAGTGGCCACAGTTTACCTACAAAGAGAAAATTCAGCACTGCTGCCTCATGTTCATTGGAAAATAATAAACCATGTCGTCCAGGTCACGTAGATGCAGACCCAGCTTTGATGATGTAACTACAAAGGAAGCTAAAGATCCTGACAACTACATATATTTCAAGTGCTCAATCACAGAGGCAGTTTTTCAAGAAGTCTTTAGGCCAAAGAGCTCCATGTTTGTGGAGTATTTACCCTGTCCCTTAGTTTTGGAAACTCCTCTACCTCTTCTAAAGTGTACTCCTGAGCATATTCCATTCCAGATATGTATTCACAGATTTTCTCACTCTTCTCCTCTAAGTGTGTCTTACTTGAGGCGAAGGTAATGTTCTCAATGAGCGTGGAAAGGTTTTTTGTGTAGCACATATTTACATACACATTTGATTCATTTACCAATTTTCCATTCGAAATACTGAATCCCTGACACTAACCGATAGCCTACTAGACTCTGACTACTAATCCTAATATGATGGAGAAAAATAACCCAAACAGAATTAAATACAAGCAGTTCAGAGGAGGCATGGTGTATAGTTGGATTGCCTTTTGCATTATATAGGGTAGGAGTTATAAATCTAGTCAATTTTTTTGTTGAAATAGTTCTCCGTGTGTTTTTAAAGTTAACACATATATGAATTCCTGTCTCCCTTTCTTTGTAGCCTATTCAGCAAATGTATTTTTATATGCACATATAGAATCATACCTGGTACCACACTTACATTCATGTGAGGTGGCTTACTTGGCAGATACAAATTGTGAGAAGAGATCACTCCTCCTAAACGCTTTTGCAACTTTAAATTCAACCTATGGGTGAGCTTCCTAGTTGAACAACATTATACATAAATCCATATTCAGTAAAATGAATATTTTTGGATCAGTGGATGATATATATTTCATGGTGAATTTCGATTGGCATAATATTGCTGCTTTATAATGTCTCTGTGTGTGTTTGTATATATATATATATATACAGTCTCCAGATTTTTCAAAATATGAAATATATGTGTCTTATTGTTCACTCCTAAAATTCATTATATTCCCCTATGTGGATTTATAATAAACTTTCACAAGATTATTCTCAGAAATATTCATCCACATGAACTGCATATTTGTTTCTTAGTACTGACAACTATCTTCAGAGACTGGTGCTTACAAATCCTAATATTTCTACAGTAACTTTCTCAGTTGAACATCAATGCAAGTAGATTCCAATGGGACGTGAAGTGTATTTTGGCATTCATTTTTATTCAACACTGGTACATTATTATTTCTTCACTTTATGCACATCATAGGATATATATTTCATCCACAAGTTCGCAAATTTATAGGCATTTGTTTCACTTTCCATCACTTCCTGATTCAGAACAAATGTATTCCTCCATGTTTCTTGACTGGTTTTTTCATGAGACTTCTTTCTAAACACATTATTTTCGAATTCCATAATCACTTTTGAAGCAAAACTCACACACCCTTCATGATAAACCATAACCCTAACATTACATTAGAAGTATAAGTGGTTGGAATGAATGATTGTATATCATTATAAGATTTTTAAGATATTTTCAGATATCAATTCAATCCATTATTAAAAGTGGAACTAGTTATATTATTTATTCACAGAATTGACTATTCATGCATTATCTCAATATTTATAGACAGAGGGTACACCTCTTTGTACCACCAATAATAATTTATACATCTTCAAAATATTGCTCTCAGAAATGCTGGAAGATATATTTATATCACCTGATCTACATATACATTCTATTACAGTAATATTCTGGACACAAAATGCAAACTACACACTTTTGATTGTACAAAACCCTAAATGGAAAGTGAACATGGTTTAATAAAAACATCCATGTCCAGGTTGTCTAATGCTCTCAAATTTCAATCCTATTTGTGACCACATATTTGTTTCTTTTTAAGATTATATATTCAAACTCAACCCTGTTGAAAATGTCTAATCCTATCACTCACTTTATACTTTGCCTGATTTCGTAAGGTCTCTATTGATATCTGCTTTCCTACATATTTTTCCCAGTTCATCATTGTGACAGACTCTTCACATGTGCTGATACTTACATTCAATCTCTTAGCGAAATCCTATGACTAAAGAACTTTTGTTCCAAATTCTATACTCATTCTTCTTCCTAAACTTACTGACACTCTTCCTAATCCTACTGACTATCCCTTTTTTACTGGATGTTGTCTTCTACATTCAATCATCCAAGGTACAATGTCCTATGTCATTGTATATCGATTTATCTGAGATATCTGTACAGAACGTAAATCAAAGCTAAGTATCCCAATCAAGGGCTGAATGCCCTTCTGGGCTTCAAATCTTACCTAGATTTCTGTTTTCATACATATATTTCCCTTCTATATTCTTATAAATATCACAAGTTCCCATATCATTATTCATCCCACAGATTGTTTCTTAACCAAAATCAAACCTCTTATTTACCCTAACCATAAACTGTTTCCTTAATCTAACTTTACAGAGGAGCAGGCACAGGGTTGGTATTAGAATACAGAAATGTGGGGGATCTATCACCTGCTGAGAACCACAAATGTCCATGCAGATATGATCCTTGGAAAAGATGTAGGCCGCTATGAAGGACCTGAGAGAGCAAAAGTCAACTTCCATGGTAAACAATCTGGTCAGGAAGAAGGGATGCGTCTGAATCAGCCTCTCTCTTCTTAATGTAGACAAGATGGACAAAACCAGGCCTGTGTGGAGAGCTGTTCCCGGGTGCTTATGGTTGATATACCATTCTAACTTGTGAAAGTGTCACAGGTAGTAGGGGGAGCCTCCAGTTCATGGGACCCTTGGAAGCAACAGTTAGAACCAAGTTGTTGCCAAGGCAGTGACCTCATTCAGTTCCTGAAGGAAGTGTCCTACCTCATTTCCTTGGTGATGGAACTCTCTGAACTTTGAATCCAAGAAACCAGGCACCCAGAGCCAGACGCAGTCCCAGTCCAAGTGGGCTCACTTGTTTGGATTTACCACAGACAGAGTCAGTCTTTCTTGGTACCTACTGATGTCAGGATGACTACATGCCAGGAGAGCACTCAAGAGGGGCCTTTCTTGAGAAATCAGGTAGTGTCTCACTGCTGGCTCATGACAACTTCATCAAATTGTCTAAGGAGACCAGATCTGAGACAGGACAGGCAATTTTGTGGGAACATAGTATGGCTCACCAGTCAGAGACCTCTCCGGATAGTTACAGTTCTACTTGGGGTAAGGAGGTGCCTTTGTGGGTGTGGGTGTGAGTTTGAGGTTTTGCCTCATGTTCTGAGAATAGGTAGGTAAGGCAGTTTGTTTGGTTTGGAGTGGACTGTGTCTAGTAAGTCGTTTGACAAGACGAGTGTTTCTATGTCTGTGTATCTCACTGTGTCCGTGGTTGTAGACACTAGAAAAGAGAATGCATCAATGGATGTCTCCTGTCTAGTAGAAAGCTTCCCAGCATTCATCATGCCCAGTTGATAATGGACTGTGGCTTGCCTTATGGTTGGGCCAAACCTGCTATCTTCTTAAGTTCCTGTTTTCTTCATGAATTCTGGCCACTCTCCAGAATAGGCTCATGGTTTTGTGTCCAAGATATGTACCACCTTCAAGCTCTGTGACATGGCCATGTACTGGATAGCTGAATTTAATTGGGAGTATCTCAGAAAACTCAGATATCAGTGTGACCAGTAAAGTCTCAATTGAGAAACCCAGCTTTGGGCCTGCTGTTGTCCTGAAAGTCAGGTAGGTCTTTGCCTCAGGCCAAACTTTGTGAAGCCTGAAGAAAACAGTTTTCAAATGGAAATGAATGGGCATAACCTGTGGCTCTTTGCTTAATTGCTTTGGTAAGGGATGGGTCTGAATCAGCCTCTTGGCCCTGTGTGAGGCTTTGGCTTATATTCCCACCACCTGATTGATCTAAAGAAAGATCCCATGTGTCCATCCTAAACCATAATGGCCAAAAGAGCAGTTATTGTTGATGAAGTCTCTCACCTTCCTCTGTAAGGTTCTTGACTTCTATCAAGTGAGAATAGGGATCCTTTGCATCAAATGAGTTCTTCTAATCCCTGCAGAGCCTGGCCCATAGGTGCTTGGATATTGTCATGATGCCAATTCACATAAAGACTCTAAACCCCAGAGTCAGAAGGCCTCAAATTGGAGAAGTGGAGCAATATTAAATGCAGGCCTATTTGATCCATCCTGGTTCACAGGAAGAGTGTCCAGGCCACCCTGACTTTAGGCCAATGAGGGGCAAGGGAGGTTATTTTGCACACTGTCTTGGGCTGGGCCCCTCATGGACACCTCCAGCCAGAGGTAATGATGAGTGTGTATATGGAAGAAGATGAGTGACATGTGGGAGTGTTTTGGATTTAATTGTGTTCATTTGTGTGGTGGTTGGAAGAGATGACTGGGTCCACCTGGGCTTGAACTCTGGTGTGATTCCCCTTTGAAACTGATTTCTGATTCTGATCTCAGAGAAGTATTGCCATGAATTTTGTTAGGATTTTAGGAGGCCATGCCTGAGAGTCGCCCTTGGAAACTGAGAGCTAGCCCCAGGGTGGCTTTCCCCAGAGTGCTGGGAATTCAGCCAGGATATCACATGATTTTATTCTGAAAGACTTGGCAGCCATAGTTGACAGTCAAAACACACATGGACCTCATACTGTGTACTCCAATGGGCCTGGCTTCATGTGACCTGTTGACCACTCAAGACATTCCATATGCTGCAGATATAACCTCTTCTAACCTTGAGTTGAGCTGCATTGCTTGTGGTCCTGTCTTTCCTTGTCTTTTCATACTGTTCGCATTTCTTTCTGCTTGTTGAAACTGTTGTGTTATTGAAAATTCCCCCATATATTTATATTGCTCTTGTATCCTTGCAAAGTCTCCCTTGCAGGTGCAGTTGAGGGTCTGCCCCTCCTACAATAGGGGCAATGTGCCTACCAACCCGGCAGGCCACTGGGCTTGTTCTGAAGGTCAGTAGCAGGTCCGCCGACCTTACAGGTGTGGGCGGTGGCTCTGCCACTCTGCGGGTGCTGGGCCTGTTCTATGAGTGGGTCAGAGGTCCATCTGCCTTGGAGGCATGGGCGGAGGCTCTGCCCCTCACCCTCTCAATGTGTTTTTAAAGTTAACAAATATGTGAATTCCTGTCTCCATTTCTCTGTAGCCTATTCAGAACATGTATTTTTATATGCACATATTGAATCCTACATGGTATCACACGTACATTCTTGTGAGTTTGGCTGAATTGGCAGATAAAAATTGTGAGAAGAGATCCCTCCTCCTAAACGATTTTGCAACTGAAAAGTCAACATATGGGTTACCTTCCTAGTTGCAAAACATTATACATAAATCCATGTTCAGTAAAATGAATATTTTTGGATCTGTGGATAATATATATTTCATAGTGAATTTCAATTGGCATATAAATTGCTACTTTTTAATGTCTGTGTGTGTTTTGTGTGTGTGTATATATATATATATATATATATATATATATATATATATACTCTACAGATTATTAAAAATATGAAATATATTTGTCTTATTATACACTCCCTAAATTCATTCATGTTCATGTATGTGGATTAATAATCAACTTTTCACAAGATTATTCTCAGAAAGATTCATCCACCTGAAATACATATTTGTTTTCTAGTACTGAAAATTAACTTCAGTGAATAGTGCATAGAAATCCTAATAATTCTACAGTAACTGACCCAGTTTAGCTTCAATGCAAGTAGATTTCTATGGGACATGATGTGTATTCTGACGTTTATTTTTATTCAACACTGGTACATTAATATTTTATTCAGTTTTCGCACATCATAGGATATATATTTCATCCACAAGTTCACAAATTTATAGGAATTTGTTTCATTTTCAATCAATTCCTGCTTCAAAACACATGTAGACCTCCAGGTTTCGTGACTGGGCTTTTAATGAGATTTCTTTCCAAACACATTATTTTCGATTTACATAATCACTTTTGAAGCAAAACTCACACACTCTTCATGAAAACTCATTACCCTAATATTACCATTAGAAGTATAACTGGATGGAATGAATTATTGTATATCAATATAAGATTTCCTGTATATTTTCAGATATCAATTCAGTCCATTATTGAAAGTTGAAACCAGTTATATTATATATTCACATTATGATCTATTCATTCATTATCTCTATATTCATAGACACCGTGTACACATAATTGTACCAAAGTCTAAATGGAAAGTGAGCATGTATTTCTAAAAACATCCATGTCCAGGTTGACTAATGCTCTCAAATGTCAATCCTATTGGTGACTAAATATTTGTTTCTCCTGAAGATTAAATATTCAACCTCAACCCTGTTGAAAATATCTAATCCTATCACTCACTTTATACTTTGCCTGATTTCCTAATGTCTCTATTGATATCTGCTTTCCTACATATTTTCCCCAGTTCATCACTGTGACTGACTCTTCACATGTGCTGACATTTACATTCATTCTCTACCTGAAACCCTATTGCTAAAGAAATTTTAGTCCAAATCCTATACTCACTCTTGATTCTAAACCTAATGACTATCTTCCTAATCCTACCTACTATCCCTTTTTGAATGGATGTTCTCTTCAACATTCAATCATTCAAGGTACATGGTCCTATGCCATTGTATACCAATTGATCTGAAACAACTGTGCAGGACTTAATTCAAAGCTAAGTATTTAAATCAAGGGCCCAATGCCCTTCTGGGATTCAAATCTTACCTAGACTTCTGTTTTCATATTTATATTTCGACTACATACTCTTATAAATATACCAGGTTCCAAATACCATTATTCATCCCACAGAATGATTCCTAACACAAATGGAACATGTTATTAACCCTAACAATACACTGTTCACTCAATCTAATTTTACAGATGAGCAGGGACAGAGTTTATCTTACAATACAGCAATGTAGGGTATCTACCACCTGCTGAAAATCTCAAATGTCCAAGCAGAAATGATCCCTGGAGAAGACGTAGGCAGCTATGAAGGACCTGAGAGAGCAAAAGTTATCTTCCATGGCAAACAAAGATGTCAGGATGAAAGGATGTGTCTGAATCAGCCTCTCTCTTCTTAATGTAGAGAGGATGGTCAAAACCAGGCCTGTGTGGAGAGCTGCTCCCAGGAGCCTATGTTTGATATACCATTCTAACTTGTGAAAGTGTCAGAGAAAGTAGGGGCAGCCTCCATCTCATGGGACCCTTGGAAGCAACTGTTAAGACAAAGTGGTTGTCAAGGCAGTGACCTCATTCAGTTCCATAAAGAAGTGACCTACCCCTCTTCTTTGGTGAGGAAACTCTCTGAACTTGGAATCCAGGAAACCAGGCACCCAGAGCCATTCCAAGTCCCAGTCCCAGTGGGCTCACTTGTTTTGATTTACCAAGGACAGAGTCAATCTTTCTTGGTACCTACAGATGTGAGGAAGGCCAAATGCCAAGAGAGCTATGAAGAGGGGGCCTATCCTGAGAAAGCAGGAAGTGGTTCACTACTGGATCCTCACAACTTCACAGAGATGGCCAAGGAGACCAGATCTGAGACAGGACAGGCCATTTCATTGAAACATAGAATGGCCCACCAGTCAGAAGACACTCTGGATCGTCAGAGATCTACTTGGGGAAGGAGTTGCCTTTGTGTGTGTGGGTGTGGGTTTGTGGTTTTATCTCATGTTTTGAGAATAGGTAGGAAAGGCGGTTTGTTTGGTTTGGAGTGGACTGTTTCTAGAAAGTCATTTGACAAGGCGAGTGTTTCTATGTAAATGTATCCAACACTGTCCGTGGTTGTAGACATGTGAAAGAGAATGCAACAATGGATATGTCCTATCTAGTAGAAAGCTTCCCAGCATTCATCCTACCCAATTTGTGAATGGATTGCAGCTTGCCCTATAGATGAGCAACCCCTACTATCTTCCTAAGTTTTGGTTTTCTTCCCGCATTCTGGCCACTATTCAGAATAGGCTTATGGATTTGTGTCCAATATATGTACCACCTCCAAGCTCTTTGACATGGCCATGTAATGGATAGCAGAATGGAATGGCGAGCATCACAGAAAACGCAGATATCAGTGTGACCAGGAAAGTCTCAGTGGAGAAACCCTACTTTGGACCTTTTGCTTACCTATTGTTCTATTGCCCTGAATGTTAGGAAGGTCTTTGCCTCAGGCCACCCCTTTGTGAAACCTGAAGAAAACCATTTTCAATTGGAAATGAATGGGCATCACCTGTGGTTCTTTGCTTAATTGCTTTGGAAAGGGATGTGTCTGAATAAGCCTCTTGACCCTCTGTCAGGCTATGGCTTAGATTCTCAGCACCTGATGGATCTAAAGAAAGTTCCCACGTGTGTATCTAAAACCAAAATGGTAAAAATATCGGTCATTGTGGATGAAGTCTCTTGCTTTCTTCTGTTAGGTTCCTGACCTCCATCAAGTGAGAATAGGGATCCTATGGGTCAAATGTGTTATTCAAAGCCCTGCAGAGCTGCTGGGGTTTTCTCATGACTCCAATTCACATAAAGAATCTAAACCCCACAGTCAGAAGGCCTCAAATTTGAGAAGCAGATCAGTATTAAGGGCAGGCCTATTTGACCACTCCTGGTTCACAGGAAGTATATCCAGGCCACCCTGAAGTTTGTCAAATGAGGTGCATGGGAGCTCATTTTGGACACTGTCTTGGGCTGTGCCCCTCATGGAATACTCCAGCCAAAGGTTATGATGAATGTCTATATGGAAGAAGTTCAGTGCCATGTGGGAGTTTTTTGGTTTTAATTGTGGTCATTTGTGTGGTGGTTGGAAAAGATGACTTGTTCCAACTGGGCTTGGACTCTGGTGTGATTCCCCATAAGTCTGAGTTCTGAAACTGACTTCAGACTAGTATTTCCATGAATTGTGTTGGGATTTTAGGAGGCCACACATGAGAGTCACCCTTGTAAACTGAGTTCTAGGCCCATGATGGATTTCAAAATCACACTTGGAATCTCATCCAGGATATCATATGATTTTATTCCTAAATAGTTGGCAGCCATAGTTAAGAGAGAAAACACACATGGATCTCACATTGTAGACCTCAATGGGCCTGGCTTCATGTGACCTTTTGGCCCCTATTTGGGAATCCTTGCCTGTGAGAGTTCTCCAGAGCTTTCTTTCAAATGAGCTTCCTCAAAATTTTATGTTTCCTGGATGAATGGGAAACCCACAGTGGCTCCAACTTCATCCTTGAAAATGCCTAGATAAATATCATGAAATTTTGGACATTCCCATGACCAGCGGGCACTAGAAAACATTTCAATGTTCTATTGCTGATCATGAGTGTACCAGACAGTGCCTTGATTGACTGGGTTTCAAGAAAATGGTGTAGAACAGAGATGCCAGTAAGTTGGAGCCTTCTGAGTAGTGGGCCAAGAGCAGTGGTGTGCAGGTGTGTGATAATACATCTGTGTTGTGGCCATCTGGATCTGCCATTGGCTTTCAAATGGCTTGTGACTGACATGGTGCAGCCAGCAGACCTTTATATGAAAAGGCATCTTGTTATATGGAGACAATTCTGGGCAATGTTGAGAATCAGGTTGCTCTGGACAAGGGGGCAAGCTATGTGGGATAGAAGCCTGACTGGTGCATTCTCCTGTAGACACTGATCCACCAAACGTAACAGAATTCCCTCCAACACGGGGACGATTTCAACTTCTTCTATTTCATGAAACAAATACCAAACTCCCAGTGTATCAGCAAGAAAGACCATGAAAAGTGGAGAATGACCAAAGGGCTTCACAGTCCACACGGGGAGACATTTAGCCCCAATGGCCTTAGTTTACCTACAAAAAGAGAATTAATCTGTGCTGTGCCATGTTCATTGGAAAATAAGAAAACATGTCCTCCAGGTCACATAGATGTAGATCCAGCTTTGATGGTCTCACTACAAAGGAAACTAAAGCTCCTGACAACAACATATATTTCAAGTGCCCAACCTCAGAGGCAGTTACTCAAGAAGTCTTTAGGCCAGCAGAACTCCATGTTTGTGGAGGGTTTACCCTGTCCCTTACTTTTGGAAACTCCTCTACCACCCCCAAGGTTTTGAACTCCTGAGCATTTTCCATTCCAGATATGTATTCACAGATTTTCTAATTCTTCTCCTCTAATTATGTCTTACTTTGGGACAAGGTAATGTGAAGGCATTGTTCTGGATGAGAGTGGGAAGTTTCTTGTGTAGCACATATATGCATACACATTGAATTCATTTTCCTATTTTCTATTCGTAATACTGAATCCCTGACACTAAACCATACCCTACTAGACTCTGACTACTAATCCTAATATGATGGAGAAAAATAACCCAAACAGAATAGAAATACATGCAGTTCAGAGCAGGCATGGTGTATAGTTGGACTTGCCTTTTGCGTGATGAAGGCTTGGTGTTATAAATCTAGTCAATTTTTTATTGAAATAGTTCTCTATGTGTTTTTAAATTTAACAAATATGTGAATTCCTGTCTTCCTTTCTCTGTAGCCTATTCAGCACATGTATTTTTATATGCACATATAGAATCCTTCGTGGTATCACACGTACATATTTGTGAGTTGGCTGACTTGGCAGATGCAAACTGTTAGACGAGATCACTCCTCCTAAATGCTGTTCAAACTGAAAATTCAAACTATGGGTGAGCTTCCTATTTGAACAACATAAATCCATGTTCAGTAAAATGAATATTTTTGCATCTGTGGATGATATATATTTCATGGTGAATTTCGATTGGCATACATAATGCTACTTTTTAATGTCTCTGTGTGTGTGTATTTATATATATATATATGTATATATATATGTATTCACTCTCCAGATTTTTCGAAATATGAAGTATATGTGTCTTATTCTACACTCCCTAAATTCATTCATATTCACGTATGTGGATTTATAATCATCTTTTCACAAGATTATTCTCAGAAATATTCATCCACCTGAAATACACATTTGTTTTTTCCTAGTACTGACAACTAACTTCAGGGGATCATATGATGGCCCCAATGGGAGTTCATCATCCCCGTGTACCACATCACTGTGTGGAGAATGACGAGTTAGAAAGGCTAAAAGCTATCTTGTTAGGAATTTTCAGCAAAATTGAGGTGCTCCAAAACCTAGAGGAAGGATTTCCATCACTGGCTAATCAGCTACAGGCGCTCAAACTTGAGTGATTTGTCCACAGGGAGGGTCACACTGCTTATTCAGCAAATCACCCTGCGGCTAGAATCTGCTGTGCGCACCGGGAAACGACCAGATAGCAACGCAAAGATACAGCACTGAAAATTCTGTGGGCTTCTGCCAGCTGTGCAATCACTGTGGTCAGTGCTGAATTCTGGGTTTGAGACGGGGAAAGGAAGCAGTCCAATTCGGTTCTCCACAACGGTCATACCACAGAGGAAGCCAGCGGCCACCATCTTGGAGAGCTGACATCACTATCGCTGTTTTCGACTGATCGCATCTCATTCAGCTATAGAACAGGTAATTTCAGGCTGCCATTCACCTGCATCTCGCAGACAAATTACTCAGGCTCAGTGCTAAAGAACGCACAGAAATTTCTTCTTAGAGCCTGCTCCTATCAAAACATACACCGAGCACGGAGCGGCCAAATTCCGGCTCCTGGAACTGCTCTGGCCCAGGGCTAAAGAACCCGCAGAAACTGCTTCTCGGTCCGGGTCCTGCTGAATACTGTGGAGGTAAATACCAACCGATCCTTCATAGGCAGTGGCAACAGGATTGAGATGGGGCTTGTGAGGGCCAGTCAGGACTCACCCGTTGCTTTGGTCACCTGGCAAACGGAACTAAATGCTGCCGTTCGCATGGGATACCAACATGGCAGAGATCTGATGTCATCACAAAGCGGTGGAGGAGATAACTTCATCTATACCAGTGACGACAGAAACAGTTGGTCTGTTGGTAAAGAAAGTGACTCACAAACACCCAAGTCTCTCTCACTTTGTCATCAAGCCAGAGGGGCAGAGCAGAGCTGCCGCCTGCGCCTGGAAGAGGCCCAGCGACCCACCAGCGTGGTAGTCACGTCACCACAATTCTCGTAGGGGCAGAGCATTGCCGCTGCCTGTGCCCGGAACAGGCCCAGTGACCCGCAGGCGTGGTTGTCACGTGACCCCAATTGGAGTAGGGGCAGAGCAGAGCCACAGCCCAAGCCCGCGAAGTAGTCAGACCTGCAACGGACCTGCGGAACAGGCCCAGCAGCCTGCCGGCATGGTACACACATCACCCCAATTGGAGTAGGGGCAGAGCAGAGCCGCTGCCCGTGCCCGCAAGGTAGGCAGACCTGCGACTGACTGGCAGAACAGGCCAGGCGGCCTGCCGGCATGGTAGACACGTCACCCCAATTGGAGTAGTGGCAGAGCAGAGTCGTCGCCCACGCCCGGAACAGGCCCAGTGACCCGCTGGCGTGGTAGACACGTCACCCCAATTAAAGTAAGGGCAGAGCAGAGAGGCCGAACGTGCCTGCAAGGTAGCCAGACCTGCGACCGACCGGCAGAACAAGCCCAGGGTTCCAACTACAAATCATAATATGATGGAGAAAAATAAACCAAACAAAATAGAAATACAAGCAGTTCAGAGGAGGTATGTTGTATAGTTGGAGTTGCCTTTTTCATGATATAGCGTAGGAGTTAAAAATCTACTCAAGTATTTCTTGAAATAGATTTCCATGTGTTTTTAAACTTAACAAATATGTGAATACCTGTCTCCCTTTCTCTGTAGCCTATTCATCACATGTATTTTAATATGAACATATAGAATCCTACCTGGTGCCACACGTACATTCTGGTGAGGTGGCTGACTTCGCAGATACAAATTGTGATAAGAGACCACTCCTACAAAACGCTGTTGGAATTGAATATTCAGCCTATGGGTTAGCTTCCTAGTTGAACAACATTATACGTAAATCCATTTTCACAAAAATGAATACTTTTGGATCTGTGGATTATATATATTTCATGATGAATTTCGATTGGTGTATATATTGCTACTTTTTAATGTCTCTGTGTGTGTGTGTGTGTGTGTGTGTGTGTATAAATATACACTCTACAGATTTTTCAAAATATGAAATATATGTGTCTTATTATACAATCCATAAATTCATTCATATTCATGTATATGGATTTATAATCAACTTTCACATGGTTATTCTCAGAAATATTCATCCACCTGAAGTACATATTTGTTTCTTAGTACTGAAAACTAACTTCAGTGAATGGTGCATACAAATCCTAATATTTCTATCATAACTGACCCAGTTTAACATCAATGCAAGTAGATTCCTATGGGACATGATGTGTATTTTGATGTTCATTTTTATTCAAAACGGGTACATTACTATTTCTGCAGTTTATGCACATCATCGGATGTATATTTTATTCACAAGTTAGCAAATTTATAGGCATTTGTTTCACTTTCAATCACGTCCTGCTTTAGAACCCATGAATTCCTCCATGTTTCTTGCCTGGTATTTTCATAAGAACTCTTTCCATACATATTATTTTCAAATTCCATAATCACTTTTGAAGCAAAACTCACACATCATTCATGATAAACAATAATCCTAATATAACCAATAGATGTATAACTGATTACAATGAATGATTGTATATCAATATAAGATTCCTTATATATTTTCAGATATCAATTCCATCTATTATTTAAAGGGGAACCAGTTATATTATTTATTCATACAATGGTCTATTCATACATTATCTCTATATTCATAGACACAGGGTACACCTCTTTGTACCCCCAATACTAATTTATACGTCTTCAAAATACTGCTCTCAGAAATGGTGGAAGAAATACTCATGTCATTTGATCTACATATACATTTTGTCACAGTAATATTCAGGACACAAAATGCAAAGGTCACTCTTCTGATTGTACCAAAGCCTAAACGGAAATGAGCATGCATTACTAAAAACATCCATGTCCAGGTTGCCTAATGCTCTCAAATTTCAATCCTATTAGTGACTACATATTTGTTTCTTCCTAAGATTATACATTCAACCTCAACCCTGTTGAAAATGTCTAATCCTATCACTCAATTTATACTTTGCCTGATTTCCTAATGTCTATACTGATATTTGCTTTCCTACATATTTACCCCAGTTCAATATTGTGACTGACTCTTCACATGTGCTGACATTTACATTCACTCTAGCCGAAACCCTATTGCTAAAGAACTTTTCCTACAAATCCTATACTCACTCTTCTTTCTGAAGCTACCATCTTTCTTCAAAATCCTACCGACTATCCTACTTTGAATGGATGTTCTCTTCGACATTCATCTTTCAGAATGATTCCTAACCAAAATCGAACATGTTATTAACCCTAACCATACACTGTTCCCTCAATCTAACTTTACAGAAGAACAGGGACAGAGTGTTCTTAAAATACAGGAATGTAGGGTATCTTCCACCTGTTGAGAACCTCAAAGGTCCATGCAGAAATGATCCCTGGAGAAGATGTAGGCATCTATGAATGACCTGAGAGAGCAAAAGTCTTCTTCCATTGCAAAGAACCTGATCAGGATGAAGGGTTGTGTCTGAATCAGCCTCTCTCTTCTTAATGTAGAGAAGATGGACCAAAGGAGACCTGTGTGGAGAGCTGTTCCAGGGTGCCAATGGTTGATATACCATTCTAACTTGTGAAACTGTCCCAGGTAGTAGGGGCAGCCTCCATCTCATGGGACTCTTGGAAGCAGCTGTTAGGACAAAGTGGTTGCCCCGGCAGTGACCTCATTCACTTACTGAAGGAAGACACCTCACCTCTCTTCCTTGGTGATGGAACTCTCTGAAATTGGGATCCCAGAAGCCAGGCACCCAGAGCCAGTCCCAGTACCAGTCCCTGTAGGCTCACTTGTTTGGATTTACCAAGGACAGAGTCAGTCTTTCTTGGTGCCTACTGATGTGAGGTTGGCCTAATGCTAGGAGAGCTCTGAAGACAGGCCTTTCCTGAGAAAAAGTCAGTTGTTCACTGCAGTCTCCTGACAAATTCACAGAGTTGGCCAAGGAGACCAGATCTGAGACAGGACAGGCTACTACGAGGGAACATAGTATGGCCCACCAGTCAGAGCACACTCCAAATAGTCACAGACCTACTTGGGGGAAGGAGGTGCCTTTGTGGGTGTGGGTGTGGGTTTGTGGTTTTGTCTCATGTTCTGAGTATTTGTAAGAAAGGCAGTTTGTTTGGTTTGGAGTGAACAGTTTCTTGTACGTCATTTCACAAGGCAAGTGTTTCTATGTCTGTGTATCCCACTGTGTCCGTGGTTCTAGACATTGGAAAAGAGAATGCATCAATAGATGTGTCCTGTCTAGTACAAAGCTTCCCAGCATTCAACCTGCCCAATTTATGAATGGACATCGGCTTAACTTATGGATGGGCAACACCTCTTATTCCAAGGTTCCTGTTTTCTTCCTGAATTCTGGCCACTCACCAGAATAAGTTCATGGTTTTGTGTCCAAGGTATGTACCACCTCCAAGCTCTGTGAAATGGCCTTTTACTGGATAGCTGAAGGAAATGGCGAGCATCTCAGAAAACTCAGATATCAGTGTGACCAAGAAAGTCTCAGTGGAGAAACCCTTTTTTGGCTATTTGCTTACCTATGGTTCTGTTGCCCTGAATGTCAGGAAGGTATTTACCTCAGGCGACACCTTAGTGAAGCCTGAAGAAAACAGTTTTCAAATGGAAATGAATGGGCATCACCTGTGGCTCTTTGGTTAATTGCTTGGGAAAGGAATATGTCTTAATAAGTCTCTTAGCCATGTGAGTGGCTGCAGCTTAGATTCTCAGCATCTGATGGCTCTAAAGAAAGATCCCATGTGTGCATCCAAAACCAAAATGGCCAAAAGAGCAGTCATTGTGGATGAAGTCTCTCACCTTCCTCTGTAAGGTTCCTGACTTCCATCAAGTGAGAATAGGGATACTTTGTGTCAAATTAGTTCTTAAAAGCCATGCAGAGGCTAGCTAATAGGTGCTTGGGGTTTCTCATGACTCCAATTCACATAAAGAATCTATACCTGACTGTCATAGGCCTCAAATTGGAGAAGCAGAGCAGTATTAACGGTATGTCTATTTGATCACTCCTGGTTCACAGAAAGGGTGTGCAGGCCACCCTGACTTTAGGCAAATGAGGGGCAAGGGGGCTTATTTGGACGCTCTTTTGGGCTCCGCCCCTCATTGAAACCTCCATCCAGAAGTTATGATGAGTGTCTTTATGGAAGAAGTTGAAGACCATGTGGGAGTGTTTTGGTTTTAATTGTGGTCATTTGTTTGGCAGTTGGAAGAAATGACTGTGTCCACCTGGGCTTGAACTCTGGTGTGATTCCTCTTAGAGACTGATTTCTGGAAGTGACCTCAGAGAAGTATTGCCATGAATTGTGTTGGAATTTTAGGAGGCCACACAAGAGACTCCCCCTTGGAAACTGAGATCTAAGCACTGGTTGGTTTTCTAGAGAGCACTGGGAATCTCAGCCAGGATATCACATGATTTTATTCTGAAAGACTTGGCAGCCATAGTTTAGAGTCAAAACACACATGGACCTCACATTGTAGATCTCAATGGGCCTTGCTTCATGGGACCTTTTGGCCATTCATTTGGATGCCTTGCCAGTGAGAGTTCTCCAGAGATTTCATTGAAATGAACTTCCTCACCATTTAATGGTTCCTGAAAGAATTGAAACCCACAGTGCCTCCAACTTCATCGTTGAAAAATGACTAGATAAATACCATGAAATTTTTTTAATTCCCATGACCATGTGGCATGGGAGAAACTTTTGATATCCTGTTGCTGATCAAAAGTGTACCAGACAGTGCCTTGATTGACTGGGTTTCATAAAAATGGTGTATAACAGAGATGCTAGTTAGTTGGAGCCTGCTGAGTAGTGGGGCCAGAGCTGTGGTGTGCAGGTGTGTGATGAAACATGTGTGGTGGGGCCATGTAAATCTGCCATTGGCTTCCAAATGGCTTGTGACTGACATGGTGCAGCCAGCAGACCCTTGCATGTAAAGGCATCTTGTTACCTGGAGAGTATTCAGGGCAATGTTCAGAATCAGGTTGCTTTGGTCAAGCGGGCAAGCTATGTGGGATAGAAGTCTGGTTGGTGCATTCTCCTGCAGACCCTGACTCACAACACGTGACAGAACTCCCTCCAGCACTGTGTCCCAGTTGAACTCCTTGTATTTCATGAAGCAAATACCAAACTCCTAGTGCAGCAGCTAGAAACACGACAAAAATTTGAGGATGACCAAATGGCTTCACAGTCTACACTGGGAGACTTTTAGCCCCCAGTGGCAACAGTTTACCTACAAAGAGAGATTTCAGCACTTCTGCCTCATGTCCACTGGAAAATAAAAAAAACATGTCCTCCAGGTCACATATATGCAGACCCAGGTCTGATGGTCTCACGACAAAGGAAGCTAAAGCTCCTGACAACAACATATATCTCAAGTGCCAACCTCAGAGGAAGTTTCTCAAGCAGTCTTTAGGATTGCAGAGTTCCATGTTTGTGGTATTTTTACCCTGTTTCTTACTTTTGGAATCTCCTCTACAACCTCCAAAGATGTGAACTCCTGAACATTTTCCATTGCAGATATGTATTCACAGATTTTCTAACTTTTCTTCTCTAATTGTGTCTTACTTGGTGCGAAGGTAATGTCAAGGAATTGTTCTGAATGAGAGTGGGAAGATTTTTGTGTAGCACATATTTGCATACACTTTGGATTCATTTTCCAAATTTCCATTTAAAATACTAAATCCCTGACTGTCAGGGGTAGAAGGAATTTCTCCTTCATAGAATAGCCTGACACTTACAAGAAACAGCCCCCTTGGAGACATCCTGCCTAGGAGATATCCTGTAACCATCTGTCTCCCTGAGACATCATGGGGCCATCTGTCTTACTGAAACATCCTGAGGTTATCTCACCTTGTGAAGACATCCAGGAACTGCCAATAAGAGAGCTTTCCCATACCCAGTATATAAATACCCCTGTGTGAACAATAAAAATTTGCAGCTTGATTAAAACTCCTGTCTTGCTGTCATCTCTCGTGTCTCTTGTCCCTTCATTACTCCCCATCTAGGTTCACCACCCCCGTTGATGTGTCCTGCCGGCCGGGATATCTGGCACCTACCTACTGGGGCTCGAGCCTTTGACTGAGGGGGAAACCTGTCCTCAGGGAAGACTTAAAAAAGCGGAGCTTGCGATTGCCTCAGCAGACACCACCGAAAGACAGATCCAGGAGGAGAGTGGGGATGACACATGGTGAGTGACCCACCATGGGACAAGCAGTTTCGTCACATGATTTGTTTTTGTCAGGCCTCAAGGAGGCCCTCAAGACATAGGGGGCACATGTTAAGAAAAAGGACTTAAAATTATTCTTTTCATACATAGGAGAATTGTGTCCATGGTTTCCCCCTGAAGGGTCCATTGATGGTAGAAAATGGCTTAGAGTAGGAGACTGTTTAAACCATTTTTTTTGTTGTTGTTGAAGAAAAAGTCCTAGAACAAAGGTATATTAGACCTTTTGTAGACATTAATATTTTATAAGATTTTTAAACACCTAGAAAAATTTGTAAGTTTAAATTTAAAGACATTTATATTTATCTGTTTATCCAATTTAAATTGAACCATTTAAATCACGTGAATTAAAGATCTTTGGATCCACTTTGAAATAGTAAGCTTGCCTTAATTTGATTTTAATTGGAGTCAGTGGTCTTTTCTTGCATCCTGGTGTAATATTTTGTAGTTTCCCATCGAGATGACCCTGCCCCAATAGATCACAAGACCAGACTACTGGAAATTCTGAAGCTGGCCTTCCCTCCAGGGCTCCGGCATGGAGAGGCAATTTCCAAGGCCTTGGTGTGAGATTTTGGTCCAGGGAGCACTGCAGTGAACCACCGCCCTAAAACTATTAGCAAGCACATGGTGGAGGAGGCCTCCATAGGTAAGTGGCGCCTATATAACATCTGATATCCGGTTAAGGGAGATCTCTTCTGATGACAGAGTGGTGTCCTGGGGAGACACACATATACTCCTGTCTGGTACAGTAACGAGAATCATTCTGTCCTCTGTTATGTTCTGTAGGGAATTCCTCTGAAAGCATAGAGAGGTGCCAATGGGCACGCAGGAGCTCCTATTCCAGAGCTTTAGCAAGACGTTGCATAGTTCCTCTGTTTTTCTGTTTCTGCGCTGGTTTTCTGTTTTTTTTGTGTGTTTTGTTCTGTGTTTCATATGTTTTTTTTTTTTTTGGGTTTGTTTTAGTGTGTTTTGTTGTGTGATTTCTGTGGTAAAACTTAACTGAAAATGGGTAATAAAGCAAGTAAACTGACACCCATTTGGACTGTGTTTTAAAGAACTGTGATGAACTTTAATACCCTTTGTTAAGCAGGATGAGAGAAGCCCCTAGCTGGCTGCCTGGAGCACACCCACTGCAGAGGGCAATGCCTGCTGGGGACCTAAGAACTGAGTATCTCCCAGGTTAACACGTGAAACTCCTTAAAACCCCTTGTCCCTTCAGATCGATAGAATCACAACCATTGGGCAGAGACCCCTGTTTTTCTCCTTTGTTAGCAAAGCAGTAAATCTCCCTTTTTCTTTTTCTCAAACCCTGTCCTCATTATTAAATTGGTATTAATTGGCTTCAAAATCAGGAACCAAACTTTAAGTTACAATTTTTGGTACCCCCCACACCCCGGAACTCTTTGAGAGCTGACTACTGAAATGTTAGGAGACGGAGCATGCTTGGGGTGGAACCGAATAAGAGGAGCTAATCCTTTAAGTGAAAGGAGGGACTGAGGGACTTCCAGCAGCTGCCCAAGCCCTGTTGCTTCAGAGAATTACCTACTTCCTTCCCTGCACTGTAAGGATTTTGCCATCTCTGTTTTCTTAAAAAAGAGAAAAAGAAAAAGGGGACACTAAATACAGTAAAGTCACCATGGAGACCCTTGATTTTACATTTCAGGTTGTCCCTCTGTGAAAACATCTGGTTCCCTTGTGGGAAAATCTATGGTGCCACTGGTGTAGGAGATTTTTCTCTTATCTGCTCTGGTTTAAAGGCTTCTGTCTGTAAGCCATAGTCTGGAGCTCTTTTCAGTCTGTCTTGTGTCTTTGTTTCTGGATCTTTAAGACATGTGGAATAATGTGTTGATATTATAAATCATTTCTTGGGAATGATCTTAGCTGAATGTGTATCTAAATGATGATGTTTTATTGTAACAATCTGGCATCTGAATGGGTTTTTGAAGCATTGCACAATCTTGCAGTTAAAAGTCGGGTTTAGGAAATTGTTTAGTTTATGATTTCAGATAATTCATGCCAGAGAACTTAAATACTTAGGATGGAAAACCAGAGAACTCTACTTCCAAGTTGGCAAGTAACTTCCCAATCATTCAGGCTTTTTTTTCACCAATTTTTAATTGGGTAGCCTGGGAAAATGTCACTGTGTGTACCAGTGCATTAATTTGGACAAGGATAGTAAATCATAGTATGGTATCTGTTGACAAAACAAGATATAAAGATGTAAAATTTTGTAAACTGTGTCTTAAACTTGTATCATAAAATTTTGTGAATTTTGTCTTAAAATTGTATTATAATTTTCAACAACTGAACCTGAAAATTATGGTTGAAATGCCTTAGGCCTGAGGTGTCTGCTCAGAATAGCAGCTTTTTCCTGCTCCTTCCAGACCTCAGCCAGGACTTATGTTGAATGGCAAAAGAAAGAGGCCTGCAAGCTCAGTAGGAGAGTGATCTGAGGCCTAAAAAAAATTAAATTGTATGGTATTTACTAATTAATGGCCAGTCAATTTTTCTAGGACTCTTATTTTTTCCTTAGATTCTTTATTTTTTTTTTTTTTTTTGAGCTCATGATTTTGATCCTAAAGACCTAGGATGATGTTTTTCTGACCAGTTCTATCTTTGAATAACTGTGTAGTTTTTGAAACATTGCAATGGATATTTCACTTGGAAAAGCTACAAGGCCTTTACTATTATTATGTGTGCACAATTTTGTTATGTGTTGTATGTCTATATATTCATATGTCCGTATATCATATATATGATACACAAATTAACATTTTTAAAGAGCACTCATTAAAACAAAAACGCTCATAAAAACAAATTTTAAAAAGTGGATCCAAAGATCTTTAATTCAAGTGATTTAAATAGTTGAATTTAAATTGGATAAAGAGATAAAAATAAATGTCTTTAAATTTAAGCTTACAAGTTTTTCTAGGTGTTCAAAAATCTAATAAAATATTAATGTCTACAAATGTTCTAATATGCCTTGGTTCTAAGACTTTTCCTTCAACAAAAAAATGGTTTACACTGTTCAATATATTTGTCTAATATATTGATAAATAACTAAAGTAAATTTGATATGGGATTACTCATTCATGAGTACTTTTGTTAGATATCTGATTGATTTACTAAGGTCTGTATAAGTTTGTACCAATGTCTGTATAAGATTGTAATAATCAGTCATGTGTTAAAGAGACAAAAATTTCTTAAAACATAAGTTTACCCATAACATTGTGTTTATTAAGTTTTATTTTTTCTAGAGCAAGCAACCATAAAAATTAAACAACTGATTAAATAAGAACTGTTATTTTAGAGCACTGTACTGCCATTTATTTAAAAGCTAAACTTGGTTAATGTAGAAACTTCAATGTAATTGTGATGCTATTAATGTGCTCTTATCTTTCAGGTATACGAATCTGTAAGGTAGAAACTTTAAAAGAGCATTATTTCAAGCTGGTGTTCTGAAGTTGTATGGTAAAAAAATATATTGGGCATTCATTTACTTCTTATCAATAAGATATGTAAAGTTGTATGATACTTTTTACATTGGGGAACAATTTAAATGTATTTTTATGTTAATGAGAGTCTAATCTATATAAAGGTTAAAAACTTTCAGCCTTTCTTAAATTCATGTTTTAAATGTGATATCATATGGTGTTAACTAATGTTCATGTGACCTCAAATAATATATGTAATCTTTGTAAAATGATATTTAAAAAAACAAAGATCATCTTTAGAAGTAAAACACTTAAGTTTTATAAAGAGTCCTGCCTTACCTGAGATAAGGCTCTGTGTCCCATCTTACTATATGTGGGAATGACTACGAAAGCAGTAGGTCAGATATTATTTCATTTAAAGTTATGTTCAAAAGTTGTTTTTTTTTTTCTGTCCAGATTTCTAGGATCTCAAACAGGGGATATAATGTATAACTCAGCTTAAAACTTCAGGGTAGCTATTACACGAACTAAGTATTTTTACTCTTGTTAAAAAATTTTATTTTGTAATTTCCTTATAAGTGATCTAAAGATTCCTTGTTAGTGTTTTACAGAAGTGTTGCTTTAAGAACACAACATGGGTTAATTTAAGATAATAAGTCATCACCTACAAGACAGACAGAATAATACAGATCCCAGTTAATAAAAAAGATAAATAATTATAAAGTTATAGACATTAAAGCCCAGTACTCTTAATATAAGGCTGTTAAAATTTATTTGCTGGATGATTAAGATTAGGATTTATATTAAAGTTACATGAAAAGGGACAAGAAAACCAATATTTGGCTCTTGCACTCTGAGTCAGTCTGAATCCAGGGAACAAGGGACTTCTCAAAGAGCTTTGCAACTTTGGGCCTCATATCTTCCCAATTAGGGAGATTAATGAGACCCCTGGAGAACAGAAAGCCAATCAGTGCATTTGCTAAGAAGAGGAGAGTCATCAGAGAAGGGAGACATCCCTGATGCTTCCAAGGGTAGCCACATGGTCAAGCAAGACCTGGACCCACCTAGCGCAAATGGCACTAGCAGAACTGAGAAGCTGCTCTCAAGTTTCCCCAGGAATGACTCCCATAAAAGCTCAGCTGACTGTTAACAATAGATAGAAACAAAAGTCAGTTTGACTGTTTCATGATAAACACTTAGGAAAGACAGTTAAAACCAAAATACAGCCATTCCTGGGCATTTTAAATAATAATATTAATAATAATAATAATAATTTTTTATACACATTATGTTAGCCTCCCCAAATAAGTAAGACTGGAGGCTACAAAGAAGGATTCCCAGAAAGGAATGCCTGATAACTATAAAAAGAGACTATCAAGAGGAGCTGCCAGAGGCAGAAATTTTTAGTTTAAGGCCTACAGATATTCCTATCCTACAGGTAGGGATGGTGTTTGCTAGTACGATTATCCAGCCCTGAGTAACAGAATTAAAGGTTTCTCTATTACACACAGAGGTCATACTAGTAAAATGATTTTGCAAGATCAGATGATATTAAATCATTAAACTGTATCTTATGGAGAGGGATAACTGTAACACTAAATGTTAAATATTAAGTTGACAGTCCTGATAACTGGGAATATTAAAGCCTGCTGAGGGAACCTCTATACAGTGACATGTTCCAGCTGCTGCAACATTTTTTCAGTACTCATGGTTCTTGTTTCTCACACAGAAGAACCCATCCCCAGATGAATTTACAACCTGTTCTTCCCCAACCAGACTTCAAAACGAACTGATTTCTAAAAGGCAACTCATGTCCCTCAACTGACTTCTAAAAGGCAACTCATGTCCCTTATACTGTGCCCACTCACGTCACTCTCTCTCAGCTCAGAAGAAGCCAAAATGAGTGACGCCTCTCGTCTTACAACTATGGAGCCAAAAATAAATAGAATATCAATATAAGTAATTAATTAAGTCAGGTAAAACCAGGAATCCAATTTTGGGTGAGTTCTAAAAATTTGGAGACTGTTACCTGAGGGATTAAAATTCCCTCATTGCTCTTTCCCTACCCTATCAAAAATTTGGAAGGGACATATTAAAAAAGGGGGAATGATTTGCATTTCTCTGACTGCTAGAGATGGTGAGCATTTTTTCATATACTTGTTGATTGATTGTATGTCCTCCTCTGAGAAATTTCTGTTCAGGTCCTTGGCCCATTTGTTGATTGGGTTATTCGTTATCTCATTGTCTAATTTTTTCAGTTCTTTGTATATTCTGAATATTAGCGCTCTGTCTGAAGTGTGAGGAGTAAAGATTTGTTCCCAGGACGTAGGCTCCCTATTTACCTCTCTTATTGTTTCTTTTGCTGAGAAAAAACTTTTTAGTTTGAGTAAGTCCCATTTGTTGATTCTAGTTATTAACTGTTGTGCTATGGGTGTCCTATTGAGGAATTTGGAGCCCGACCCCACAGTATGTAGATCATAGCCAACTTATTCTTCTATCAAACGCCATGTCTCTGATTTGATATCAAGTTCCTTGATCCACTTTGAGTTAACTTTTGTGCATGGAGAGAGTAAGGGATTCAGTTTCATTTTGTTGCAAATCTCACTCCAGTAAGATTGGCAGCCATTAGGAAGTCAAACAGCAACAAGTGCTGGCGAGGATGTGGGGAAAAGGGTACTCTTGTACATTGCTGGTGGGACTGAAAATTGGTGCGGCCAATTTGGAAAGCAGTATGGAGATTTCTTGGAAAGCTCGGAATGGAACCACCATTTGATCCAGCTATTCCCCTACTCGGTCTATTCCCTAAAGACCTAAAAAGAGCACACATTAGGGACACTGCTACATCCATGTTCATAGCAGCACAATTCACAATAGCAAGACTGTGGAACCAACCTAGATGCCCTTCAATAGACGAATGGATAAAAAAAATGTGGCATTTATACACAATGGAGTATTACTCTGCATTAAGAAATGACAAAATCATAGAATTTGGAGGGAAATGGATGGCATTAGAGCAGATTATGCTAAGTGAAGCTAGCCAATCCCTTAAAAACAAATGCCAAATGTCTTCTTTGATATAAGGAGAGTAACTAAGAACAGAGTAGGGATGAAGAGCATGAGAAGAAGATTAACATTAAACAGGGATGAGAGGTGAAAGGGAAAGGGAGAGAGAAGGGAAATTGCATGTAAATGGAAGGAGACCCTCAGGGGTATACAAAATTACATAAAAGAGGAAGTGAGGGGAAAGGAGAAAAATATAAGGGGGAGAAATGAACTACAGTAGAGGGGGTAGAGAGAGAAGAGGGGAGGGGAGGGGGGAGGGGGGATAGTAGAGGATAGGAAAGGCAGCAGAATACAACAGACACCATAATGGCAATATGTAAATCAATGGTTCTGCAACTGATGTGATTTTGCAATCTGTATATGGGGTAAAAATGGGAGCTCATATCCCACTTGAATCAAAGTGTGAAATATGATATATCAAGAACTATGTAATGTTTTGAACAACCTACAATAAAAATTAATTTAAAAAATATTAAAAAGCAAAAAAAATGGGGGGGAATGATAAACCCAACCTGATCATTTATTAAAATTGGGAGCCATCTTGCCACAAAGTCATGAAAAATAATTTTGCTTTCCTATAAATTACTGCAAATTCTGAATCTGCTTGGAATGCCTGTCCGTGCCTTGAACTCACCCATGCCTGGCTCTCTGACCAGATAGCAGCCCTCTCTGAAAATTTAGTGACACCTCATAAATATTGGCCTTCTCTGGCCAGACAACGACTCTCGTGAGTCTCTAATGGTCTTCATAAATTCTGATGATGGGGCCAGCAAAAAAAAAATTGTAAACTAGCAATAGCGTGATGCTTCTCCGAGTTCTGTTATCTGTAACCCCCCTTTTGTGTAACTTACTGGACTATAAAGCTGTGCTGTAGGAAAGGAGGGGTTGCTGTCTTGTTTCTGCCATTTTGAGAGGGATAGGCAGCTCAGCCAGTGGAAAAATAATAAGCTTGCTTTAATTTGATTTTAATTGGAGTCAGTGATCTTTTCTCCTGTCCTGGTCAAACAGGTAAACACTCCACAAACATGGAGCTCTGCCGGCCTGAAACTTATTGAGAAACTCTCCCTGACCTTGGGCACTTGAAATATATGTTGTTGTCAGGAGCTTTAGCTTCTTTGTAGTGAGACCATCAGAGCTGGGTCTGCATCTATGTGACCTGGAGGACATGGTTTCTTATTTTCCAATGAACATGAGGCAGGAGTGCACAATTCTCTCTTTGTAGGGAAACTGTTGTCACTGAAGGCTAAGTGTCTCCCCATGTGGTATGTGAAGCCATTTGCGCATATTCCACATTTCATGGTGTTTCTTGCTGCTGCACTGCGGGTTTAGTATTTGCTTCATGAAATACAAGGAGATCAACAGGGACTCAGTGCTGGAGGGATTTCTCACACGTGTGGTGCGTCAGGGTCTCCAGGAGAATCCACCAATGAGGCTTATATTTCACATAGCTTGCCCCCTCAACCATTGCAACCTGATTCTGAACACGGCCCTGAAACCTCTCCATATAACAAGATGCCTTTATATGAAGAGATCAGACATATAGGGATTACTGGCTGCACCATGTCTGCCACAAGACATTTGGAAGTCAATGGCAGATCCAAATGGCCCCACCAGAGATATTTTATGACACAACTGCACACCACAGCTCTGGGTCACTACTCAGCAGGCGCCAACATACAGGATTCTTTCTTCTACACCATTTTCATGAAACCCAGTCAATCAAGGCACTCTCTGGTACACTCATGATCAGCAACTGGACATCCAAATGTTCTTCAGTGCCACTTGGTCATAAGAATTTCAAAAATTTCATGGTATTTATCTAGCCATTTTTCAAGGATGAAGTTGGAGGCACTGTGAGTTTCAATTCTTTCAGGAACCATTAAATGGTGAGGAATTTCATTTCAATGAAAGCTCTGGAGGACTCTCACAGGCAAGGCTTCCCATGGAGTGGCCAAAAGGTCACATGAAGCCAGGCCCATTGAGGTCTACAATGCTACGTCCATGTGTGTTTTGAATCTCAACTATGGTTGCCAAGTCTTTCAGAATAAAATCATGTGATATCGTAGCTGAGATTCCCAGTGTTCTGTGGAGAGCCACCTGGGCCTATATCTCAGTTTCCAATGGGGACTCTCATGCGTGGCCTCCTGAAATCCCAACACAATTCATGGCAATTCTTCTCTGAGGTCAGGTCCAGAACGCAGTCTCTAAGGGGAATCACACCAAAGTTCAAGCCATGGTGGACACAGTTATGTCTTCCAACTGCCACACAAATGACCACAATTAAAACCAAAACACTTTCACATAGCCCTCGTCTTCTTCCATGTAGACACTCATCAAATCCTCTGTCTGGACGTTTCTAAAAGGGGTGAAGTCCAAGACCCTGTCCAAAATATGCTCCCTCGCCCCTATTTTGCCTAAGGTCAGTGTGGCCTAAACACCTTTCCTGTGAACCAGAAGTGATCAAATAGGCCTGACCTTATTACTGCTCCACTTCTCCAATTTGAGGCCTACTGACTGCCAGGTATAAATTCTTTATATGAATGGGAGTCATGAAAAAACCCAAGCATCTATGGTCTAGCCTTTGCAGGCCAGGATGGAGGTCAGGAACCTTACAGAAGATGGCGAGAGACTTCATACACAATGACTTCTATTTTGACCATTTTGTATTTGTAGCACACATGGAATCTTACCTTAGATCCATCAGGTGTTAATAATCTAAGCAGCAGCCTCACACAGGTTCACGAGGCTGATTCAGACACATCCCTTTTGGAAGCAATTAAGCAAAGAGCCACAGGTGATGCCCATTCATTTCCATTTGAAAACTGTTTTCTTAAGGCTTCACAAAGGGGTGGCCTGAGGCAAAGACCTTCCTGACATTCAGGGCAATGAAGCAATAGGTAAGCAAATGGCCCAAAGCAAGGATTCTCCACTGAGACTTTATTGGTCACATTGATATCTGAGTTTTCTGAGATCCTCCCATTCCCTTCAGTTATCATGTACATGGCCATGTCACAGTGCTTGGAGGTGGTACATATCTTGGACACAAAACCATGAGCCAATTCTTGAGAGTGGCCAGAATTCAGGAAGAAAACAGAAACGTAGTAAGATAGTAGGTGTTGCCCATTAATAAGGCAAGTCACAGTCCATGCGTTAATTGGGCAGGATGAATGCTGGGAAGCTTTCTACAAGACAGGAAACATCCATTGATGCATTTTCTTTTCTAATGTCTACAACCACGGACACAGTGGGAGAAACAGACATAGAAACACTCGCCTTGTCAAACAATTTACTAGAAAAAGTCCATTCCAATCCAAACAAACCACCTTTCCTACCTATTCTCAGAACATGAGACAAAACCACAAACTCACACCCACACCCACAAAGGCACCTCCTTCCCCCAAGTAGGTTTGTAACTATCCAGAGTGTCCTTTGACTGGTGGATCATACTATGTTCCCCTGATATGGCCTATCCATTCTCAGATCTGGTCTCCTTGGCCAACTATGTGACGTTGTCAGGAGCATGTGGAGAGCCACTACCTACTTTCTCAGGAAAGGTCCCTGGCATGTGGCCATCCTCACATCAGTAGGTACCAAGAAAGACTGACTCTGTCCTTAGTAACACCAAACAAGTGAGCCCACTGGGACTGGGACTTGGATTGGCTCTCAGTGCCTGGCTTCCTGGATCCCAAGTTTAAGGTGTTCCATCACCAAGGAAGTGAGGTAGGTTACTTCCTTCAGGAATTTAATGAGGTCACTGCCTTGGCAAACACATTGTCCTAACAGTTGCTTCCAAGGGTTCCATGAGATGGAGGCTGCCCCTACTTCCTGTGACATTTTCACAAGTTAGAATGATATATAAATCAAAGGCACCAAGAAACAGTGCTCCACAAAGGCCTGGTTTGGTCCGTCTCCTGTACATTAAGAGAGAGGCTGATTCAGCCACATCCCTTCATCCTGACCAGGTTTTTTGGCAATGGAAGATGACTTTTGCTCTCTCAGGTCCTTCATAGCTGCCTACATCTTCTTCAGGGATCATTTCTGCATGGACCTTTGAGGTTCTCAGCAAGTGGAAGATCCCCTACATCCCTATATTTTAAGGCCAACTCTGTCCCTGCTCTTCTCTAAAGTTAGATTGAGAGATCACTGTGTGGTTATGGTTAATAACAGTTTCGATTTGGGTTAGGAATCATTCTGCAGGATGAATAATGGTATTGGGAATCTGTGATATTTATAAGAATATAGACGTGAGTTAAAAGTATGGAAACAGAAATCTAGGTAAGATTTGCATCCCAGAAGGGCATTGAGACCTTGATTGGGATACTTAGCAATGTTATACTTTCTGCACAAATGTCTCAGATAAATCCATACACAATGGCATAGGACGTTGTACCTTGGATGATTGAATGTCGAAGAGAACCTCCAGTCAAAAAGGGATAGTCGGTGGAATTAGGAAGATAGTCAGTAGGTTTAGAAAGAAGGGTGATAATAAGATTTGGAAAGAAGTTCTTTACCAATAGGGTTTCGGTTAGAGAGTGAATATTAATGTCAGCCCATGTTAAGTGTCAGTCACAATAATGAATTTGGGAAAATATGTAGGAAAGGAGGTATCAATAGAGACCTTAGGAAATCAGGCAAATTATTAAGTGAGTCATAGGATTAGGCATTTTCAACAGGGTTGAGGTTGAATATATAACCATAGGAAGAAAGAAATATGTAGTCACCAATAGAATTGACATTTGAGAGCATTAGGCAACCTGGACATGAATGTTTTTAGTAATTCATGCTCACTTTCCATTTAGGCTTTGTTGAAAATAAATAAAATAGGTACTTGTCTCTTCCTGTTATTCTGTATGCTTAAGAAAACACTCTTGAAATCTTGAAAACTTTTTGCTAATCTTGTTCCCAGAATGTGCTGTCCCCAACTGCCAAACTGCAGAATGTACACCCTCACCCGTTTACATGCAAACCGCCCACTTGCCCTGACCCATCAATAAACTTCCCTCCCTGCCCTCTTCAAGAAAAGTATATAAGCTCTGCTTAAGCTGTTCTCAGTGCTCTCTGCTCTATTCAAGTGAGGTCTGAGCCCCAGAATTTTGGACGCTTTGCTGTTGCATGAGACAGTGTCTTGGTGGTCTCTTCCTCCAATAGTCGCCTGACCATTACATCTGAGGGCCCCAGCGAGTTCCAGCAGCGTTGGACGAAAGACCCCCAATAGGCTCATCTCAGGTTAAGTAAGGCGCCACTTTCTTGTTTCAGGTTTCAGGTTACGGATGGGCAAAATGGCTATTGGTGATGAGCATGAGCTCTCTCTGACGGTGGCTGACAGAAGTGTCACAGAGCCACAGGCCACGTCTCTGGGGGACGCCCCAGAGAACTCGGGAAACCGAGTAACAATAGTCTCCTAAACTCAGTGATATTTTGTTTTGGATTCGGTATTGTCAGCCCATCAGGTTTTCCTGGCTACTCAGTCCTGTTCTCAGTATTGGACGTCCATTGCCTGTCTTTATTGTCTTGTCTTGTCTGTGTCGTGTGTCATTGCTTTCACTATTTGTGTATCTTTCATATGGGACAGAGCACTTCAATGCCTCTGTCCCTGAACCTTGATCACTGGACCAAAGTCTGCTTAAAGGCTCAGAATCTTCTTTTTTTCAGTAAAACGTCAGATCTGGAAGACTCTATGTGTCTCAGAATGACCCACCTTTGGAGTCGGATGGCCCCCAGAAGGATCTTTCTACTTCACACTAATTCAAAAACTCAGAGATATTGTCTTTCAGTCAGGGCCACATAGCCATCCAGATCAACAGCAATATATCTTTAGTTTGCAGGACCTCTGCAAATCTCCTCTTCCATGGTTGAAGCCTTTCCTTGTCCCTGTCCCCGCTCCTACTGGTTCTCCCACTTTTCTATCTCTCAAACCCTCTGCTCCCCCTCCTCCACCCTCTGTTGTCCCTGAGTCTCAAGACTCTACTGGACTCTCTTCCCCCTCCTTATGCCCTGCCCTTGTCCTCCAAACCCAAACAACCTCTAAGTGATTCCCCTGCTGCTGACTCAGACTCTCCACCATTGGAGGAATATAGGCCAGCCCAGCGCCCTCCAGGTGACTACCCCACGGCACACACAGCCCCTCCTTCCTTGGAGGTAGCTGGCCCGGCCAAAAGAACACAAAGTACTCGCCGGGGGGTTAAACTTTGAAGTGGATACAGGGTAAGTATACTCAGCCCTTAAGGCCCCATTGGGCCATCTATCAAACAAAAAGGACTCTAGTTCAAGGGGCTAATGGCAGTAAATATGGGGCTTAGACAACTAAGAGGACCATGGACCTGGGGAAAGAAAAAATCCATCACTCGTTCCTAGTAATCCCAGAATGCCCGAGCCCATTGATGGGCACACATCTGCTCAAAAAGCTCCAGGCCAGAATAACTTTTAACCCTGAAGGCCCCCAAGTGAAATTTCTAAATTTTTCAGTAAAAACTCCTATAGTCACGGCTTTTACTATGTCAGTAGAAGATGAACATCAACTTGTCAAACCCCCCAAGACTGATCAAACAGGCAAGCTACCCCGGAAATGGATAACAGATTACGCAGATGCCTAGGAAAAAAACTGCTGGGTTTCACGTAGCCGTGAAACATCCTCCAATAACAGTGGAGTTAAAAACTTCAGCCCCCCCATCAATGTCAAAAAATATCCTCTGAGCAAAAAAGCTAAAGATGGGATAAGGCCCCATATTCAGAAATATCTGGCCTTAAGGGTCCTAAGGCCCTGTCATTTGAACTGGAACACTGCCCTGTTACCAGTATAAAAATCCAGGAACCGGGGACTATCGCACCGTTCAAGACCAAAGAGAGATCTACAACAGAGTGCAGGAAATTCACCCCACAGTACATAATCTGTACAATCTGCTTAGCACTCTGAACCATGAGCGGAAATGGTATACTGTTCTGGACTTAAAAGATGCTTTCTTTTGCTTGCCTCTGCATAAAGATAGTCAGTTGCTATTTGATTTCGAGGGGGTAGACCCAGAAACCGGGACGTCTGGTCAACTAACATGGACTAGACTCCCACAGGGGTTCAAAAACTCCCCCACTCTCTTTGATGAAGCCCTCCACAGAGACCCCAACAACTTCAGAACTATGCACCCTGACGTCACCCTGCTTCAATATGTCGATGACCTGCAACTGGCAGCCAACACCAAGAAAAACTGTGAGTCTGGAACCCAATTATTATTATACGAGCTTGCTCAACTCTGGTATAGTGCTTCTGCCAAAAAAGCCCAAATTTGCCAGCAAGAAGTAATCTTCCTGGACTATTCCCTTAGGGGCAGTAAGCGATGGCTCACTGAGACCAGAAAACAATCCATTGAGCAGATACCACCCCCATCTAACAGCAGACAACTCAGAGAGTTTCTTGGGACTGCTGGCTTATGCAGCTTATGGATACCTGGGTTTGCGTCCTTAGCTGCTCCTTTATACCCGCTGTTAAAGAGAGTTGCCCAATTCTAATGGACCCCTGAGCACCAGCAAGCTTTTGATAACATCTAAGGACACTGACACTGAAACCCTCAACTTCACTGAGCCCAGCTTGCATTTTCAGAAAGCCCTAAACTAAGTTAAAAATGTACATCAACTCACTCACCTTGGTTCAAAGAAACTGCAGGCATTCCTGAAGGATAAAGAACAGAGTTTTCCACTAACCGACTCAGAGCGAAAGAAATAACTGAACGGGTAACAAAAGCCTGCCGGGTCTGTCAATTGGTTAATGCTTACCCTTCCAACTTTCCTGCAGGAAAGCACCTACAAGAAACCAGACCAGGACAATTCTTGGAAGTGGACATTACTGAAATTAAGCCAGGAAGTTATGGACTTAAATATCTCCTAGTCTTTGTAGATACATTTTCAGGATGAATTAATTGAAGCCTTCCCCCCCCCCACACACACACAAAAAAAAAACAACAACAACAACAAAATAAGTGGCACAAATGGTGGTCAAGAAGATCCTGAAAGATATTTTTCTAAGATACGGACTGGCTAAGGCAATAGGGTCTGATAATGGACTGGCGTTAATTGCCCTGGTAAGTCAGGGATTAGCCAGGACCCTGGGGATTAATTGGAAATTACATTGTGCTTATAGACCCCAGAGCTCAGTACAGGTAAAAAAAAAATAATAGAACCATTAAAGAGACTTAACAAAATCAAGCTTAGAGATCGGCATAAAAGATCGATCTATTCTCCTGCTTTATGCACTGTTTCATGCAAGAAATACTCATACTCCTCTGTTTCCTTGTGTAACCTCACCCCCTATGAAATTCTCTATGGTCCCTCCTCCAGTAAGGGACCTAACCCAAACTCTAAGACCTAACGATCCCTTCCACACCCCCTTGCTTGACAGACTTAAAGCTCTTGAAAGAAATCAGCAATATCTGTGGAAACATCTGGCCACTGCCGACCAACCTGGGGACGAGGGGACTCCATATCGATACCAAGTAGGAGACTTCGTCTACATTAGACGACATCAGGTGTCATCCCTGGAACCCCACTGGAAAGGACAATATAAGGTGCTACATATAACACCTACAGTGGTAAATGTAGACGGAATCACTTCATGGATCCATGCCTCTCATCTCTGGCCTGCGCCCTGTCCAAAATCTGACTGGAAACTGGAAAAGACTGGTAACACTTTCAAATTGCGTATTCGCCATGTGGATAAGGCTACAGACTCTCCCCTTGGCCAAGAGTAGTCCTAACCCTCATCAGCCTGTTCAGCAGTAATGGCTGATCACAAATCCTACTGTACAAGAAGTATGGTCTATCTTGCATACAGCCCCTTTAGGGACATGGTGGCCATCTCTCCACCCAGACATTTGTCAGCTGGCTATAGGTCTTTCCTATTGGGATATCCCTGATGAAGGGGATCCAACTAAAATTACAATAAATCCTTTCCGTATCATAGGTAATAGAAACAAACATTATGGATGTAGGGACACGAGAGCCAGATGCAGGTTGGCTAGCCTAGATTACTATGTTTGCCCAGCGGACTATCAAAGCCACAAACAGACATGGCTGTGTGGGGGAAATGCCGACTTCTTCTGTAAGTCATGGGAATGTGAGCATACAGTGGTGCCTGGTGGAACCCAAACTCCTCATCAAATTCAATACACAGCATTGGCCATATTACCAATTACACAACCAATACCGATGGCCCCCAGAGGGGTCTCTAGATCCTAAAATTCTTCGTGACCTTTTTAACTTCGGCAAGTGCTCAAAGGGTGGAAGGAAATTCCCCTAAGTGGAGGCATTTTCCCTCCTTCGCTCACATCCTGAACTATGCTTATCCAATAGATCCTCACCCTCAGCTTTCTGCTCCAGACTCTCTGCTGTCACTCCCACCTCAGCAACCTGATTTCTTCCCTCCAATTACTAGATCAAAAACCCAAACCGCCGGTTCTCAGATTATTGCCCCCTTGCTGAGGTAGCAGGTACTGAGGTACCCCTCCACCCACTCACTACTCTCTTCTCCTGTCAGTGCCCGCACCAGGTCCCACCAGGTCCTCTTACCAGCTAACCCAAAGCTCAAACCAGCTAAGGAGAGCCCTCAGACCCCTATACAAGATGTAATGAAAATGGCCTTTAAAGTTGCTCTGTCATCACTGAAAACAGGTTACTAAGAATTTAAAGTCCCTTACAGGCTTTTTGGGATACAAACTTTCATCTTCCCCTCTGCTCTATCTGTTCTACTGCTCAAGTTTTGTTGCCTGGAAAATTCCAAACCCCTTTCCCATTATTCTTTTACATCTCTCCTTCCTCATGCTCAGACCCAAGGTGCTGCTCTCAGACCCGCCTTCCCTGTCTTCCCCGTCTATACCAGGCCCACAGAAAAGTCTTAACTGACCTTCTCCAGCAGTCTTCACCATGGCTGACTTTAGGACTTTCAGCCAAAGAGTCCCTATAAAAGAGTTCAATGTAGATAAACTTCCCCTTTTCGTGTTTCCCTGTTCTATTTGGCCACTGGCTGGAAAAATCAGCACTCCTAAGCTAGACTCCCCCTTACTAGTTTTTCACAAAACATGTGAACAAGGCCTCTGGCCTTGAGCTGGGGCTTCACAGACATGGTTACATTTCTAAGATAAATAAGTTACCAAATGAGCTCCATTGTTACAGCTGGCAGTGAGAAAAAAAAAAGAGAAGAAAAAAGCTCTCCCACTCCAGGTGTCCTTAAAATGTTAACTTGCCCAGAACAGATGAAAAAAACGATAGAAACGAAAACTTCTTTTTGTGAACTTATGCAGACTGTGAACTTCTGAGCCCCTTCCCTTACATGTTGGGTACAAAATTCGGAAACTACCTAAATTTGGAGATCAGGTGACTAATTGATTACAACAGAAGCAATGCCCTCTAAATCCGTTGCAACCAAATAGGTATGTTTCGCTGTCTTCGGTGCTATGTTAGGTGCCTTGACTTGTCCGTCCTTACAACAGTATAATTCTATATACTTAAACATTGTTTATGTTTTCATAAAATGGTCAACAGATGTGATTAATTATGTAATGTTCAGATGTTTCCCAGAGTGCTCTATCATGAGGCAGGTTAATTTAAATATCAAATAGGGGGGCATACAACCCGGTTCCTCTGGGAACCTGTATCCCTCACTTTAGCCATCCTATTAGGAAAAGGAGCTGCTGCAGGTGTGGGCACAGGAATCACTGTCCTAGTCCATGTGACACAACAAATGACCCGATGAGAAGCAGCAATAGACCAAAATTTAAAGATATTAGAAACCTCCATCACAGTTTTATAGGAATCTTTAACCTCTCTCTCTGAAATTGTTTTACAGAACATGCGAGGGTTGGACCTCCTCTTCGTGAGAGAAGGGGGCTTTCGTGCTGTATTGAGGGAAAAAGTTGATTTTATGCCGACCATACTGGAGTTGTAAAAAAATCTATGAGTAAATTAAGAAGACGCCTAGAAGAACATCAACAAGAGAGAGATGCACAAAAAGGGTGGTTTGAGTATTTGTTCACACAGTCCCCCTGGTTAACTACGCTTTTATCAGCCCTGGCCAGTCCATTAATTATCCTCATTTCATTGCTAATTGTAGGACCCTGTTTGCTCAACCATCTAGTTTCCTTTCTACAAGCTTAAATTGGATAAGTTAAACTTATGGTAATCAGACAACAATATACCTCACTAGAAGACATAAAATGTGAGACCCCGCAATGCTCATTTTTATGATTAAAATTAACCAGAATAAGAAGTGGGGAATGAAAGGTTAATAAAATATGTACTTTTAACTTCTTGTTTTTCTGTATGCTTCACAAAATACTGATGAAATCTTGAAAACTGTTTGCTAATCTTGTTCCCAGAATGTGCTGTCCCCAATTGCCAAACTGTTGAATGTACTCCCTCTCTCATTGGCATGCAAACCACTCACTCGACCTGACCAATCAATAAATTTCCCTCCCTGCTCTCACCACGTAAATTGCATAAGCTCTGCTTAAGCTGTTCTTAGGGCTCTCTTCTCTATTCAAGTGAGCTCTGAGCCCCAGCATGCTGGACCCCCAATAAACCCTTTGCTGTTGCATGAGACAGTCTCTTCGTGGTCTCTTTTCCGATGCTCGCCCGACCTTTACATTGGTACAATCATAAGTGTGAACATTCCTATGTGTGTCCAGAATATTACTATAATAAATAATATATGTAGATCAGGTAATAGGAGTTTTTCTTCCACCATTTCTGGGAGCAATATTTTGAAGATATATGAATTAGTATTTTGGGTAGAAATAGGTGTACCATTTGTCTATGAATATAGAGATAATGCATGAATAGACAATACTGTGAATTAATAATATTACTGGTTCAAACTTTAAATAATGGATTGAATTGATATCTGAAAATATACAGGAAACCTTATATTGATATACTACATTTAATCCTACCCGTTATACATCTGAATGAAATATTAGGGTTATGGATTTTCATGAAGAGTGTTTGTGTTTTGCTTCAAAAGTGATTATGGAAATTGAAAATAATGTGTTTGGAAAGAAGTCTCATGAAAAGACCAGTCCAGAAACCTGGAGGTATGCATGTGTTCTGAAGCAGAAAGTGATTTAAAGTGAAACAAACGCCTATATATTTGCTAACTTGTGGATGATAAATATATACGATGATGTGCAGAAATTGAAGAAATAGTAATGTACCAGTGTTGAATAAAAATGAACGTTAAAATACACATCATGCCCCATAGGAATCTACTTGAATTGATGTTAAACTGCGTCCGTTAATGTAGAAATATTAGAATTTGTATGCACCATTCACTGAAGTTAGTTTTCAGTACTAGGAAACAAATATGTATTTCAGGTAGATGAGTATTTCTGAGAAAAATCTTGTGAAAAGTTGATTATAAATCCACATACATGAACATGAATGAATTCAGGGAGTGTATAATAAGACTCATACATTTCATATTTTGAAAAATCTGGAGAGTATATATATATATATATATATATATATATATATATATATATATACACACACACACACACACACACACACACACACACAAACTGAGACTATAAAAATAGCAATATATATGCCAATTGAAATTCACCATGAAATATACATCATCCACAGATTCAAAAATATTCATGTTACTGAAGATAGATTTATGTATAATGTTGTTTAACTAGGAAGTTTACCCATACATTGAATTTTCAGTTCCAACAGCATTTAGGAGGAGTAATCTCTTCTCACATTTTGTATCTGCCAAGTCAGCCACCTCACAAGAATGTACGTGTGATACCAGGTAGGATTCTATATGTGCATATAAAAATACATGTGCTGAATAGGCTACAGAGAGAGGGAGACAGGAATTCACATATTTGTTAACTTTAAAAACACATGGATAACTATTTCAACAGAAAATTGACTAGATTTATAACACCTACCCTTTTTTTATGCAAAAGGCAAGTCCAACTATACACCATGCCTCCTCTGAACTGCTTGGATTTCTATTCTGTTTGGGTTATTTTTCTCCATCATATTAGGAGTAGTAGTCAGAGTCCAGTAGGTTATGAGTTAGTGTCAGGGATCAGTATTTCAAATTGAAAATAGAATAATGAATCAAATGTGTATGCAAATATATGCTACACAAAAATCTTCCCACTCTCATCCAGAACAAATCCTTGACATTACCTTCGCCTGAAGTAAGTCACAATTAGAATAGAAGAGTTAGAAAATCTGTGAATACATATCTTGAGTGGAAAATGCTCAGAGTTCAGAACCTTGGAGGTGGTAGAGGAGTTTCCAAAAGTAAGGGACATGGTAAACACTCCTCTAACATGGAGGTCTGCTGGCGTAAAGACATCTTGAGAAACTGCCTCTGAGGTTGGGCACTTGAAACATACGTTATTTTCAGGAGCTTTAGCTTCCTTTGTAGTGAGACAATAAAATCTGGGTCTGCATCTATGTGACCTGGAGGATATGGTTTCTTATTTTCCAGTGAACATGAGGCAGCAGTGCTGAATTCACTCTTTGTAGGTAAACAGTGGCCACTGGGGTCTAATTGTCTCCCCATGTGGACTGTGGAGCCATTTGGTCATCCTCCACTTTTCATGGTGTTTCCTGCTGTTGCACTGGGAGTTTGGTATTTGCTTCACAAAATACAAGAAGTTCAACAGGGATACAGTGCTGGAGGGAGTTCTGTCACGTGTTGTGGGTCAGGGTCTGCAGGAGAATGCAACAACCAGGCTTCTTTCCCACATACCTGCCCCCTTTTCCATAGCAACTTGATTCTGAACATGGCCCTGAATCCTCTCCATATAAAAACATGCTTTTACATATTCGGGTCTCCTGGCTGCACCATGTTAGTCACAAAAAATTTGGAAGGAAATGAGAAATCCACATGGCCATAACACAGATGTATTATCACACAACTGAAGACCACTTCTCTAGGCCCAATACTCTGCAGGCTCTAACTTGCTTGCCCCCATGTCCATAGCAACTTGATTCTGAACATGGCCCTGAAATCTTTCAATATAAAAACATGCTTTTACATATACGGGTCTCCTGGCTGCACCATGGCAGTCACAATGAATTTGGAAGCCAATGGCAGAACCACATGGTCACAATACAGATGTATTATCACAAAACTGCACACCATTTCTCTAGGCCCACAACTCTGCAGGCTATAACTCAATGGCATCTCTGTTCTACACCATTTTCATGAAACCCAGTGAATTAAGGCAGGGTCTGGTACACTCAAGATCAGCAACAGGACATCCAAAGGTTCTCCAGTGCCACCTGGTCATGGGAATTTTAAAAATTTCATGGTATTTATCTGGCCATTTTTCAAGGATGAAGTTGGAGGCACTGTGGCTTTCAATTCATTCAGGAACCATTAAATGTTGAGGAAGTTCATTTCAAAGAAAGCTCTGGAGAACTCTCACAGGCAAGGCTTCCAAAAGAGTGGCCAAAAGGTCACATGAAGCCAGGCGCATTGAGGTCTCCAATGTGAGGTCCATGTGTGTTTTGACTCAAAACTATCCATGCCAAGTCTTTCAGAATAAAATCATGTGATATACTGGCTGAGATTCCCAGTACTCTTTGGAAAACCACCCTGGGCCTAGATCTCAGATTCCAAGGGTGACTTTCATGCGTGGCCTCCTAAAATCCCAACACTTTTCATGGCAATACTTCTCTGAGGTCAATTCCAGAACACAGTCTCTAAGGGGAATCAAACCAGAGTTCAAGCCCAGGTTGACCCAGTCATCTCTTCACACCGCCAATCAAATGAACACAATTAAAAACAAAACACTATCACATGGCCCCATCTTCTTCCTTATAGACACTCATCATAACCTCTGGTTGGAGCTTTCCATGAGGGGCACATTCCAAAAGAGTGTCCAAAATAAGCTCCCTTGCCCCTCATTTGGCTCAAGTCAGGGTGGGAAGGACACACTTCCTGTGAACCAGGAGTGATCAAATAGGCCTGTCATTAATACTGCTCCGCTTTTCCAAATTGAGGCCTTCTGACTGTGGGGTTTAGATTCTTTATGTGAACTGGAGTCATGAGAAAAGACAAGCACCTCTGCAGAGATTTGAAGAACTCATTTGACCAAAAGGATCGCTATTCTCACTTGATTGATTTCAGGAACCTAACAGAGAAAGGCAATAGAATTCATTCACAATGACTGAAATTTTTTGCGAATTTGGTTTTGGTTTCACACATGGGATCTTTCTTTAGATCCATCAGGTGCTGAGAATCTAAGTCACAGCCTCACACAGGGCCAAGAGCCTGATTCAGACACATCCCTTTCCGAAGCAATTTAGCAAGAGCCACAGGTGATGCCCATTCATTTCCATTTGAAAACTGTTTTCTTCAGGCTTCACAAAGGGGTAGCCTGAGCCCAACATCTTCCTGACATTCAGGGCAACAGAACAATAGGTAAGCAAAAGGCCCAAAGCATGGTATCTCCACTGAGACTTTTCTGGTCACACTCATATCTGAGTTTTCTGAGATACTGGCCATTCCCTTCAGGTATCCAGTACATGGACATGTCAAAGACGTTGGAGTTGGTACATATCTTGGAAACAAAACAATGGGACTATTCTGGAGAGTTGCCAGAATTCAGGAAGAAAACTTTGACTTAGGAAAGTAGTAGGTTTTGCCAATCCATAAGGCAAGCTGCAGTCCATTCATAAATTGGGCAGGATGAATTCTGGGAATCTTTCTACTACACAGGACACATCCATTGTTGCATTGTCTTTTCTCATGTCTACAACCACGGACACAGTGGGATACACAGACATAGAAACACTCACCTTGTCAAATGACTTACTAGAAATAGTTCACTGAAAACCAAACAAACCGCCTTTCCTACCTATTCTCAGAACAAGAGACAAAACCACACACCCACACTCACAATGGCACCTCCTTCCCCTAAGTAGGTCTGTGACTATCCGGAGTGTCCTCTGACTGGTGGGCAATACTATGTTCCCCCGAAATGGCCTGTATTCTCTCAGATCTGGTTTCCTTGGCCAACTATGTGAATTTGTCAGGAAAAAGTGGTGAGCCACTACGTGCTTTCTCAGGAAAGGTCCCTCTTCAGAGCTCTCCTGGCATTTGGCCATCCTCACATCAGTAGGTACCAAGAAAGACTGACTCTGTCCTTGGTAAATCCAAACAAGTGAGCCCACTGGGACTGGGACTGGAACTGCATCTGGGTGCCTGGCTTCTTGGATACCAAGTTCAGAGAGTTCCATCACCAAGGAAATGAGGTATGACACTTTCTTTGGAACTGAATGAGGTCACTGCCTTGGCAACCACTTGGTTCTAACAGTTGCTTCCAAGGGCCCCATGAGATGGAGGCTGCCCCTTCTTCCTCTGACACTTTCAAAATTTAGAATGGTATATCAACCATAGGCACACACACAGGCCTGGTTTGGTCCATCTTCTCCACAATAAGAAGAGAGAGGCTGATTCAGACACATCCCTTCATCCTGACCAGGTGGTTTGTCATCGAAGATGACTTTTGCTCTTTCAGGTCCTTCATACCTGTCTACAACTTCTCCAGGTATCATTTCTGCATGGAACTTTGAGGATCTCAGCAGGTGGAAGGTCCCCTACTTTTCTGTATTGTAAGAACAACTTTGTCCCTGCTCTTCTGTAAAATGAGATTGAGGGAACAGTGTATGTTTAGGGTTAATAACAGGTTTGATTTCGATTTGTGTTAGGAATCATTCTTCTGGATGAATAATGGTATTGGGAACCTGGTATATTTACAAGAATGTAGAGGTGAAACATAAGTATGAAAACAGAAATCCAGGTATGATTTTAAACCCATAAGGGCATTGGGCCCTTGATTGGGATACTTTGCTTTGAATTATGTTCTGCACAGATGTCTCAGATAATTTGATATACAATGGCATAGGACCTTGTACCTTGGAAGATTGAATGTAGAAGAGAACATCCCTTCAAAAAGGGATAGTCGGTAGGATTAGGAAGATAGTCGGCCGTTTTAGGAAGAAGAGTGAGTATATGATTTGGAACAAAAGTTCTTTAGCAATAGGATTTCAGTTAGAGAGTGAATGTATATGTCAGCACATATGAAGAGCCAGTCACGAGGATGAAGTGGGGAAAACATGTAGAAAAGAAGATATCAATAAAGATATTACAAAATTAGGGAAAGTATAAAGTGAGTGAGAGGATTAGACATTTTCAACAGGCTTGAGGTTGAATCTTAGAAAGAAACAAATATGAAGTCACCAATAATATTGACATTTGAGAGCATTAGGCACCCTGGACATGGATGTTTTTAGTAATCTATGTTCACTTTTCATTTAGGCTTTGCTTGGTTCAATCATAAGTGTAACATTTACATTTTTGTCCAGAATATTATTGTGATAATATGTATATGTAGATCAGGTGACATAAGTATTTCTTCCACCATTTTTGGTAGCAATATACTGAAGACATAAAATTAGTATTGGGCGTACAAAGAGGTGTACCCTATGTCTATGAATATAGAGATAAAGCATGAATAGACCATACTGTGAATAAGTAATATAACTTGTTCCAACTTAATATAATGGGATGAACTGATATCTGAAAAATTACTGGAAATCTTATATGCATATACAATCATTCATTCCAACCAGTTATTCATCTAATGTCAATATTAGTGTTTTGGTTTATCATGAAGAGTGTGTGAGTTTTACTTCAAAAGTGATTATGGAAATCGAAAATAATGTGTTTGGAAAGAAGTCTCATGAAAAGACCAGTCAAGAAACCCTGACAATACATGTGTTGTGAAGTAGGAAGTGATTAAAGTTTAAAGAAATGCCTACAAATTTGTGAACTTGTGGATGAAATACATATCTTATGATGAGCAAAAACTGAAGAAATAATAATGTACCAGTGTTGAATATAAATGAACATCATATTATATATCATGTCCCATTGGGATCTACTTGCATTGGTGATAGACTGGATCAGTTCCTGTAGAATTATTAACATTTGTATGCACCATTCAGTGAAGTTAGTTTTCAGTACTAGGAAACAAATATGTATTTAAGGTGGATGAATATTTCTGAGACTAATATTTTGGAAAGTTTATTATAAATCTACATGCATGAACATGAATGAATTTAGAGAGTGTATATAAGACACATATATTTCATATTTTGAAAAATCTGGAGAGTGTGTATATATATATATACACACACACACACACACACACACACACATACCCACACACACACACAAAAAAAACACACACAGACATTTAAAAGTAGCAATATATATGCCAATCAAAATTCATCGTGAAATTTATATGATCCACATATCCAAAAATATTTATTTTACTGAACATGGATTTATATATAATGTTGTTCACCTAGGAAGCTCCCCCATAGGTTGAATTTTCTGTTCCACAATTTGTATCTGTCAAGTTGGCCACCTCACAAGTATGTATGTGTGATACCAGGTAGGATTCAATATGTGCATATACAAATACATGTGCTTAATAGGCTACAGAGAAAGGGAGACAGGAATTCACATATTTGTTAACTTTAAAAACACACGGAGAACTACTTCAATTAAAAATTGACTAGATTTATAACTCCAAACCTATATATTGCAAAAGGCAAGCCCAACTATACACCACCCCTCCTCTGAACTGCTTGTATTTCTATTCTGTTTGAGTTATTTTTCTCCATCACATTAGGATTAGTAGTCAGAGTCTAGCAAGCTATGGGTTAGTGTCAGGGAATCAGTATTTCGAATGGAAAATTGGAAAATGAACACAATGTGTATGCAAATATGTGCTACACAAAAATCTTCCCATTCTCTTCCAGAAAAATTTATTGTAATTAACTCCGCCCCAAGTAATACAGAATTAGAGAAGAAGAGTTTGAAAATCTGTGAATACATATCTGTAATGGAATATGCTCAGGATTTCACAACCTTGGAGGTGTTAGAGGAGTTTCCCAAAGTAAGGGACACGGTAAACATTTCTCAAATGTGGAGCTCTGGTGCCCTAAAGACTTCTTGGAAAACTGCCTATGTGGTTGGGCACTTGAAATATATATTGTTTTCAGGAGCTTTTGATTTCTTTCTAGTGAGACCATCAAAGCTGGGTCTGCATCTATGTGACCTGGAGGACATGGATTCTTATTTTCCAATGTACATGAGGTAGCAGTGCTGAATTCTCTCTTTGTAGGTAAACTGTGGCCATTGTGGGCTAAGTGTCTCCCTGGGGGACTGTGAAGCCATTTGGTCATCCTCCAATTTTCATGGTGTTTCTTGCTGCTGCACTGGGACTTTGGTATTTGCTTCACGATATACAAGGAGTTCAAATGGGACACAGTGGTGGAGGGAGTTCTGTCTTGTGCGGTGGGTCAGGGTTCTCAGGAGAATGCACCAAGCAGGCTTCTATCCCTCATAGCTTGCCCCCTTGTCCATAGAAACCTGGTTCTGAACATTGCCCTGAAACCTCTCCATATAACAATATGCCATTTCATTGAACATTCTGCTGGCTGCACCATGTCAGTCACAAGCAATTTGGAAGCTAATGGCAGATTGACATGGCCTCACAAAGATGTTTTATCATACACCTTCCCACCTCTGCTCTAGGCCCACCACTCAGTAGGCTCCAACTTACTGGTATCTCTGTTCTACACCATTTTTATGAATCCCAGTCAATCAAGGCACTGCCTGATAGATTCATGAATGATATAGGACATCCAAATGTTCCCAGAGCGACCAGGTCATGGGAAATTCAAAAATTTCATGGTATTTATCTAGGCATTTTTCAAGGATGAAGTTGGAGGCACTGTGGGTTTTAATTCATTCGGGAACCATGAAATGGTGAGGATGCTCATTTCAATGAACGCTATCGAGAACTCTCACAGGCAAGACTTTCCAAAGAGTGGCCAAAAGGTCACATGAAGCCAGGCTCATTGAGGTCTACAATGTGAGGTCCATGTTTGTTTTGATTCTCAACTATGGCTGACATGCCTTTAAGAATAAAATCATGTGATATCCTGGCTGAGATTCCCAGTGCTCTGTGGAAAGGTACCCTGGGCCTATATCTCAGTTTCCATAAGCGACTCTCATGCGTGTCCTCCTAAAATCCCAACACAAGTCATGGCAATACTTCTCTGAGGTCAGTTTCAGAACTCACTCTCTAAGGGGAATCACGCCACTGTTCAAGACCAGGTGGACCCAGTCACCTCTTCCAACCGCCACACAAATGAAACAATTGAAACCAAAAAAAATCCCACATGGCCCTCATTTTATTTCATATAGACACTGAACATAACCTCTTGCTAGAGGTTTCCATGAGGAGCACAGTACAAGACAGTATCCAAAATAAGCTCCCTTGCCCTTCGTTTGCCTAAAGTTTGAGTGGCCTGGACACCCTTCCTGTGAAACAGGAGTGATCCAATAGGCCTGCATTTAATACTGCTCCACTTCTCCAATTTGAAGCCTACTGACTGTGGGATTTAGATTATTTATGTGTATTGGAGTCATGATAAAACTTAAGCACCAATGGGCTAGCCTCTGCAGGGCTTTAAAGAACTCAATAGACCCAAAGGATCCTTATTCTCACTTGATGGAGGTCAGGAAATTTACAGAGAAAGACAAGAGAATTCACCCACAATGACTGCTCTTTTGGCCATTTTGGTGTTGGATGCATACATGGGATCTTTCTTTACATCCATCAGGTGCTGACAATCTAAGCCACAGCCTCACACTGGGCCAAGAGCCTGATTCAGACACATCCCTTTCCAAAGCAATTAAGCAAAGAGACACAGGTGATGCCCATTCATTTCCATTTGAAAACGGTTTTCTTCAGGCTTCACAAACGGGTTGGCCTGAGGCAAAGTCCTTCCTGACTCAGGGGAAAAGAACAATTGTTAAGCAAAAGGCCCAACCACGGTTTCTCCACTGAGATGTTAGTAGTCACACTGATATCTGAGTTTTCTGAGATGCTCGCCATTCCCTTCAGCTATCCAGTATATGGCCATGTGACAGAGCTTGGTGGTGGTACATATCTTGGACACAAAACCATGAGCCTATTCTGGAGAGTGGCCAGAATTCAGGAAGAAAACTGGAACTTAGGAAGATAGCAGGTGTTACCCATTGATTATGCAAGCCCTGGTCCATTCATTAATTGGGCAGGATGAATGCTCGGAAGCTTTCTAATAGACAGGACACATCCATTGATGCATTCTTTTTTTCTAATGTCTACAACCACGGACACAGTGAGATACACAGACATAGAAACACACGCCCTGTGAAACGATTTAGTAGAAACATTTCACTCCAAACCACAAAACCGTCTTTCCTACCTATTCTCAGAACATGAGACAAAACCACAAACCCACACCAACACCCAAAAAGGCACCTGCTTCCCTCAAGTAGGTCTGTGACTATCCAGAGTGTCCTCTGACTTCTGGACCATACTATGTTCTCCCAAAATGGCCTGTCCTTTATCAGATCTGGTCTCCTTGGTCAACTCTGTGAAGTTGTCAGGAGCTAGTGGTGAGCCACTACCTGCTTTCTTAGGAATGGCCCCTCTTCAGAGCTTTTCTGGTATTTGGCCATTCTCACATCAGTAGGTACCAAGAAAGATTGACTCTGTCCTTGGTAAATCCAAACAAGTGAGCCCACAGGGACTGTGACTGAGACTGGCTTGGATGCCTGGCTTCCTGGATCCCATGTTCAGAGAGTTCCATCACCACGGAAGTGAGGTGAGGTCACTTCCTTCAGGAACTGAATGAGTTCACTGGCTTGGCAACCACTTTGTCCTAACAGTTGCTTCCAAGGGTCACATGAGATGGTGGCTGCCCCAACTTCCTGTGACACTTTCACAAGTTACATTGGTATATCAACCATAGGAACCTGGGAACAGCTCTCCACAGAGGCCTGGTTTGGTCCATCTTCTCTACATTAGGACGAGAGAGGCTGATTTGGACACAACCCTTCATCCTGGCCAGGTTGTTTGTCATGTAAGATGACTTTTACTATCCCAGGTCCTTCATAGCTGCCTACGTCTTCTCCAGAGGACATTTCTGCATGGACCTTTGAGGTTCTCAGCAGGTGGAAGATCCACTACATTCCTGTATTGTAAGACTAACTCTGTCCCTCCTCTCTGTAATGTTAGATTGAGGGGAAAGTGTACGGTTAGTGTTAATAACATTTTCGATTTGGGTTAGGACTCATTCTGCTGGATGAATAATGGTATTGGGAACCTGTGATATGTATGAGAATATATAGGTGAAATACATGTATGAAAACAGAAATCTAGGTAAGTTTTGAAGCCCAGAAGAGAATTGGGCCCTTGATTGGGATACTTAGCTTTGAATTAGGTTCTGCACAGATGTGTCAGATTAATCAATATTCAATGGCCTAGGACCTTGTACCTTGGATGATTGAATGTAGAAGAGAACATCCAGTCAAAAAGGGATAGTCGGTAGTGAAAGGTTAATAAAATAGGTACTTGTCACTTCCTGTTTCTCTGTATGCTTAACAAAACACTTTTGAAATCTTGAGAACTCTTTGCTAATCTTGTTCCCAGAATGTGCTCTCCCCAACTGCCAAACTGCAGAATGTACTCCCTCACCCGTGTGCACGCACACTGCCCACTCACCCGGACCCATCAATAAACTTTCCTCCCTGCCCTCTCCAAGAAAATTATATAAACTCTGCTTAAGGTGTTCTCAGGGCTCTCATCTCTTTTCAATTGAGCTCTGAGCCCCAGCATGCTGGACCCCCAATAAACCCTTTGCTGTTGCATGTGACAATCTCTTTGTGGTCTCTTCCTCCAAGGCTTGCCCGACCTTTTCATATGGAGGTTCCACTGAAATCCAGCAGCGGCGAATGTGAGACCCCATGTGTCGTGGCTTTCACTATTTGTGTATCTTTCATTATGGGACAGAGCACTTCAATGCCTCTGTCCCTGACCATTGATCACTGGCCCAAAGTCCACATAAGGGCTCAGAATCTTTTTTATTTAGTAAAACACTGGACCTGGAAGACGCTCTGTGCCTCAGAATGACCCACCTTTCGAGTCGGATGGCCTCTAGAAGGATCTTTCTACTTCCCACTAATTTAAAAAGCTAGAGATATTGTCTTTTAGCCAGGGCCACATAGCCATCTGGATCATTCCGCCATACATCTTAACTTTGCAGGACCTCTGCAAATCTCCTCCTCCATGGGTGAAGCCTTTCCTTACCGCTGCCCCTGCTCCTACTCCTTCCCCCATGATCTCTCAAACCCTCTGCTCTTCTTCCTTCTCCACCCTCTATTCTCCCTGAGTCACAAGATTTGACTCTACTGGATTCTCCTCCCCCTCCTTATCCCCTGCCCTATTCCCCCAATCCCCAACACCCTCTAAGTAATTCCCCTGCTGCTGACTCAGCCTCTCTGCAATTGGAGGATCACAGCACCCTCCAGATAGCTCCCCAGTGGCACACACAGCCCTTCCTTCCCTTGAGGAAGCTGGCCCGGCTATAGGAACTCGCCAGCAGTGAATAGTTGAAAACACTGGAACTCCCATGATGCTCCCCCTCCATCCCTATGGGCCAAAGATTGACAACGGCCATGGGGGAAAAAATGCAAGCCTAACAGTTTTGGCCATTCTCCTCTTCAGACGTACATAATTGGAAATATAACAATCCCCCTTTTTCTGAGCACCCCACCTGGCACACAGGTCTGGTTGAGTCATTGATGTTTTCACACTAGCCTACTTGAGATGACTGCCAACAACTCATAGGGACTGTCTTCATGACAGGGGATCAAAATAGAATACTCCTGGAAGCTGGAAAAAAATATCCTCTGACCAGATGCGTGACTGACACAACTTCCCAAGATAATCAAAGCCAGCTTTCCTTTGAACCAACCCAACTGTGGCCCCCAAATCTTTGAAGGTAGGGAGCATCTGTTCACTTATCACCGGGCTCTAATAGTGGGATTCCGTGCGGCCGCTAGGCGACCAACTAATTAGGCCAAGGTAAGAGAGATTATTCAAGGGCCTGAAGAACCTCTCTCTATGTTTCTAGAGAGAATTATGGAGGCATATAGAAGATATACTCCTTTCAATCCTCAGGCAGAGGATCAAAACTCATCTGTCACAATGGCCTTTATTGGGCAAGCTGCCCCGGATATTAAAAGAAAGTTAAAATGCTTAGATGGATTACAAGATATGACTTTGAGAGATTTAGTCAGAGAAGCCGAGAAGGTATACTTTAAGAGAGAAACTGAGGAAGAGAAGGGAACAAAGGGAGGATAAAAGAAACAAAAGACAGACTAAGGCGCTGACTAAGGTCCTTGTCACAACAACAAATAGGACAGAAATTAAGAAACAGGGAGACAGGAAGGGATACCTGGGCCCACGCCAGAGGCCACTCCTTGCCTCAGATCACTGTGCCTACTGTAAAAAAAAGGACACTGGGCCAAAGAGTTCCCTAGAAAGAGACATCCACTCCTGCCAGCCATTCTGACTCTTGAGGATGACTCCAAAAATCGGGGCTAACATCCCCTCCCGGAGCTCAGGGTAACTTTTGAAGTGTAGGGGACCCCAGTAAACTTTGAAGTGGATACAGGGGCAATATACTCAGCCCTTAAGTCCCCATTGGGCCATCTATCAAATAAAAGGTCTCTAGTTCAAGGGGCAAATGGCAGTAAGTATCGGGCTTGGACAACTAAGAGGACCATGGACCTGGGAAAAGGAAAATCCATCAATCCTTCCTAGTAATCACAGAATGCCTGGCCCCATTGATGGGCAGAGATCTGCTCACCAAGCTCTGGGCCAAATTAACTTTTAACCCTGAAGGCAACCAAGTGGGATTTCTAAATCCTTCAGTTAAAACTCCTATAGTCATGGCTCTAACTATGTCAGTAGAAAATGTACATCAACTCACTCAACTTTGTTCAAAGAAACTGCAGGCATTCCTGAAGGATCAAGAACAGAGTTTTCCACTGACCAAATCACAGCAAAAGGACTGAATGGGTAACAAAAGCCTGTCGGGTCCATCAATTGGTTTATGCTTACCCTTCCAAGCTTTCTGGAGGAAAGCACCTAGGAGGAAAAAGACCAGGACAATTCTGGGAAGTGAACTTTACTGAAATTAAGCATGCAAGGTATGGACTTAAATATCTCCTAGTCTTTGTAGATACATTTTCAGGATGGATTAAAGCCTTCCCCACCAAAAAAAAAGAAAGAAAGAAAGAAAGAAAGAAAGAAAGAAAGAAAGAAAGAAAGAAAGAAAGAAAGAAAGAAAGAAACAGCAGAAATGGTGGTCAAGAAGATCCTGGAAGATTTTTTTCCAAGATACGACCTGCCTAAGGTAACAGAGTCTGATAATGGACCTGCATTCATGACCCAGGTACGTTAGGGGTTAGCCAGTACCCTGGGGATTACATTGTGCTTATAGACCACAGAGTGCAGGACAGGTAGAATGAATGAATAGAACCATTAAAGAGACCTTAATGAAATTAAGCTTAGAGACCGACATAAAAGATTGGACAATGCTTCTGCCTTATGCAATGTTTCATGCAAGAAATTCTCTCTCTGTTTCTTTGTGTAACCTCACCCACTATGAAATTTCCTATGGGGCCCCTATTCCAGTAAGGGACCTAACCCAACTCTAAGACCTAACGATCCCTTCCACACCACCATGCTTGACAGACTTACAGCTGTTGAAAGAACTCAGCGATACCTGTGAAAACAGCTGGGCACTGCCTACCAACCTGGAGATGAGGGGACTCCACATCAATATCAAGTAGGAGACTTTGTCTATGTAAGACAACATCAGGTGTCATCCCTGGAACCCCACTGGAAAGGACCATACCAGGTTCTACTTATAACACCTACAGTGGTAAAGGTAGACAGAATCACTTCCTGGATCCTGGCCTCTCATCTCAAGCCTGCACCCTGTCCAGACTCTGCCTGGAAACTAAAAGAGACTGGTAACCCTTTCAAATTGTGTATTCGCCAGGTGGATGAAGCTATAGAGTCTCTCCTTGACCACGAGTAGTTCTAACCCTCATCAGCCCTTTCAGCAGCGATGGCTGATCACAAATCCTACTGGAGAAGAAGTATAATCTATCTCACATATAGCCCACTTTGGGACTTGGTGGCCATTTCTCCACCCAGACATTTGTTAGCTGGCTATAGGTCTTTCCTATTAGGATATCCCTGATGAAGAGGATCCCACTCAAATTCCATTAAATACCTTTTGTACCATAAATAATGGAAACAAACATTATGGATGTCGGGACAGGTAAGCCAGGTGCAGGTTGGCTAGCCTAGATTACTATGTTTGCCCGGCAGACAATCAAAGCCACAAACAGCAACAGCTGTGTGGAGGAAAAGCCAATTTCTTCTGTAAGTCATGGGGATGTGAGCATACAGGGGCTTCCTGATGGAACCCGAACTCCTCATCAAATTCTGTACACAGCATTGGCCATATGACCAATTAGATAACCAAAACCCATGGCCCCCAGAGGGGTCTCTAGATCCTCAAATACTGTGTGACCTTTTTAACTTCTGCAAGTGCTCAAAAGGGTAAAAGGAGATTCCCCTATGTGGAGGCCTTTTCCCTCCTTCGCTCACATCCTGAACTATGCTTCTCCAATAGATCCTCACCCTCAGCCTTCTTCTCCAGACTATCTGCTGTCACTCCAAACTCAGCAACCTGATTTCTTCCCTTCAATTACTAGATCAAAAACCCAAACCAACACCGGTTCTCAGACCATTGCCCCCTGGCTGAGAAGCAGGTACTGAGGTACCCCTCCACCGACTCACTCCTCTCTTCTCTTGTCACTGCCCGCACTGGGTCCCACCAGGTCCTCTTTCCAGCTAACCCATAGCTCAAACCAGCTGAGGAGAGCCCTCAGACCCTTATCCAAATGTAATGAAAATGGCCTTTAAAGTTGCTCTTTCATCACTGAAAACAGGTTACTAAAAATTTAAAGTCCCTCACAGGCTTTGTGGATACTCACTCCCTTCTTCCCCTCTGCTCTACCTGTTCTACTGCTCAAGTTTTGTTGCTAGGAATATCCCAAACCCCTTTCCCATTATTCTTTTACATCTCTCCTTTCTCATTCTCAGATCCATGAAGCTGCTCTAAGCCCCGACTTCTCTGTCTCCCCCCTCTGTACCAGGCCCACAGAAAAGTTTTCACTGACCTTCTCCAGGAGTCTTCACCATGGCTGACTTTAGGACTTTCAGCAAAAAAGTCCCTATAAACGATTTCAGTGTAGATAACCTTCCTCTTTTAATGTTGCCCTGTTCCACTTGGCCACTGGCTAAAAATAATCAGCACTCCTAAGCTAGACACCCCCTTACTAGTTTTTCACAAAATATGTGAACAATTCCTCTGGCCTTGAAATGGGGCTTCACAGAGATGGCAACATTTCTAAGATAAAGAAGTTACCATCTGGGCTCCATGGTAACAGCTGGCAAGGGGAAAAAAAGAAAGGGAAGTAAAAGCTCTCCCCCACCCAGTTGTCCTTGAAAAGTTAACTTGCCCAGAACAGAGAAAAAAAAACAGAAACAAAAACAGCTTTTTGTGAACTTCTGCAGAGTGTGATCTTCTGAGCCACTTCTCTTACATGTTGGGTACAAAATTCTGAAACTACCTAAACTTGGAATTCAGAAGATTAATTGATTACAACCGAAGCAATGCCCTCTGAATCTGGGTGCAACCAAATAGGACTGTTTCACTGTCTTTGGTGCTATCTTAGGTGCCTTGCCTTGTCCGTCCCTACAACAGTATAACTCTATATACTAAAACATTGTTGATGTTTTCATGAAATGAAAAACGGATGTGATTAATTGTGTAATGGTGCATATGTTACCCAGAATGCTCTATCATGACGCAGGTTCATTTGAAGATCGAGTAGGTGGGACATACAACCCGGTTTCACTGGGAACATATGTCCCTCACTTTAGCCATCCTATAAAGAATAGGAGTTGCCACAAGGGTGGGCACAGGAACCACTGCCCTGGTCCATGGGACACAACAAATGACCCAGTTAGAAGCAGAAATAGACCAAAACTTAAATATATTAGAAACCCCCATAACAGCTTTGCAGGAATCTTTAACCTCTCTCTCTGAAGTTCTTTTACAGAACAGTTGAGGGTTGGACCTCCTCTTCATGAGTGAAAGGGACCTTTGTGCTGCATTGAGGGAAGAATGTTGTGTGAAGTTGTCAGAAGCCAGTGGTGAGCTACTACCTGCTTTATCAGGAAAGGCCCCTCTTCTTAGCTTTCCTGTCTTTTGGCCATCCTCACATCAGTAGGTACCAAGAAAGACAGACTCTGTCCTTGGTAAATCCAAAAAAAGTGAGACCACTGGGACTGGGACTGGGACTGGTTGTGCTTGCCTGGCTTTCTGAATCCCACGTTTAGAGAGTTCCATCACCCAGGACGTTATGTGAGGTAACCTCAATCAGGAAGTGAATGAAGTCACTGCCTTGGCAACCACTTTGTCCTAAGAGTTGCTTCCAAGGGTCCCATGAGATGGAGGGTGCCCCTACTTCCTGTGACATTTTCACACGTTGGAATGGTATATCAACCATAGGCACCCGAGAACAGCTCTCCACACAGGCCTGGTTTGGACAATCTTCTCTACATTAAGATGAAAGAGGCTGATAAAGACACATCCCTTCATTCTGACCAGGTTGTTTACCATGGAAGTTAAGTTTTCCTCCCTCAGGTCCTTCATAGCTGCCTACAACTTCTCCAGAAATCATTTCTGCATGGTCCTTTGAGGATCTCAGCAGGTTGAAGATCCCCTACATTCCTGTAGTGTAAGACCAACTTTTTCCCTGCTATTCTGTAAAGTTACATTGAGGGAACAGTGTATGGTTAGGGTAATAACAGGTTTTATTTGGGATAGGAATCATTCTGCTGGATGAATAATGGTATTGGGAACCTGTGATATTTACAAGAATATATAGGTGAAATATAAGTATAAAAACAGAAATCTAGGTAAGATTTGAAGCCCAGAAGAGCATTGGGCCCTTGATTGGGATACTTAGCTTTTAAATATCTTCTAAACAGATGTCTCAGATAAATCGATATACAATGGCATAGGACCTTGAAAATTGGATGATTGAATGTAGAAGAAAACATCCACTCATATAGGCATAGTTGGTAGGATTAGGAAGATAGTCAGTAGGTTTAGGAAGAAAAGTGAGTATAGGATTTGGACAAAAAGTTCTTTAGCAATAGGGTTTGCGGTAAAGAGTGAATGTAAATGTCACCACATGTGAAGGGTCAGACACAATGATGAACTGGGGAAAATATATGGGGAAGCAGATATCAATGGAGATATTAAGAAATCAGGCAAAGTATAAATTGAGTGATAGGATTAGACATTTTCAACAGGGTAGAGGTTGAGTATAAAATCTTAGAAAGAATCAAATATTTAGTCACCAATAGGATTGACATTTGAGAGAATTAGGCAATCTGGACATGGATATTGTTAGTAATCCATGCACACTTTCCATTTAGGCTTTGGCACAGTCATAAGTGTGAACTTTGCATTTTGTTTCCAGAATATTACTGTGATAAAATGCATATGTAGATCAGGGGACATGAGTATTTCTTCCACCATTTCTGTGGGCAATATTTTGAAAGTGTATAAATTAGTATAGGGTGTACAAATAGGTGTTCCCTGTGTCTAGGAATATAGATAAAATGAATGAATAGACCATACTGTGAATAAATAATATTACTGGTTCCAACTTTAAATATTGGATTGAATTGATATTTACAAATTTACAGGAAATCTTATATTGAGATACATACATTCATTACAACCATTTATTCATCTAATGGTAATATTAGGTTTATGGTTTATCATGAAGAGTGTGTGAGTTTTGCTTTAAAAGTGATTATTGAAATCTAAAATAAAATGAAGTATCATGAAAAGACCAGTCAAAAAACATAGAGGAATACTTGTGTACTGAAGCAAGAAGTGATTAAAAGTGAAACAAAAGCCTATCAATTTGCAAAATTGTGAATGAAATATATATCCTATGATGTGCATAAACTGAAGAAATAGTCATGTAACAGTGTTGAATAAAAATGAAGGTCAAAATACACATCATGTCCCATAGGAATCTACTTGCATTGATGTTAAAGTGGGTCAGTTACTGTAGAAAAATTAGTACTTCTATGCACCATTCACTGAATTTTGATTTCAGTACTAGGATACAATATGTATTTAAGGTGGATGAATATTTCTGAAAATAACTTTGTGAACATTTGGTTATAAATCCACATTCATGAATATGAATGCATTTAGGGATTGTATAATAAGACACATATATTTTACATTCTGAAAAATCTGGAGAGTGTGTGTGTGTGTGTGTGTATGTATGTATGTATATACATATATATATATATATATATATATATATATATATATATATATATATATATAGAGAGAGAGAGAGAGAGAGAGAGAGAGAGAGAGGCATTAAAAGGTAGCAATATATATGCCAATCGAAATTCATCATGAAATATATAACATCCACAGATCCAAAACTATTCATTTTACTGAACATGGATTTATGTATTATATTGTTCAACAAGGAAGCTCACCCATAGTTTTAATTTTCAATTCCAACAACGTTTAGGAGGAGTGACCACTTCTAAAAATTTGTATCTGCAAAGTCAGCCATCTAACAAAAATGTACATGTGATACCAGGTAGGATTCTATATGTACATACAAAAATACATGTGCTGAATAGGCTACAGATAAAGGGAGATAGGAATTCACATATTTGTTAACTATAAAACACATGGAGAACTATTTCAATTTAAAATTGACTAGATTTATAACACCTACCCTTTATCATGCAAAAGGTAAATCCAACTATACACCATGCCTCTCTAAACTCCTTGTATTTCTATTCTGTTTGGGTTCTTTTTCTCCATCACTTTAGGATTGCTGCAATCTGGCTGGGCACAATTCAGGAGCCACTTGTCAAAAGAAACTAACCTTACTTTTAGAACCACACATGACTAAAAATTAGCTCCTCGGGAAAAACCCTCAGAGCCCAAGTGCCACTACTGGCTTCCCACAAGCTCTCAACCTCCACACTCCTTCTCTTGAGGTCGATTGGCTGGGTCGTGTGGGCAGAGCCCAAAAAGTCCCACAATGAGCAGCTCCATTGTCTGAAAGGGTGGGGAAACAGCCCAATGGCATTACCACAGAGGAGCCAATCAGCTAGATATTGCCGGGGCTGCTGTGAGCCAATCATCAGCTTGCAGTCTGAAAGGGTGGGGAAACTGCTCAATGAGCATCTCCAATGAGCATCACCGCAGAGGAGCCAATTAGCTTGATGTTGCTGGGGCCGCTGTTAGCCAATCATCAGCTGGCAGTCTGAAAGTTTGTTTGGCCCCTTGGGCTGTGCCTCTCAACACCTCCCCCTCTCTGTTTAAAGAACAAGCATGTGGCTTAGGGACCATGCCTGCCTTAGGTTGTCCAATAGTACATATGGTGCTTACCCATTATCGAATGAGCTGACCTCAAGGTATCAGCCTCCAGTCTTAGTTTGGTACCATTGCAATTGGATCTTACCCGTCACTAACTACAGGTCCAGTATACAGTCACACCTGTGGAGAGGTCTTTGTACCAGCGGGGGGTGAGGTTCTTTGTCTCACCTCTGTTGGCCCCCAAATTTTAGCTGAACGACCATGACAGCAGAAGGGAGGAAGATACACCAAGCCAATTGACGGCTCCTTTTGGAAAAATTGTACCACCGATGACATCATCAGCAAAAATACCCCAACACTACCACAAGTCAATTCACCAACATATTGTTCACAATGCATGCAGGTGAGTTCACAATGCATACAGGTGATACATAGTCCAGGCAAGTTCTGCAAGCAGTTCAGTGATGGCTATTGCAGAAGCTGTAGATTGGTTTTATCTTTGTCTTTACAGGCACTGGGATGAAGATAGGAATTTTGGCAATAATGGCCAAAGAAAAATTATGTAACATTCCAGAAGGTACTAAAAGAAAACAATTTTCTTAACAATTTACATTGTCTTGAAGAGAATTATTAAATATAATGAAAAGAAATTGTGAAAGTAAACAAACAGATCTGTTAACCTCCTTTTTTGTACACATTTTAAAACAATCCTCAACAGGTGTTTACCCAATTTAAATTAAAACATTTACATCAAGTGTATAAAAATATATTTGGATCCATTTTTTCATGAGCGCTCATCATATATGATATATGGACATACGTACATTCAAACATATAACAAAAAACACAAGTGTGCACACGTAATATAATACATACAACACATAACATAAGAGTAAAGGCCTTATAACATTTTACAGGTGAAATCTCCATTGCAATGTCTAAAAACTCTATAGTCCAAAAATAGAACTGATCAGCAAAACATTAACCTAGGTTTGTATGAGCTCAAAAAACAAAATAGAACTTCATGACATGGGAAAGGGTAATAATAAAATAGATATTGAAAAAAGCATCCTGGATTTGTCACAGATGTAAGAATAGCCAAACTGGAGTTCTGGATATCAGCTGTTATAGATTTGAGCCAAATCATATTCTTTTAATCTGTAGAAATCGCTTTAGTTAGTCTCTCTGGAATCCAAATCGGCTGCTGTTCTCCCTGTGGAAACACACAAACAGACCTCCAACTCCAGACAATTACTGGGTCAGGACATTTCCATTGTCCTGTTAGAATATCCTTCCAAAGTACCTTGGGCTTATGTACATTTTTTGGACACATATGCCTTTCCACAGGACTAAGCCCTGATGAATCCAAATTTCCAAAGTTTAGAGTAAAAAGGGTTATTTTAAGTTTATCTTTGGGGAATATATACCCCTTCCCAATTCCTTTTTTTTTCGTTTAATTAGTACGTTTTAATAGTTTGATGAGCTCATTTAACTATGCCTTGTCCCTGCGGATTGTATGGGATTCCTGTTATATGAGTAATGCAAAATGATGAGCAAAATTCTTTAAAGGAGGTAAAAGTATAACCAGGGGCAACATCTGTTTTTAACTGTTTTGGAATGCCCACAGTGGCAAAATTTTGTAAGCAATGAGCTATAACATCTTTAGTTTTTTTTCTCCGGCATGAAGGGAGTCCATCAAAAATTCAGAAGAAGTATCAACTGTAACATGCAAATATTTTAATTTTCCAAATTCTGGCAAGTTTGTGACGTCCATCTGCCAAATATGGTTAGGTATCAATCCTCTAGGATTGACTCCAAGATTAACTTGTGGTAAAATGGTCACACAATTTTGACATTGTTTTATTATTTGTCTAGCTTGTTCCTTAGTTATTTTAAAGCGCTTATGTATAGTATTAGCATTGACATGGAATTTTTTATGAAAATTTGTAGCTTCTTCTACTGTAGAGAAAATATGTATGTCATGCGTAGTTTTATCTGCTAAATCATTACCCAAACTAAGGGCTCCAGGCAATCCTGTATATGTCCTGATATGCCCTATAAAGGACGGATCTTTTCTGTCCCAGATTAGACTTTGTATAGTGGAAAGAAAAGAGAAAACAGGAGAGGAAGGGGAAATTTGTTTCTTCCTAAGATTATATATTCAAACTCAACCCTGTTGAAAATGCATAATCATATCACTCACTTTATACTTTGCCTGATTTCATAATGTCTCTAAAGATATGTGGTTTCCTGCATATTTTCACCAGTTCACCATTGTGACTGACCCTTCACATGAACTTATGTTCACTTTCACTCTCTAACCACAACCCTAATGCTCCAGAACTTTTGTTCCAAATCCTATACTCACTCTTCTTCCTAAACCAACTCTGTACCTAATTCTACCTACTATCCATTTTTGACTGGATGTTCTCTTCAACATTCAATCATCCAAGCTACAAGGTCCGATGCCATTGTATATCTATTTATCTGAGACATCTGTACACAATGTAAATCAAAGTTAAGTATCCCAATCAAGGGCCCAATGCCCTTCTGGGCTTCAAAATTACCTAGATTTCGGTTTTCATTCATATATTTAACCTCTATATTTTTATAAATATCTCAGGTTCCCAATACCATTATTCATTCTGCAGGATTATTCCTAACTCAAATCAAACATTTTATTAGCCCTAAGAATACACTGTTCTATCAACCTAAATTTAAAGAAAAGCAGGGACAGAGTTGGTCTTACAATACAGGAATGTAGGGGATCTTCCACCTGCTGAGGACCTCCAAAGTTCATGCAGAAATGAATCCTGGAAAAGATATAGTCAGCTATGAAGGATCTGCGAGAGCAAAAGTCATCTTCCATGGCAATCACCCTGGTCAGGATGAAGGGATGTGTCTGAATCAGCCTCTCTCTTCTTAATGTAGAAGAGATTGACCAAACCAGGCCTGTGTGGATAGCTATTCCCGGGTTCCTAAGGTTGACATACCATTCTAACTTGTGAAAGTTTCAAAGGAAGTAGGGGAATCCTCCATCTAATGGGACACTTGGAAGCAACTATTAGGACAAAATGGTTTACAAGGCAGTGAATTTATTCAGTTCCTGAAGGGAGTGACTCACCTCACTTTCTTGGTGATGGATCTCTCTGAACTTGGGATACTGGAAACCAGGCACATAGAGCCAGTCCCAGTCCCAGTCCCAATGGGCTCACTTGTTTGGATTTACCAAGGACAGAGTCAGTCTTTCTTTGTACCTACTGATGTTAGGATGGCAAAAGCAAGGAGAGCTCTGAAGAAGGGCCTTTCCTGAGAAAGCAGGTAGTGGCTAAACACTAGCTTCTGACAACTTAACAGAGTTGGTCAAGGAGAACAGACCTGAGACAGGACAGGACTTTTCAGGGGAAAATTGTATGGCCCACCAGTCAGAGGACACTCCCTAGAGTCACAGACCTACTTGGGGGAAGGAGGTGCCAATATGGGTGTGGTTTTGGGTTTATGATTTTGTCTCATGTTCTGAGAATAGGTAGGAAAGGTGGTTTGTTTTTTTGGGTTGAACTGTTTCTAGTAAGACGTTTGACAAGGCGAGTGTTTCTATGTCTGTGTATCCCACTATGTCCGTGGTTGTAGACATTAGAAAAGAGAATTCATCAATGGATTTGTCCTGTCTTGTAGAAAGCTTCCCAGCATTCATCCTGCCCAATTAATGAATGGATTGCAGCTTTCCTTAAGGATGGGCAACACCAACGATCTTAGTAATTTCCAATTTTCTTTCTGAATTCTGGCCAATCTCCAGAATAGGCTCATGGTTTTGTGTCCAAGATATGTACCACCTCCAAGATCTGTGACATGGCCATGTACTGGATAGATGAAGGGAATGGCGAGCATCTCAGAAAACACAGATATCAGTGTGACCAGTAAACTCTCAGTGGAGAAACCCTTCTTTGAGCCTTTTGCTTACATAATGTTCTGTTGCCTTGAATGTCAAGAAGTTCTTTGTTTCGGACCACCCCTTTGTGAAGCCTGAAGAAAACAGTTTTCAGATGGAAATGAATGGGCATAACCTGTGGCTCTTTGCTTAATTGCTTTGGAAATGTATGTGTCTGAATTCAACTCTATGCCCTGTGTGAGGCTGTGTCTTAGATTCTCTGCAACTGATAGATCTAAAGAAAGATCCCATGTGTGCATCCAAAACCAAAATGGCCAAAAGAGCAGTCATTGTGGGTGAAGTTTCTCTCCTTCCTCTGTTAGGTTCTTGACGTCCATCAAGTGAGAATTGGGATCCTTTGGGTCAAATGAGTTTTTCAAAGCACTGCAGATGTGGTTGGGTTTTCTTATGACTGAAATTCACATAAAGAATCTACACCTGACAGTCAGTAGGCCTCAAATTGCAGAAGAAGATCAGTATTAATGGCAGGCGTATTTGATCAATCCTGGTTCACTGGAAGGGTTTCCAGGCCCCCCTGACTTTAGGCAAATTAGCGGCAAGGGAGCATGTTTTGGACACTGTCTTGGGCTATGCCCCTCATGGAAACGTCCAGGCAGAGGTTATGATGAGTGTCTATATGGAAGAAGATGAGGGCCATTGGGGAGTGTTTTGGTTTTAATTGTGGTCATTTGTGTTGCATTTGGAAGAGATGACTGGGTCCACCTGGGCTTGAACTCTGTTGTGATTCCCCTTAGAGACTGAGTTCTGGAACTGAACTCAGAGAAGTATTGCCATTAATTGTGTTGGGATTTTATGAGACCACGCATAAGAGTCGCCCTTTAAACTGAGATCTAGCATTGAAGTGCTCTGTCCCATAATGAAAGATCCACAAACAGTGAAAGCAACGACACATGAAACAGACAAGACAAGACAATAAAGACAGGCAATGGACGTCCAACACTGAGATCAGGACTGAGTAGCCGGCAATAACCAATGGGCTGGCAATACCGAATCCAAAACAAAATATCACTGAGTCGAGGAATCTATTATAACTAAATTTCCCAAGTCCTCTGGGGCGTCCTCCAGGAACGTGGCCTGTGGCTCTGTGACACGTCTGTCAGCCACTGTCGGAGAGAGCTCACACTCTTCATCAATAGCCATTTTTCCAAGTCCTAACCTGAAACCTGAAACCAGGAATAGGAGACTTACTTACCCCAAGAGTAGCCCGTTGGGGTCTCTCATCCGCCGCTGCCAGATATCAGTGGAAACTTCATGTGTAAAGGTCGGGCGTGCATTGGAGGAAGAGACCACCAAGAAACTGACTCATGAAACAGCAAAGGGTTTATTAGAGTTCCAGCATGCTGGGGCTCAGAGCTCACTTGAATACAGCAGAGAGCCCTGAGAAGAGCTTGAGCAGAGCTTATATACTTTCCTTGCCGAGGGCAAGGAGGGAAGTTTATTGATGGGTCAGTGGGTGTGGGCAGTTTGCATGCAACCAGGTGAGAGAGTAAATTCTGCAGTTAGAAAACTGGGGACAGCACATTCTGGGAACAAGATTAGCAAACAGTTCTCAAGATTTCAACAGTGTTTTGTTAAGCATAGAGAAAAACAGGAAGTGACAAGTACCTATTTAATTAACCATTCAATAACAACTATACCTTTTTAAATGGATGTTCTCATCTACATTCAATCTTCCAAGGTACAGGGTCCTATGCATTGTATATCAATTTACCTGAGACATCTGTGCAGAACGTAATTCAACGCTAAGTATCCCAATTAAGGGCCCAATGCCATTCTGGGATTCAAATCTTACTTAGATTTCTGTTTTCCTACATATATTTCAACTGTATATTCTTATACATATCGCAGCTTCTCAATAGAATTATTCATAAACAGAATGATTCCTAACCCAAATCAAACATGTTATTAACCCTAACCCTACAGTGTTCCCTCAATCTAACTTTAAAGAAGAGCACGGACAGAGTTGGTCTTATAATACAGGAATGTAGGGGATCTTTCACCTGCTGAGAACCTCAAAGGTCCATGGAGAAATAAGCCATGGAGAAGATGTAGGCAGCTATGAAGGACCTGAGACAGCAAAAGTCATCTTCCATGGCAAACAACCTGGTCAGGATGAAGGGATGTCTCTGAAACTGCCACTCAGACCCTGTGAACTGCGCCACTTCACAGGTGAATAACGAGTTAGAACGACAAAAAATTATCTTGTTAGGATCTTACAGAAAAATGGGTGTGCACCGAAACCTAGAAGAATGATTTCCACCAATGAGGTCCGGTAATTGAGTCTCAAACACCAGCCAAATGTGCGACCGGAGATCTGGGCTGACAAATCTGTGTGGCCTGCCCCGTGGCTAGAGACAGCAGGGCACCACCTAGAAGCGACCAGCCGGCAGGGAGAAACGTTGCTGCAGATTCTGTGGAATCCTGCTGGCTGACCTCCAACTGAGCCCCGGGCTGAGTTTGGGATTTCAGACGGGGAAGGAAGTGCTACAGTTCTATCCCCCCACAATAAAAACTCCACCAAGGAAACCAACGGCCACCATCTTGGAGAGCAGAAGTAACCACCGCCACTCTCCAACAGATTGCAACAATAAAACAGGTTTGTGTTACTCAGCTCATCTCCCACACAGCAGGGAATTCACATAAAATCTCTCTTAGGCTTTCCATTGGAGAGATTATCAGAGAGAGCCTGCATAAAGACGTCGGGAAAACTAGAGGCACCTGACCTTCAACTTCCCCTCCCATCAGAGGCGAAAACGAAACCTGTCTAGCCAGAGCTGGGAGAGGGGCAAGAGGAAAAAATCAAAACAATAGAGTGCCGTGGTTCCCCATAGACACCATCCACACCCAAGAAACGGCAGGCCCATAGGACAGTATGAGCTGCCGAGAGGCATCACTCAGGGGAAATCTGGTCTATCACGAGAAACCAGGACTAGCAGGAGATAACTGGGCGGCTGGAGAACGCCCGCCCACTGGTCACAAACAGCCCGCTGCTGGTGCGACTGGGTGGCTGGTGCCCGCCTGCCTACCAGCGACCAATCGCCAGCTGGCTACACGTGCAACTGGGTGGCTAGAGATCTCCCGCCCACCAGTGACAGCCCACCCGCTGACTGTGTGACTGGACAGCTGGAGACCGCCCGCCCGCCGGCGACCGGGAGTTGAAAACAAACAGAGACTGATCAGTCCCAGCCCACTCCCATTTGAACACCCTGGCAAGGAGCCAGGGGCCCACCATAGAAGACAGGTGACATCACTGGAGCTCAGCCATCGCAATTCCTTCCAAGCAGAATTCACTTTAGCAGGCATAGTCTACCAACACAAAGGAGAGACAACAGATATATTAAACCAAAACAAATCTATAGAATAGAGCAGAAAAACAGCAATCAAATAGAGATGGAAAACAACGTGAACATCATGAAAAAACAAAGGAAAAAAATGTGTACAAACAATGCAGGACAACTTAATTCTACAGGAGGACCTAGAATCATCATAAACAGGGATAGGGAAAAAAACTCAAGGCTTACCTAACTCAGATGGAAAGGGATATTAGAGAATACATGAATCAGCAAGTCCTAGCAATAAAAGTATATTTTGAAAATGAATTAAACAAATTCAAATGGCAAAGAACAAGCTTTACCAGGAGATAGAAATCTTAAAAAAAATCAAACAGTAATCCTAGAAATGCAGGAAACTATTAATTAAAACTCAAACGAGAATATTACAAATAGACTAGATCAAATAGAAGTCAGAACATAAGATAATGATGACAACGTTTATCAACTTGAAAAGAATATAGTCAACACAGAAAAGATGCTTAAGTCCCAAGAGCAGTCTATTCAAAAGATATGGGATGTCATAAAAAAAACAAATTTCACAGTCATCGGGATAGAAGAAGCCATAGAGATTCAAACCGAAAGAATGGACAACATATTAAATGAAATAATTCTAGAAAACTTCCCAGAGATGAAAGATGGAATGGATTGCTAAATCCTTGAAGCCTAAAGTACCCCAAACATTCAAAACCATAATAGACCAACTCCAAGACATATAATTATGAAGATAGCCAACATACAGAACAAGGAGAGAATATTAAAAGCTACGAGAGAAAGGAGGCGGATTACATTCAGGGGTAAACCAATTAGATTAACGACTGATTTTTCATCACAAACTTTGAAAGTGAGAAGATCCTGGAACAATGTATTTCAAACACTGAAAAATAATGAATTCCAAAAAAGAATACTGTATCCAGCAAAATTAAGCTTCAGATTTGACAATAAAATTAAAATCTTTCACAATGAATAAATACTAAAAGAATTCACACCCATAACACCAGCACTGCAAAGGATTTTGGGCAAAATACTACAAGAAGAAGAATTGAAAAATAGTGCCCCAAACTAACAGTGGGAGGTATCTCAGTAAAGGGGGAGGAAAATAACCAAAAAGTAAAAACTAGCCAAACTAAAATAAATAAATAAATTAACATGAATGGATGTACAAATCATATTTCAATTGTAACCTTAAATGTTAATGGCCTAAACTCACCATTCAAGAGACATAGGCTAGTAACCTGGATCAAAAAAACAAATCCAACAATATGCTGCCTTCAGGAGACTCATATGATAGGTAAAGACATACACAGGCTGAAAGTAAAAGGTTGGGAAAAATCATACCACTCACAGGGCACACGGAAGCAAGCAGGAGTGGCCAAACGCATATCAAATACAATCAACTTCAAACCTACGTTAATCAAAAGGGATAAAGAAGGACACTATATAACGTTAAAAGGAACCATCCACCAACATAACATAACAATTACCAATTTGTATGCAGCAAATAAATGAGCTGCCACACTCATAAAACAAACTCTTCTCAAGTTCAAGAGTCAAATAGACTACAACATAATAATTATAGGTGATGTCAACAGACCGCTCTCACCATTAGACACATCCACTAGAAAAAAACTGAATAAAGAAACTATAGAACTCAACAGCACAATCAATAACCTAGACTTAACCGACATATATAGAATATATCAACCATCATCAAGTGGATACACCTTCTTATCAGCAGCAGATGGATCCTACTCAAAGATAGACCATATATTAGGTCATAGGGCAACTCTTAGTAAATATAAAGGTGTGGAGATAATACCATGCACCATATCAGATCATAATGAAATGAAACTGGAAATCAATGATAAAAGAAGGAAGGAAAAATCCTACATCACATGGAAAATGAACAATATTCTACTGAATGATCAATGGGTTACAGAAGACATTAAGGAGGAGACAAAAAAATTCTTAGAGACAAATGACCATACAGACACAACCTACTGTAATCTATGGGACACAATGAAAGCAGTTTTAAGAGGAAAATTCATTTCTTGGAGTTCTTTCCTCAAAAAAAGAAAAAAAAAAACAACAAATAAATGAACTCACACTACACCTCAAAAACCTAGAAAAGGAAGAGCAAAACAACAGCAAATGTAGTAGACGACATTAAAATAAGAGCAGAAATCAACGAAATTGAAACAAAAAATCATTGAAAAAATTGATAAACTAAAAGTTGGTTCTTTGAAAAAATAAATAAGATTGACAGGCCCTTAGCCATGATAACGAAGAGAAGAAGAGAGAGAACTCAAATTATTAACATAGGGGGTGAAAAATGCAATACCACAACAGACACTAAAGAAATATAGAAGATAATTAGAAAGTATTTTGAAACCCTATATTCCAATAAAATAGAAGATAGTGAAGATATCAATAAATTTCTTAAGTCATACGATCTGCCCAGATTGAGTCAGGAAGACACACACAATTTAAACAGACCAATGACAAAGGAAGAAATAGAAGAAGCCATCAAAAGATAACCAACGAAAAAAAGCCCTGGACCGGATGGGTAAACAGCGGAGTTCTACAAAACCTTCAAAGAAGAATTAATACTGATTCTTTTCAAGCTCTTTCAAGAAATAGAAAAAGAAGGAGCTCTTTCAAATTCATTCTATGAGGCCAAAATCACCCTGATCTTGAAATCAGACTAAGACACTTCAAAGAAACAAAACTACAGACCAATATCTCTAATGAACTTGGATACAAAAATTCTCAATAAAATCCTGATGAATCGAATACAAAAGCATATCAAAAAAAATTGTGCACCATGATCAAGTAGGATTCACCCCTGGGATGCAAGGCTGGTTCAATATACGGAAATCAATAAATACTATTCACCACATCAATAGACTTAAAGACAAGAACCATATGATCATCTCGATAGATGCAGAAAAAAACATTTGACAAAGTACAGCATCCCTTTATGTTCAAAACACTAGAAAAACTAATGATAACAGGAACTTACCTCAACATTGTAAAAGCTATATATGCTAAACCTCAGGCTAGCATCATCCTAAATGGAGAAAAACTGAAGGGATTGCCTCTAAAATCTGGAACAAGACAGGGATGCCCTCTATCACCACTTCTATTCAATTTAGTTCTTGAAATTCTAGCCAGAGCAATTAGACAATAGAAATTAAAGGCATAAAAATAGGAAAACAAGAACTTAAATTATCACTATTTGTGGATGACATGATAATATATATAACAGACCCAAAAGGGTCTACAAAGAAACTGCTAGAGATAATAAATGAATTAAGCAAAGTGGCAGGATATAAAATCAACACGCATAAATCAAAGGCATTTATGTATATCAGGAGCAAAACTTCTGAAATGGAAAGGAGGAAAACCACTCCATTCACAATATCCTCAAAGAAAATAAGATACTTGGAAATCAACCTAACAAAAGAGGTGAAAGATTTATATAATGAAAACTACAGAACCCTAAAGAGAGAGATAGAAGAAGATCTTAGAAGATGGAAAAATGTACCCTGTTCATGGATAGGCAGAACTAACATCATCAAAATGGTGATATTACCCAAAGTTCTCTACAGGTTAAAATGGATGCCAATCAAAATCCCAATGGCATTTCTTGTAGAAATGATAAAGCAATCATAAAATTCATATGGAAAAACAAAAGACCCAGAATAGCAAAAGCAATTCTAAGCAGGAATTTGAATCTGGAGGTATAGCGATACCAGAGTTCAAACTGTACTACAAAGCAATAGTTATAAAAGCAGCGTGGTACTGGTACCAAAACAGTCAGGTGGATCAGTGGTAGAGAATAGAGGACACAGAAATCAATCCACAAAATTACAACATTCTTATATATGATAAAGAGGCTAAAAGCATATTGGGAGATGGATAGCATCTTCAACAAATGGTGCTGGGAAAATTGGAAATCCATATGCACCAAAATGAAACTGAATCCCTTTCTCTCGCCATGCACAAAAGTTAACTCAAAATGGATCAAGGAGCTAGTGATGAAATCAGAGACACTGCATGTGATAGAAGAAAAAGATGGCTATGATCTACATACTGTGGGGTCGGGCTCCAAATTCATTAATAGGACACCCATAGCCCAAGAGTTAATAACAACAATAAACAAATGGGACTTACTTAAACTAAAAAGTTTTTTCTCTGCAAGAGAAACAATAAGAGAGGTAAATAGAGAGTCTACATCCTGGGAACAATTTTTTACCCCTCACACTTCAGATAGAGCCCTAATATCCAGAATATAAAAAGAACTCAAAAAATTAGACAATAAGATAACAAATAACCCAATCAACAAATGGGCCAAGGACCTGAACAGACACTTCAGAGAGGAGGACATACAATCAATCAACAAGTACATAAAAAAAATGCTCATCATCTCTAGCAGTCAGAGAAATACAAATCAAAACCACCCTAAGATACCATCTCACTCCAGTAAGATTAGCAGCCATTATGAAGTCAAACAACAATAAGTGTTGGCGAGGATGTGGAGAAAAGGGTACACTTGTACACTACTGGTGGTACTGAAAATTTATAAGGCCAATTTGTAAAGCAGTATGGAGATTTCTTGGAAAGCTGGGAATGAATGCACCATTTGACCCAGCTATCACCCTTCTCGGACTAGAGGGTCTTAACAGAGCGTACTATAGGGATACTGCCACATCAATGATCATAGCGCCACAATTCACAATAGCTAGACTGTGGAACCAACCTAGATGTCCTTCAATAGATGAACGGTTAAAAAACTGTGGCATCTATACACAATGGAGTATTACTCAGCACTAAAAAATGGCAAAATCATAGACTTTGCAAGGAAATGGATGGCATGAGAGCAGATTATGCTAAGCTAAGCTAACCAATCCTTAAAAAAAATGCCAAATGACTTCTTTGATATAAAGAGAGCACCTAAGAACAGAACAGGGAGGAAGAGCATGAGAAAAAGATTAACATTAAACAAAGACGAGTGGGGGGATAGAAAGGGGGAGAGAAGGGAAAGCATATGGAAATGGTAGGAGACCCTCAATGTTACACAAAATTACATATAAGAGGTTGTGAGGGGAAATGGGGGGAAAACAATGGAGAGAATTGAACAACAGCAGATGAGGTAGAGAGGAAAGATGGGAGGGGAGGTGAGGGGGGATAGTAGGGGATAGAAAGGTTATAGAATACAACATCACTATTATGCCATTATGTACAAATGTGAATGTGTAACCAATGTGCTTCTACAATTCGTATTTGGGGAAAAATGGGAGTTCATAACCCAATTGAGTCAAATGTATGAAAGATAATATATCATGAGTTTTGTAATGTTTTGAACAATCAATAAAAATAAATAAATAAATAAAGGTTTAAAATTGAGTGGCAAGAAATCAGCTAAAAAAGTGTTGAGATGCATTCATTTTGCTAAGCAGAAACTTTGTTTTGTGTAGTTGTATCTATCACAAATTTATTTTACCAGAAAACTGGCTTTTGAAAATACACTTAATTGAGATTAAAGGATAATCCACCTACCTTCATGAAAAATTCATAGCATTTCCTATATTTTTCATATTTCATTTTTTGGTAAATATTTTGTCATGGACCAGGTCTAGTCTTAGGCTATTCTTTCAGAATACTGCCTCATCTGATAAGTTGGTACAATGTGTTGGATTGTTCTTTTCATCCTTTATTTAATAGTTTCTAGCTGATAATGTGTATTTTTCATTATCTTTATTTGGACATACATACCCAACGATATCTTTGCATTTTATGTTTTACTGGGAAGAGACTCATCAAAAGCTCTGTATTATATGTATCAACAATCAAACATTTAGAGCATGCAATTATTCTTAATTTTGCATGAAAATATCTTTGTACCATTTACTTATAAAAATTTAGAACTATTAATAATGTCCCTACTGTAATAAGTAACTAATTACCAGAAAAATTAAACAATTCACTTTATATCAATTATGAATATGAAAAGTACTAAAATAAGTATTTGGCAATTAATACATAATTGATAGAAATTGAAATCATAAGAAAGCCATTTAAAATGTCAGTGCATATGGTCCTTAAATAATAGGTTGTTCAAAAAAATTTCTCTAATTCATAAGATATAATATGCCATATTACAGCGTAATGTGATAAAAAACATTAAATTATCAATATTGATAATAAAGAATGATACCTTTTTTCTTAAATATGTTTATTTGATTTTCATTGTAAGATGTTAATTCTGGAAGACTTCAGAATTAAGAAAGTCTTGGTGTATATTATTTCTAACAGGCTAATCAAAGTACTTTTAAATATATATGTATATATATATATACATAATATATGTAATGCATATGCATGAATATAGACACATATGTATAATAAATGTATTGTAATATATCTATCAGGTGATTATAATTATTAAATTAAAAAAAATAGTGACTATAAAAAACAGTCTCAAATTTAAATTTCATAGCATACAACTGTTTGTAATGCCATGAGAGAAAAATAGATATGGAGGAAAAACGAAAAAGGAAGAGAGAGAAGGGGAAAAATGAGGAAGAAAGTGAGTAAAGAAGAGGGAGAGGCGTGTTCGATGTTAAGACAAAAGTGGAGCGGCTGGGTTTGTGATTCAGTGTTAACATGTTTGCCTAGTATGTGTGAGGAACTGGGTTCTATTCTCAGCACCTCATAAACAAATAAAAATAATGAAGATCCATCAACAACTTAAAAAATAAAAAATAAAAAACTAGAAATATTACTAAAATCCCAAGCATTTATGAATGTTAAATAATAAAATATATGTTACATAGCCTTATGTAATTTCTAGACTCCCCAAAAGAGTCATTAAATGTTAGATTATTAGTGCTATAACTAAAAATCCATTGCTCTTTCCTCTACATTCTGTGGCATTCTAGTGCTAAAATAAATTGTAGTATAACACCAAAAAAAAAAAAAAATCCTAATATTTCTACAGTAACTGACCCAGTTTAACATCAATGCAAGTAGATTCCTATGGGACATGATATGTACTTTGAAGTTTATTTTTATTCAACACTGGTACATTTCTATTTCTTGAGTTTATGCACATTATAGGATATATATTTCATCAACACGTTCACAAATTTATAGGCATTTATTTCACTTTCAATCACTTCCTGCTTCAGAAAACATGTATTCCTCCGTTTCTGACTGGTCTTTTCTTGAAACTTCTTTCCAAACACATTATTTTCGATTTCCATTATCACATTTGAAGCAAAACTCACACACCCCTCATAATAAACCATAACCCTAATATTACCATTAGATGTACAACTGGTTGGAATGAATGATTGTATATCAATATAAGATTTCTTACTTAGTTTCAGATATCAATTCAATCCATTATTTAAAGTGGAACCAGTTATATTATTTATTCACAATGTGGTATTTTCATGCATTATCTCTATATTCATAGACACAGGGTACACCTCTTTGTACCCCCAACACTAATTTATACGTCTTCAAAATATTGCTCCCAGAAATGTTGGAAGAAATACCCATGTCACCTGATCTACATATGCATTTTATCACTGAAATATTCTGGACACAAAAAGCAAAGGTCACACTTATGATTGTATCAAAGCTAAATGAAAAGTGAACATGGATTACTAAAAACATCCATATCCAGGTTGCCTAATGCTCTCAAATGAAAATCCTATTGGTAACTACAAATTAGTTTCTTCCAAAGATTATATATTCAAACTCAACCCTGTTGAAAATGTCTAATCCTCTCACTCACTTTATACTTTGCCTGTTTTTGTAATGTCTCTATTGGTATCTGCTTTTCCACAGTTCATCATTGTGACTAAATCTTCACATGTTCTGAAACTTACATTCACACTCTAATCAAAATCCTATTGCTAAAGAACTTTTGGTCCAAATCCTATATTCACTCTTCTTCTTAAAACCTACCTACTATCTTCCTAATCCTACCGACTATCACTTTTTGACTGGAGGTTCTCTTCTACATTCAATCATCCAGTTACAAGGTCTTATGCCATTGTATATCGATTTCTCTGAGACATTTTTGCAGAATGTAATTCAACGATAGGTATCCCAATCAAGGGCCCAATGATTTCTGGGCTTCAAATCTTACTTAGATTTCTGTTTATGTACATATATTTCACGTCTGTATTCTAATAAATATCACAGGTTCCAATAACATTATTCATCCAGCAGAATGTTTCCTAACCGAAAATGAAAATGTTATTAACCCTAACCATACACTGTTCCCTCAATCTAACTTTAAAGAAGAGCAGTGACAGTGTTGGTCTTACAATTCAGGAATGCATGGGATCTTCCACCTGCTGAGAACCTCAAAGGTACATGCAGAAATGATCCCTGGAGAAGATGTAGGCAGCGATGAAGGACCTGAGAGAGCAAAAGTCATCTCAATGGCAAACAACCTGGTAGAATTAAGGAATGTGTCTGAATCAGCCTCATTCTTATTAATACAGAGAAGATAGACCAAACCATGCCTGTGTGGAGAGCTGTTCCCTGGTCCCTATGTTTGATATACGATTCGAACTTGTGAAAGTGTCACAGGATGTAGGGGCATCCTCCATCTCATGGGAACCTTGGAGGCAAATGTTAGGACAACGTGGTTTCCAAGGCAGTGACCTCATTCAGTTCCTCAAGGAAGTGACTTCACCTCACTTCCTTGGTGATGGAAGTCTCTGATCTTGGGATCCAGGAAGCCAGGCACCCAGAGCCATAACCCGTCCAAGTCCCAGTGGTCTAACTTGTTTGGATTTACGAAGGACAGAGTCAATATTTCTTGGTACCTACTGATTTGAGGATGGCCAAATGCCAGGAAACCTCTGAAGAGGGTCCTATCCTGATAAAGCAGGTAGTGGATCACCGCTGGCTCCTGACTACTTCACAGAGTTGGCAAAGTAGAGCAGATCTGAGACAGGACAGGCCATTTTGGGAGAACATAGTATGGCCCACCAGTCAGAGGACACTCCGGATATGACAGACCTACTTGGGGGAAGGAGGTGCCTTTGCGGGTGTGGGTGTGGGTTTGTGGTTTTGTCTCATGTTCTGAGAATATGAAAGAAAGGCGGTTTGATTGGATTGTAGTGAACTGTTTCTAGTAAGTCGTTTGACAAGGCGAGTCTTTCTATGTCTGTGTATCCCACTGTGTCCGTGGTTGTCGACATTAGAAAAGAGAATGTATCAGTTGATGTGTTCTGTCTAGTAGAAAGCTTCGCAGCATTCATCCTACCCAATTGATGAATGGACTGCGGCTTGCCTCATGGATGGGCAACACCTACTATCTGCCTAAGTTCCTGTTTTCTTCCTGAATTCTGGCCACTCTCCCGAATAGGCACATAGTTTTGTGTTTAAGATATGTACCACCTCAAGCTCTGTTAAATGGCCATGTACTGGACAGCTGAAGGGAATGGGAGAATCTCAGAAAACTCAGATATCCGTGTGACCAGGAAAGTCTCAGTGGAGAAACCCTGCTATGGGCCATTCTCTTACTATGTATCTGTTTCCCTGAATGTCAGGAAGTTCTTTGCCTCAGGCCACCCTCATGTGAAGCCTGAAAAAAGGAGTTTTCAAATGAAAATGAATGGGCATCACCTGTGGCTCTTTGCTTTTACCAAAGCCTTAATGGAAAGTGAGTATGCATTACTAAAAACATCCATGTCCAGGTTGCCTAACGCTCTCAAATGTCAATCCTATTGGTCACTACATATTTGTTTCTTCCTAAGATTATATATTTTACCTCAAGCCTGTTGAAAATGTCTAATCCTATCAATCACTTTATCATTTGCCTGATTTACTAATGTCTCTATTAATATCTGCTTTCCTACATATTTTCCACAGTTTATCATTGTGACTGACTCTTCACATGTGCTCACATTTTCATTCACTCTCTACCCGAAACCCTATTGCTAAAGAACTTTTGGTTTAAATCCTATACTCTCTCTGCTTTCTAAACCTACTGACTATCTTTCAAATAATACCGAGTATCCCTTTTTGACTAGAAGTTCTCTTCGACATTCCATCATCCAAGGTACAAGGTCCTATGCCATTGTACATCGATTTATCTGAGACATCTCTGCAGAACATAATTTAAAGCTAAGTATCCCAATCAAGGGCCCAATACCCTTCTGGGCTTCAAATCTTACCTAGATTTCTGTTTTCATTCTAATATTTCACTTTTACATTCTTGTAAATATTACAGGTTCCCAATACAATTATTCATCCTGCAGAATGATTCTTAACCCAAATCGAACCTTTTATTAACCCTAACCATACACTCTTCCCTCAATCTACGTTTACAGAAGAGCAGGGACAGAGTTGTTTTTACAATACAGGAATGTAGGTCATCTTAAACCTGCTGAGAACCTCAAAGGTCCATGCAGAAATGATACCTGGAGAAGATGTAGGCAGCTATGAAGGAGTTGAGAGAGCAAAAGTCACCTTGCATGGCAAACCACCTGGTCAGGATGAAGGGTCGTGTCTGAATCAGTCTCTCTATTCTAAATGTAGAGAAGGTGGACCAAACCAGGCCTTTGTTGAGGGATGTTCCCGGGTCCCTATGGTTGATATACCATTCTAACTTGCAAAAGTGTCACAGGAAGTAGGGGCAGCCTCTATCTCATGGGACCCTTGGAAGCAACTGTTAGGACAAAGTGGTTGCCAAGGGAGTGACCTCATTCAGTTCTTGAAGGAAGTGTCCTACCTCACTTCCTTGGTATTGGAACTCTCTGAAATTGGGATCCAAGATGCCAGACACCCAGAGCCAGTCCCAGTCCCACTCCCACTGGGCTCAGTTGTTTGGATTTACCAAGGACAGAGTCAGTCTTTCTTGTTACCTACTGCTGAGAGAACGGCCAAATGCCAGGACAGATATGAAGAGGGTCTTTCCTGAGAAAGCAGGTAGTGGCTCACCACTGGATCCTGACAACTTCACAGAGTTGGCCAAGGCAACCAGAACTGAGACAGGACTTGCCATTTCGGGGAACATAGTTTGGCTCAACAGACAGAGGACACACTGGAGAGTCAGAGACTTACTTGTGGGAAGGAGATGCCTTTGTGGGTGTGGGTGTGAGTTTGTGGTTTTGTCTCATGTTCTGAAAATAGGTAGGAAAGGTGGTTTGTTTGGTTTGGAATGGACTGTTTCTAGTAAATCGTTTGACAAGGTGAGTGATTCTAGTTCGGTGTATCCCACTGTGTACGTGGTTTTGGACATTAAAAAACAGAATGCACCAATGGATGTATCCTGTCTAGTAGAAAGCTTCCCAGCATTCATCCTGCTCAACTGATGGATGGACTGCGGTGTGTCTTATGGATGGGGAACACCTACTATCTTCCTAAGTTCCTGTTTTCTTCCTGAATTCTGGCCACTCTCCAGAATAGGCTCATGGTTTTGTGTCCAAGATATATACCACCTCCAAGCTCTGTGCCATGGCCATGTACTGGACAGCTGAATGGAATGGGAGAATCACAGAAAACTCAGATATCCGTGTGACCAGGAAAGTCTCAGTGGAGAAATCCTGCTTTGGCCATTCTCTTACCTATATTTCTGTTGCCCTGAATGTCAGGAAGTTCTTTCCCTCAGCCCACCCCTTTGTTAAGCCTGAAGAAAACAGTTTTCAAATGTAAATGAAAGGGCATCACCTGTGGCTCTTTGCTTAATTTCTTTGGAAAGGGATGTGTCTGAATCAGCCTCTTGGCCCTGTGTGCGGTTGTGGCTTAGATTCTCAGCACCTCATGGATCTAAAGAAAGATCCCATGTGTGCATCCATAACCAAAATGGCAAAAAGATCTGTTATGGTGAATGAAGTCTCTTGCGTTCCTTTGTTAGGTTTCTGACCTACATCAAGTGAGAATAGGAATCCTTTGGTTCAAATGAATTCTTCAATGCCCTGAAGAAGTGGTTGTGTTTTCTCATGACTCCAAATCACATAAAGAATCGTTACCTGACAGTCAGTAGGCCTCAAATTGGAGAAGCAGAGCCGTATTAACTGCAGTCCTATTTTATCACTCCTGGTTCACATGCAGGGTGTCCAGGCCACCATGACTTTAGGCAAATGAGGGGCAAGGGAGCTTATTTTGGACACTAACCCATACCCTACTAGACTCTGACTACTAATCCTAATATGATGGAGATTAATAACCCAAACAAAATAGAAATACAAGCAGTTCAGAGGAGTCATGTTGTATAGTTGGACTTGCCTTTTGCATTATATAGGGTAGGAGTTATAAATCTAGTCAATTTTTAATTAAAATAGTTCTACATGTGTTTTTAAAGTTAACAAATATGTGAATTCCTCTCTCCCTTTTTGTGTAGCCTATTCAGCACATGTATTTTTATATGCACATATAGAATCCTACCTGGTATCACATGTTCATACTTGAGAGGTTTTTGACTTGGCAGATACTGCCGCGGTCCGGTTGGAGCAAAATAACCGGGGGGTGGGGGTTATGAATAACATGTGTATGTTGATATAGCAGGAGTGGAAGCCATTTATTGTAGGACAATAGAGGTATTTATACATTCCACCCAGCTTATCTAATTAACATAAACTAGATACTGCAGCCAACCAATCAGGAATCTCCACACTTAATGGCTCGCTTTTGTTACATCTCAAACCACTCCCTCTGGCATTTTGCCAGGCATCATCCAGACTTGTTTACACACTCTAACATTCCCCTGGCAAAATGCCAGGTGTTATTTTGACATGTTTACAGACTCTAACATTTCCCCCTTTTATTTAATTTAAATAAAGACCACAGTGGTTTTTACAGAAACACCATAAATAACCTGCTACAAACAGAAAGGGAGGATACAAAATGTCACAATACAAGCCAATTGATGAAGCACTTGGAGAAATAATACCAGCAATGACACTGTTAGCAAAGACACCGAGTTAAAATTTGTTATAGATTACAGTTTGTTGTCTCAGTCCAGGTAAAGCAGTGTCTCAATAGATTAACTCACAGTTCAGGTAAACCACAGTCCAGGTATGTTCTGCAGGCAGCTAGCTTAAATCACAGTCCTGGTAAGTTCTGCAGGCAGCTAGCTTAAATCACAGTCCATGTAAATTCTGCAGGCAGCTAGCTTAAATCACAGCCCAGGAAAGTTCTGAAGGCAGCTAGCTTGATCCAAAGTCTCCTCCGTTTCTCAGCCGAAGTCTCCTCCGGTTTTCAGCAACACTGGAAATTCTTCCACCCTTGTCCTCACCGGCACTGGGATGAAGGCAGGAACTCCTACCACTGGCTAAAGAAAATCCTATAGTATTCCACAGGTGCTAAGAAAACAACCTTCTGAAAAATTTAGTACATTATCTCAAGGTTTTTTTACATTTGAAAAAAGCCTTAATAGTGCTTATTATTTATTATCTTCCGGGTGTGGGAGAACCATTGTAGCTTAGTTATTGGCATTGAAAATGACCAAACATCAGGGAGCCAGTAGCATCTATGGCTGGCTGTAGCATCCTGGGCAGCCACAGATGGCCCTGGGGAGTTTCCAGGACTCAAACTGCCACGGGGCCCCGCTCCCCAGGCTGGGGGCGGGGAATTGCCAGCTGCCACTGCTTGAAAAGCCCTTGCTGCACAGTGACTGGCTTGAGCATGTGGCAGCCGAGGCGCCTATTCACATACACTCCGGAAACGAAAAGTATTCAGTAACAGCCTTTTGCTGAAACTTTTTTCCTGATAATCCTTCTTCTTCTTAACTTTCTTTTTCTTTTTGATTAGACTTCCTGGGCTTCCATCAACACATGCCCTAATTGCTCTTGTTTCCACTGGGGTGCCTCTTTCGATTATCAATTTACTTCTCACCCCTTCCTTATTTTCATCACAAAGACAATACAATACACTGAGATAAAACAGGACACAATCATACTGTATCAATCTTCTCCATTTTTTGAAATGACCGTTTTTCCTCTCCCCCTATCTGCCTAGGGATGAGCAGATTTGCTCCCATCCTATCTATGGATGGGCAGCTTTTATTCGTCACTTACCCCCAAGTGTCCCAGGGCTCCCTGTATGGGCCACCATCTGCAGCAGTCCCACTGCAGCAAAATAACCGGGGCAGGGGGTGATGAATAACTAGTGTATGTTGATACAGTAGGAAAGGCGTGATAGGTAGGAAAGGCTATTTGTTTGGTATTGAGTGGACTGTTTCTAGTAAGTTGTTTGACAAGGCAAGTGTTTCTATATCTGTGTATCCCACTGTATCTCTGGTTGTAGACATTAGAAAAGATAATGCATCAATGGATTTGTCCTCTCCAGGAGAAAGTTTAACAGCATTCATCCTGCCCAATTTATGAAAGGACTGTGGCTTGCCTTATGGATGGGCAACACCTACAATATTCCTAAGTTCCTGTACTCTTCCTGAATTCTGGCCACTCTCCACAACAGGCTCATGGTTTTGAGTCCAAGATATGTACCACCTCCAAGCTCTGTGACATGGCCATGTACTGGATAGCTGAAGGGAATGGCGAGCATCTCAGAAAACTCAGATATCAGTGTGACCAGTAAAATCTCAGTGGAGAAACCCTGCTTTGGGCCTTTTCTTACATAATGTTCTGTTGCCCTGAATGTCAGGAAGGTCTTTGCCTCAGGCCAACCCTTTGTGAAGCCTGAAGAAAACAGTTTTCAAATGGAAATGAATGGGCATAACTTGTGGCTCTTTGCTTAATTTCTTCCAAAAGGGATGTGTCTGAATCAGCCTCTTGGCCCTGTGTGAGGCTGTGGCTTAGATTCTCAGCACCTGATGGATCTAAAGAAACATTCCTTTTGTGCTTCCAAAACCAAAATGGCCAAAAGGGCAGTCATTGTGGTTGAAGTCCCTCGCCTTCCTCTGTAAGGTTTCTGACCTACATCAAGTGAGAAGAGGGATCCATTGGGTCAAATGAGTTCTTCAAAACCCTGCAGAGGCTAGCCCGTAATTGCTTGGGTTTTCTCATGACTCCAATTCACATAAAAAATCTATACCAAACAGTCAGTAGGCCTCATATTGGAGAAGCTGGGCAGTACAAATGGCAGGCATATTTGATCACTACTGGTTCACAGGAAGGGTGTCCAGGCCACCCTGATTTTAGGCAAATGAGGGGTAAGGGAGCTTATTTTGGACACTGTCGTGAGCTTTGCCCCTCATGGAAAACCCCAGCCAGAGGTTATGATGAGTGTCTATATGGAAGAAGATGAGGGCCATGTGGGAGTGTTTTGGTTTTAATTGTGGTCATTTGTGTGGTGGTTGAAATAGATGACTGGGTCCACCTGGGCTTGAAGTCTGGTGTGATTCCCCTTACAGACTGAGTTCTGAAACTGACCTCAGAGAAATATTGCCATGAGTTCTCTTGGGATTTTAGGAGGCCACGCATTAGAGTCGCCCTTGGAAACTGAGATCAAGTCCCAGGGTGGCTTTCCACAGAGCATCGGGAATCTCAGCCAGGATATCACATGATTTTATTATGAAAGACTTGGCAGCCATAGATGAGATTCAAAAAAAACATGGACCTCACACTCTAGACCTCAATGGGCCTGGGTTCATGTGATCTTTTGGCCACTCTTTGGGAAGCCTTGACTGTGAGAATTCTCCAGAGCTTTCATTGAAATGAGCTTCCATACCATTTAATGGTTCTTGAAAGAATTGAAACCTACAGTGCCTCCAACTTCATCCGTGAAAAATGCTAGATAAATACCAAGAAATTTTTGAAATTCCCATAACCAGGTGTCAGAGGAGAACATTTGGATGTCCTGTTGCTGATCAGGAGTGTTCCAGACAGTGGTTTGATTGACTGGGTTTCATGAAAATGGTGTAGAACTGAAATGCCAGTATGTTGGAGCCTGCTGAGTATTGGGCCCAGAACTGTGGTGTGCAGGTGTGGGATAAAACATTTGTGTTGGGGCCATTTGGATCTACCATTGACTTCCAAATGGCTTGTGGCTGACATGGTGCAGGGAGCAGACCCTTATATGTAAAGGCATCTTGTTATATGGAGAGGTTTCAGGGCAATGTTCTGAATCAGGTTGCTATCTTCAAGTGGGCAAGCTATGTGGGATAGAATCCTGGTTGGTGCATTCTCCTGCAGACTCTGACCGACCACACGTGACAGAACTACCTTCAGAACTGTGTCCCAGTTGAACTTCTTGTATTTCGTAGAGCAAATACCAAACTCCCAGTGCAGCAGCAAGAAACACCATGAATAGTGGAGGATGACTAAATGGGTACACAGTCCACACAGGGAGACACTTAGCCTTCAGTGGCCACAGTTTACCTACAAAGAGAGAATTCAGCACTTTGCCTCATTTTCATTGGAAAATAAGAAACCAATTTCTTCAGGTCACATAGATGCAGAGCCAGCTTTGATGGTCTCACAACAAAGGAAGCTAAAGCTCCTGAAAACAACATATATTTCAAGTGCCCAACCTCAGAGGCAGTTTCTCAAAAAGTCGTTAGGCAAGCAGAGCTCCATGTTTGTGGAGTGTTTACCTGTTAGACAAGGATGCAAGAAAAGACCAGTGACTCCAATTAAAATCAAATTAAACTAAGCTTATTATTTTCACCAGCCAGGCTAACTCTCCCTCCCAAAACGGCCGGAACAAGACAGCAACCCCAACTTACCTACAGCCCAGCTTTAAAGCCCAGAAAGTTACACAAAAGGGGGGTTAGAGATAACAGAACTCGGACAAGCATCACACTAATGGTAGTTTATATATATATATATATATATATATATATATATATATATATATATATATATATATATATATATATATATATATATATTTTTTTTTTTTTTTTTTTTTTTTTTTTTTTTTTTTTTTGCTGGCCCCAACATCAGAATTTGTGAGGACCATTAGACCCTCAGAGATGGTCATTGTCTGTCCAGGGAAGGCCAATATTTATGATGTGTCACTAATGTTTCACAGAGTGCTGCTATCTGGTCAGAGAGCCAGATATGGGTGAGTTCAAGGCATGGGCAGGCATTCCAAGCAGGTTCAGAATTTGCAGTAATTTATAGTAAAGCCAAAATTATCTTATCATGGCTTTGTGGCAAGATGGCTCCCAATTTTAATAAAAGATCAGGTTGGGCCTATCATTCCCCCCTTTTCTTATGTGTTCCTTTCAAATCTTTGATAGATTAAGGGAAGTGCACTGAGGAAATTTAAATCCCTCAGGTAACAGTCTCCAAATTTCTAGAACTCACCCAAAACGGGTCTCCCTGATTTTACCTGACTTAATTAATTACGTATATTGATAGTCTATTTATTTTTGGCTCCATTGTTGTAAGAAGGGAGGCCTCACGCATTTTGGATTCTTCTGCGCTGAGAGAGGGTGACGTAAGGGTCATGGCATGAGGGACATGAGTTGCCTTTTAGAATTTAGTTGAGGGACATGAGTTGCCTTTTAGATTTCAGCTTGGTTTGAAGTCTGGTTGGGGAAGAACAGGTTGTAAAGTCATCTGGGAATGGGTTCTTCTATGAGAGTAACAAAAACCAAGAGTAATGAATAAATGTTGCAGCAGCTGGAACATGTCACCGTATAGAAGTTCCCTCACCATTCTTTAATATCCTCAGTTATCAGGACTGTCAACTTAATATTTAATTTTTTGTTTTACAGTTGTCCCTCCCCATAAGATACAGTTTATTAATTTAATGTCATCTGATCTTGCAAAATCCTTTTTCTAGTATGACCTCTGTGTCTAATAGAGAAACCTTTAATTCTGTTACTCAGGGCTGGATAATCATACTAGCAAACACCAAGCCTACCTCTGTAGGTTAGGAATATCTGTAGGCCCTAAACTAAATTTTCTGCCTCTGGCATCTCCTCTTAATAGTCTCTTTTTATAGTTATCAGGCATTCCTGTCTGAGAATCCTTCTTTGTAACCTCCAGTCTTACTTATTTTGGGAGGCTAACATAAAGTGTATACCTTAAAATATTAATATTTGTTTTCTTGGCCGATTCATTTAACTTTAATTTTAAATCCTAATCTTAAACATCCAGCAAATAAATTTTAACAACCTTATATTGAGAATACTGGGCTTTAATATCTATAACTTAATTATTATTTATCTTTTCATTAATTGGGATATGTATTATTCTGTCTGTCTTGTAGGTGATGACTTATTATCTTAAATTAACCCATGTTGTGTTATTAAAGCAACACTTCTGTAAAAGACTAACAGGGAATCTTTAGATCACTTATAAGCAACTTAAAAATAAAATTTTTTAACAAGAGTAAAAATACTTAGTTTCTGTAATAGCTACCCTGAATTTTTTCGCTGAGTTATACATTATATGCCCTGTTTGAGATCCTAGTAATCTTCACAGAAAAACAAAAGAACTTTTGAACATAACTTTAAATGAAATAAAATCTGACCTACTCCTTTTGTAGTCATTCTCACATGTAGTAAGATGGGACACAGAGCCTTATCTCAGGTAAGGCAGGCCTCTTTATAAATATTAAGTGTTTTAGTTCTAAAGCTGATCATTGTTTTTTAAATATCATTTTACAAAGTTTACATAAATTGTTTGAGGTCACATTAACATTATCTAACATCATATGAAATCACATTTAAAACATGGATTAAAGAAAGGCTGAAAGATTTTAACCTTTACATATATTAGGCTCTGATTAACTTAAAAATACATTTAAATTGTTCCCCAATGAAAAAAGTAACATAAAACTTTACATATCTTATTGATAACAGGTAAATAAATCCCCAGTACATTTTTATTACCATACAACTTCAGAATACCAGCTTGATATAATGCTCTTTAAATGTTTCTAACTTACAGACTTGTATACCTGGAAGATATGAGCACATTAATAGCATCAATATTACATTGATATTTCTAGATTAACCAAGTTTAGCTTTTAAAGAAATGGCAGTAGAGTGCTCTAAAATAACAGTTCTTATTTAATCAGTTGTTTAATTTTTATGGTTGCTTGCTCTAGAAAAAATAAAACTTAATAAACACAATGTTATGGGTAAACTTATGTTTTCAGAAATTTTTGTCTCTTTAACACATGACTGATTTTTACAATCTGATACAGACCTTAGTAAATCAATCGGGTATCTAACAAATGTACTCAAGAATGAGAAATTCCACATCAAATTTACTTTACTTATTTATTAAAATATTAGACAAATGTATTGAACAGTGTAAACCATTTTTTTTGTTGAAGGAAAAGTCCTAGAATCAAGGCATTTTAGACATTTTGTAGATATTAATATTTTACTAGATTTTTGAACACCTATAAAAACTTGTAAGCTTAAATTTGAAAACATTTATTTTTATCTGTTTATGCAATTTAAATTGAACAATTTTAATCACGTGAATTAAAGATCTTTGGATCCACTTTTTTTAAATTAATTTTTATTGTAGGTTGTTCAAAACATTACATAGTTTTTGATATATTATATTTCACACTTGATTCAAGTGGGATATGAACTCCCGTTTTTACCCCATATACAGATTGCAGAATCACATCAGTTGCACAATCATTGATTTACATATTGCCATTCTGGTGTCTGTTTTATTCTGCTGCCTTTCCTATCCTCTACTATCCCCACTCCCCCATCCCCTCCCCTCTTCTCTCTCTACCCCCTCTACTGTAATTCATTTCTCCCCCCTCATATTTTTCCTCCTTTCCCCTCACTTCCTCTTGTATGTAATTTTGTATACCCCTGAGGGTCTCCTTCGATTTACAGGAAATTTCCCTTCTCTCTCCCTTTCCCACCCACCTCTCATCCCTGTTTAATATTAATCTTCTTCTCATGCTCTTCGTCCCTACTCTGTTCTTAGTTACTCTCCTTATATCAAAGAAGACATTTGGCATTTGTTTTTGAGGGATTGGCTAGCTTCACTTAGCATAATCTGCTCTAATGCCATCCATTTCTCTCCAAATTCTATGATTTTGTCATTTCTTAATGCAGAGTAATACTCCATTGTGTAAAAATGCCACATATTTTTTATCCATTCGTCTATTGAATGGCATCTAGGTTTTGCTTCCACAGTCTTGCTATTGTGAATTGTGCTGCTATGAACATGGATGTAGCAGTGTCCCTATAGTGTGCTCTTTTTAGGTCTTTAGGGAATAGACCGAGTAGGGGAATAGCTGGATCAAATGGTGGTTTTATTCCCAGCTTTCCAAGAAATCTCCATACTGCTTTCCAAATTGGCCGCACCAATTTTCAGTCCCACCAGCAATGTACAAGAGTACCCTTTTCCCCACATCCTCGCCAGCACTTGTTGTTGTTTGACTTCCTAATGGCTGCTAATCTTACTGGAGTGAGATGGTATCTTAGGGTGGTTTTGATTTGCATTTCTCTGACTGCTAGAGATGGTGAGCATTTTTTCATATACTTGTTGATTGATTGTATGTCCTCCTCTGAGAAATTTCTATTCAGGCCCTTGGCCCATTTGTTGATTGGGTTATTTGTTATCTTATTGTCTAATTTTTTGAGTTCTTTGTATATTCTGGATATTAGGGCTCTGTGTGAAGTGTGAGGAGTAAAGATTTGTTCCCAGGACGTAGGATCCCTATTTACCTCTCTTATTCTTTCTTTTGCTGAGAGAAAACTTTTTAGTTTGAGTAAGTCCCATTTGTTGATTCTAGTTATTAACACTTGTGCTATGGGTGTCCTATTGAGGAATTTGGAGCCCAATCCCACAGTATGTAGATCATAGCCAACTTTTTCTTCTATCAGACGCCATGTCTCTGATTTGATATCAAGTTCCTTGATCCACTTTGAGTTAACTTTTGTGCATGGCAAGAGAAAGGGATTCAGTTTCATTTTGTTGCATATGGATTTCCAGTTTTCCCAACACCATTTGTTGAAGATGCTATCCTTCTTCAATTGCATGCTTTTAGCCCCTTTATCGAATATAAGATAGTTGTAGTTTTGTGGATTGGTTTCTGTGTCCTCTATTCTGTACCATTGGTCCACCCACCTGTTTTGGTACCAGTACCCTGCTGTTTTTGTTACTATTGCTCTGTAGTATAGTTTGAAGTCTGGTATAGCTATCCCGCCTGATTCACACTTCCTGCTTAGCATTGTTTTTGCTATTCTGGGTCTTTTATTTTTCCATATGAATTTTATGATTGCTTTCTCTATTTCTACAAGAAATGCCGTTGGGATTTTGATTGGCATTGCATTAAACCTATAGAGAACTTTTGGTAATATCGCCATTTTGATGATGTTAGTTCTACCTATCCATGAACAGGGTATATTTTTCCATCTTCTAAGATCTTCTTCTATTTCTCTCTTTAGGTTTCTGTAGTTTTCATTGTATAAGTCTTTCACCTCTTTTATTAGGTTGATTCCCAAGTATTTTATTTTATTTGAGGATATTGTGAATGGGGTGGTTGTCCTCATTTCCATTTCAGAGGATTTGTGGCTGATATACAGGAATGTCTTTGATTTATGTGTGTTGATATTATATCCTGCCACTTTGCTGAATTCATTTATTAGCTCTAGTAGTTTCTTTGTAGACCCTTTTGGGTCTGCTAGGTATAGAATCATGTCATCTGCAAATAGTGATAATTTGAGTTCTTTTCCTATTTTTATGCCTTTAATTTCTTTCGTCTGTCTAATTGCTCTGGCCAGTGATTCGAGAACTATGTTGAACCGAAGTGGTGAGAGAGGGCATCCCTTAAAATTTGTTTTTATGAGTGCTTTTTTTATTATGAGCGCTCCTTATATATGTTAATTTCTGTATCATATATATGATTAAGAATATATATATATATATATATATATATATATATATATATATATATATATATATATATATATAGACATACAACAAATAACAAAAGTGTGCACACATAATAATAGTAAAGGCCTTGTAGCTTTTAGCAGGTGAAATCTCCATTGCCATGTTTTAAAAACTCCACAGTTGGTCAAAGATAGAACTGATCAGAAAAACATTAACCTAGGCCTGTAGGATCAAAATTATGAGTTAGAAAAATTAAAGGATCTAAGGAAAAAAATAAGAGTCCTAGAAAAAATAACTGACCAGTAATTAGTAAATACCATACTATTTACTTTTTTTTTCCTTAAGCCTCATATCAGTCTCCTACTGATCTTGCAGGCTTCTTTCATTTGCATTTCAATCTAAGTCCTGGCTGAGGTCTGGAAGGAGCAGGAAAAAACTGCTATTCTGAGCAGACACCTCAGGCCTAACGCATTTTAACCATAATTTTCCAGATAGGATGTTGAAAATTTTGATACAAGTTTAAGACAAAATTTACAAAATTTTATATCTTTACATCTTGTCTTGTCAACAGATACCATACTATGATTTACTATCCTTGTCTAAATTAATGCACTGGTACACACAGTGACATTTTCCCAGGCTACCCAATTAAAAATTGGTGAAAAAAAAAAAGACTGAATGATTGGAAAATTTCTTGCCAACTTGGAAGTAGAGTTCTTCAGTTTTCCATCCTAAGTATTTAAGTTCTCTGGCATGAATTATCTGAAATCATAAACTAAACAATTATCTGAATCTGACTTTTAACGGCAAGATTCTGCAATGCTTCAAAAACCCAATAAGCTACCAGATTGTTACAATAAAACATCATCATTTAGACACACATTCAGGTAAAATCATTCCCAAGAAACAATATATAATATCAACACATTATTGCACATGTCTTAAAGTGCCAGAAACAAAGACACACGACAGACAGAAAGGAGCTTCAGACTATGACTGACAGACAGAAGCCTTTAAAACAGAGCAGATAAGAGAAAAATCTCCTACACCAGTTGCACCACAGATGTCCCCTCAAGGGGACCAGATGTTTTCACAGAGGAGCATCCTGAAATGTAAAATCAAGGGTCTCCATAGTGACTTTCCTGCATTTAGTGTCCCCTTTTTTTCCCTCTTTTTTAAGATGACAGAGGTGGCATTATCGTTAAATTGCAGGGAAAGACCTAGGGAATTCTCTGAAAAAATAAGGCTTCAGCATCTGCTGGGAGTCCCTCAGTCCCTCCTTTTACTTACAGGATTTGCTCCTCTGGTTCAGTTCCACCACAAGCATGCTCCATCTCCTAACATTTCTGTAGTCAGCTCTCAAAAAGTTCCAGGGTGCTGGTGGGTTATCAAAATTTGTAACTTAAAGTTGGGTTCCTGAACTTGAAGCCAATTAATGCCAATTTAAAAATGAGGACAGGGTTTTGAGAAAAAGAAAAACGAAGGTTTATTGCTTTGCTAACAAAGATAAACACAGGGACTCTGCCAAAAGGTTGTGACTCTCTTTATCTGGAGGGACAAGGGATTTTAAAGGAGTTTCACTTACTAACCTGGGAGATACTCAGTTCTTAGGTCCCCCGCAGGCACTGCCCTCTGCAGTGAGTGTGCTCCAGGCAGCCAGCTAGGGGCTTCTCTCATACTGCTTAACAAACAGGTGTAAAGTTCATTGCAGTTCCTTTAAACTCAGTCCAAAGGGTGTCAGGCTTACTTGCTTTATTTTCATGTCCGATATCCTTAAGTTTTCACCACAGAAATCACACAACAAAATGCACAAAAACAAACAAACAAAAAACATATAGAACACAGAACAAAACAACAAAAAAAAAAAAAAAACAAAAAAACAGAAATCCGGCGCCGAAACAGGAAAACAGAGGAGCAATGCAATGTCTTCCTAAAGCTCCCCGTAGGAGCGCATGCGTGCCCGTTGGCACCTCTCTACCCTTCCAGATGAATTCCCTAGAGAACAGAACAGATGACAGAATGATTCTTGTTACTGTCCCAGACAGGAGTATATGTGAGCCTCCTCAGTCCACCTCTCTGTCATCAGAAGAGATCTCCCTTAACCGGATATCAGATGTTATAAAGGCACCAATTACCTATGGATGCCTCCTCCACCAGGTGCTTGCTAATAGTTTTAATGCGGTGGTTCACTGCAGTGCTCCCTGAACTGAAGGCTAACTCCAAAGCCTTGGACCATCTCAAGTTGCACAAACCCTAGAGTTGCTCTCAAGCTTGGAGCCCTGGAAGGAAGGCCAACTTCAGAATTTACAGCAGTCTGGTCTTGTGATCTTGTCCGGCAGGGTCATCTCACTGGGGAACTCCAAAATATTAGACCAGGAACGCATGTAAAGACCACTGACTCCTAGTAAAATCAAATTAAGGCAAGCTAATTATTTCAAAGGGAAAGGCTACCTCTCCCTCCCAAAATGGCGGAAGCAAGACAGCAAACCCACCTTTCTTATAGCCCAGCTATATAGCCCAGAAAGATGCACAAAAAGGGGGTTACAGATAACAGAACTTTAACAAGCATCACACTAACGGTAGTTTACATTTTTTTTAAGCTCACCCCAACATCAGAAATTATGAGGACCATTAGAGCCTCAGAGACTCGTTGTCTGGCCAGGGAAAGAAAATATTTATGAGGTGTCACTAAAGTTTCAGAGAGGGCTGCAATCTGGTCAGAGAGCCAGGCATGGGTGAGTTTAAGGCATGGGCAAACATTCCAAGCAGGTTCAGAATTTGCAGTAATTTATAATAAAGCCAAAATTATCTTTTCATGGGTTTCTGGCAAGTGGGCTCCCAATTTTAATAAATGATCAGGTTGGGTCTATCAACCCTGTCCCTTACTTTTGGAAACTCCCCTTCCACATCCAAGCTTGTGAACTCCTGAGCATTTTCCATTCCAGATATGTATTCACAGATTTTCTAACTCTTCTCCTCTAATTGTGTATTACTTGGGGCGAATGTAATGTCAAGGCATTGTTCTGGATGAGAATGGGAAGATTTTTTGCATACACATTGGATTCATTATCTAATTTTTCATTCGAAATACTTAATCCCTGACACTAAAACCTACCCTACTGGACTCTGACTACAAATGCAAATATGATGGAGATAAATTACCCCAACAAAATAGAAATACAAGCAGTTCAGAGCAGGCATGGTGCATAGTTGGACTTGCCTTTTGCATTATGTAGTGTAGGAGTTATAAATCTAGCAAATTTTCAATTTAAATAGTTCTCCATGTGTTTTGAAAGTTAACAAATATTTGAATTCCTGTCTCCCTTTCTCTGTAGCCTATTCAGCACATGTATTTTTATATGCACATATCAAATCCTACCTGGTACCACACGTACATTCTTGTGAGGTGGATGAATTGGCAGATACAATTTGTGAGAATAGATCACTCATTCTAAACGCTGTTGGAACTGAAAATTCAACCTATGGGTGAGCTTCCTAGTTGAACAACATTATACATAAACCCATGTTCAGTAAAATGAATATTTATGGATCTGTGGATGATATATATTTCATGATTAATTTAGATTGCCATATACATTGCTACTTTTTAATGTCTGTGTGTGTGTGTTTTATATATATATATATATATATATATATATATATATATATATATATATATATATATATACTCTCCAGATTTTTCAAAATATGAAATATATGTGTCTTATTATACACTCCCTAAATTCATTCATATTCATATATGTGGATTTATGATCAACTTTTCACAAGATTATTATCAGAAATACTCATCCACCTGAAATACATATTTGTTTCCTAGTACTGAAAACAAACTTCAGTGAATGGTGCACACAAATCCTAATATTTCTACAGTAACTCACCCAGTTTAACATCAATGTGTATAGATTCCTATGGGACATGAAGTGTATTTTGACGTTCATTTTTATTCAACTCTGGTACATTACTATTTCTTCAGTTAATGCACATCATAGGATAAATATTTCATCCACAATTTATCAAATTGATAGGCATTTGTTTCACTTTCAATCACTTCCTGATTCAGAACACATGTATTCCTTAATGTTTCTTGACTGCTCGTTTCATGAGACTTCTTTCCAAACACATTATTTTCAATTTCCATTATCGCTTTGAAGCAAATCTCACACACCCGTCTTGATATACCATTAAAGTAATATTACCATTATATGTATAATTGGTTGGAATTAATGATTGTATATCAATATAAGATTTTCTGCATATTTTCAGATATAAATTCAATCGATTATTTAAAGTGTAATCAGTTATATTATTTATTCACAGTATGGTCTCTTCATGCATTATCTCTACATACATAGACACAGGGTACACCTCTTTGTACCCCCAATATTAATTTATATGTCTTCAAAATATTGCTCCCAGAAATGGTGGAAGAAATACTCTGTCAACTGATCTACATATACATTTTATCACAGTAATATTCTGGACACAAAATGCAAAGTTCACACTTATGATTGTACCAAAGACTAAATGGAATGTAAACATGGATTACTAAAAAAATCCATGTCCAATTTGGCTAATGCTCTCAAATGTCAATCCTATTAATGATTACATATTTGTTTCTTCCTAAGATTATATATTCAAATTCAACCCTGTTGAAAATATCTAATACTATCACTCACTTTATACTTTGTCTGATTTCATAATGTCTCTATAGATATCTGCTTTCCTACATATTTTCCCCAGTTCATCATTGTGACTCATTCTTCACATGTGCTGACATTGACATTCACTCACTAACCGAAACCCTGTTGCTAAAGAACTTTTGGTCCAATTCCTATACTCACTTTTTTTTCTAAACTTACTTACTATCTTCCTAATCCACCTACTGTCCCCTTTTGACTGGATATTCTCTTCGACATTCAATCATCCAAGGTACAAGGTCCTATGCCATTTTATATCGATTTATCTGAGACATCTGTGCAGAACATAATTCAAAGCTAAGTGTCACAATCAAAGGCCCAATTCCCTTCTGGGCTTCAAATCTTACCTAGATTTCTGTTTTCATACTTACATTTCACCTATTTATTCTTGTAAATATCGCAGATTCCCAATACCATTATTCATCCTGCAGAATGATTCCTAACTCAAATCGAATATGTTATTAATCCTAACCATACACTCTTCCATCAATATAACTTTACAAAAGAGTAGGGACACAGTTTGTCTTACAATACAGGAATGTAGGGGATCTTCCACCTGCTGAGAACCTCAAAGGTCCTTACAGAAATGATCCCTGGAGAAGATGTTGACAGCTATGGAGGACCTGAGAGAGAAAAATTCATTTTCCATGGAAAACAACCAGGTCAAAATGAAGGGATGTGTCTGAATCAGCCTCTCTCTTCTTAATGTAGAGTAGTTGGACCAAATCAGGCATGTGTGGAGAGCTGTTCCCGGGTGCCTATTTTTGATATACAATTCTTAGCTTGAAGTGTCACAGTAAGTAGGGGCAGGCTCCATCTCATGGGAACCTAGGAAGCAACTTTTAGGACAAAGTGTTTGCCAAGGCAGTGACCTCATTCAGTTTCTGAATGAAGTGACCTACCTCACTTCTTTGGTGATGGAACTCTCTGAACTGGGGATCCAAGAAGCCAGGCACCCAGAGTCAGTCCCAGTCCCAGTCCCAGTGGGCTCACATGTTTGTATTTACCAAGGACAGAGTCAGACTTTCTTGGTACCTACTGATGTGAGGATGGCCAAATGCCAGGAGAGCTCTGAAGAGGGCCAGTCCATGAGAAAGCAGGCAGTGTCTCACCACTGGCTCCTGAAAACTTCACTGAGTTGGCCAAGGAGACCAGATCTGAGAGAGTTTCCCAATACTATTATTCATCCCGAAGAATGATTCCTAACCCAAATTGAACATGTTATTAACCCTAACATACACTGTTCCCTCAATCTAACTTTACAGAAGAGCGGGGACAGTGTTGGTCTTACAATACAGGAATGTAGGGGATCTTCCACCTGCTTAGAAACTCAAAGGTCCATGCAGAAATCATTCCTGGAGAAGATGTAGGCAGCTATGAAGGACTTGAGAGAGCAAAAGTCATCTTCCATGGCAAACAACCTGGTCAGGATAAAGGATTGTATCTGAATCAGCCTCTCTCTTATTAATGTAGAGAAGATGGATCAAACCAGGCCTGTGTGGAGAGCTATTCCTGAGTGCCTATGGTTTATATACCATTCTAACTTGTGAAAGTGTCACAGGAAGTAGGGGCATCCTCCATCTCAAGAGACCATAGGAAGCAACTGTTAGGACAAAGTGGTTGCCAAGGGAGTGACCTCTTTCAGTTTCTGAAGGAAGTGACCTCACGTCACTTCCTTGGTGTTGGAACTCTCTGAACTTGGGATCCATGAAGCCAGGCACCCATTGCCAGTCCCAGTCCTACTCCTAGTGGGCTCACTTCTTTGGATTTACCAGGGACAGAGTCAGTCTTTCATGGTACCTACTGATGTGGGGATGGCCAAATGCCAGAAGAGCTCTGAAGAGGGGCCTTTCCTGAGAAAGCAGGTAGTGGCTCATGCTGGCTCCTGAAATCTTCACAGAGTTGGCCACGAAGACCAGATCTGAGACAAGACAGGCTATTTTTGGGGAACATAGTATGATCCACCAGTCAGAGAATACTCCAGATAGTCACAGATGTACTTGGGGGAAGCAGGTGCCTTTGTGGGTGTGGGTGTGGGATTCTGGTTTTGTCTCATGTTCTGAGAATAGGTTAACCAGTACCCTGGTTATTAATTGGTAGTTACATTATGCTTATAGACCCCAGAACTCAGGACAGGTAGAAAAAATAAATAGAACCATTAAATAGACCTTTACGAAATTAATCTTAGAGACCTGCATAAAAGATTGGACTATGCTCCTGCCTTATGCACTGTTTCATGCAAGAAATACTCCCTCTGTTTCTTTGTGTAACCTCACCACCTGTGAAATTCTCTATGGTGCCCTTCCTCCAGTAAGGGACCTAACCCCAACTCTAAGACCTAAGGATCCCTTCCACACCCCCTAGCTTGACAGACTTAAAGCTCTTGAAAGAACTCATTGATATCTGTTCAAACAGCTGGCCACGGCCTACCAAACTGGGGACAAGGGGACTCCACTTCAATATAATTTAAGAGACTTCATCTACATAAGAAGACATCAGGTTTCATTCCTGGAACCCCGATGGAAAGGAACATACCAGGTACTACTTATAACACCTACATCAGTAAATGTATACGGAATCAATTCCTGGATCCATGCCTCTCATCTCAAGCCTGCGCTCTGTCCAGACTCTTGCTGGAAACTGGAAATGACTAGTAACCCTTTCAAATTGTGTATTCACCATATAAATAAGGCTATAGACTCTCCCCTTGGCCACCAGTAGTCCTAAACCTCATCAGGTGGTTCATCAGCGATGGCTGATCACAAATCCTACTAGAGAAGAAGTATGGTCTATCTCGCTTACAGCCCCCATAGGGACCTGGTGGCCATCTCTCCACCCAGACATTTGTCAGCTGGCTATAGGTTTTTCCTATTGGGATATATCTGATAAAGTGGATCCCACTAAAATTCTATTAAATACCTTCTGTATCATCGATAATGGAAACAAACATTATGGATGTAGGGACACGCGAGCAAGATGCAGGTTGGCTAGCCCAGATTACTATGTTTGCATGGCAGACTATCAAAGCCACAAAGAGCCACGGCTGTGAGGGGAAAAAGCCAACTTCTTCTGTAAGTCATGGGGATGGTAGCATACAGGGACTGCCTGGTGGAACCCAAACTCCCCATCAAATTCAGTACACAGCATTGGCCATATTACCAATTAGACAACCAAAACCGATGGACCCCAGAAGGCTCTCTAGATCCTCAAATTATGCATGACATTTTTAACTTCTACAAGTGATCAAAAGGGTGGAAGGAGATTCCCCTATGTGAAGACCTTTTCCCTCCTTCACTCACGTCCTGAACTATGCTTCTCCAAAAGATCCTAACCCTCAGCCTTCTGCTCCAGACTCTCTGCTTTCACTCCTACCTCAGCAACCTGATTTCTCCCCTCCATTTACTAGATCAAAAAACCAAACCTCGGCCGGTTCTCAGACCATTGCGCCCTTGCTGAGGTATCAGGTACTGAGGTACCCCTCCACCCACTCAGTCCTCTTTTCTCCAGTAAGTGCCCAGAGCAGGTCCCATCAGGTCCTCTTACCAGCTAACCCAAAGCTCAAACCAGCTGAGGAGATCCCTCAGACCACTATCCAAGATGTAATGAAAGTGACCTTTAAAGTTGCCTTGTCATCACTGAAAACAGGTGACTAAGAATTTAAAGTCCCTCACAGGCTTTTTGGGATACTCACTCCTGTCGTCCCCTCTGCTCTACCTGTTCTACTGCTCAAGTTTTTGTTGCCAGGAAAATCACAAACCCCTTTCCCAATATTCTTTTACATCTCTCCTTCCTAATTGTCAGATAAACGGAGCTGCTCTCAGCCTTGCTTTCCACGTCTTGCCCCTCTTCACCAGGCCCACAGAAAAGTCTTATATGACCTTCTCCAGAAGTCTTCACCATTGCTGACTTTAGGACTTTCAGCAAAAGAGTCCCTATAAAAGAATTCAATGTAGATAAACTCCGTGTTTTCATGTCGCCCTGTTCTACTTGGCCAGTGGCTGGAAAAATCAGCACTCCTAAGCTAGACACCCCCTTACGAGTTTTTCACAAAATAAGTGAACAAGGCCTCTGGCCTTGAGCTGGGGATTCACAGAGATGGCTACAATTCTAAGTAAAGAAGTTACCAACTAGGCTCCATGGTAACAGCTGGAAGGGAGAAAAAAAAGAGAAAAAAAAAAGCTCTCCCTGTCCCAGTGTCCTTGAAAAGTTAATTTGCCGAGAACAGAGGAAAAAATAACAGAAACAAAAACTGCTTTTTGTGAACTTCTGCAGACTGTGAACTTCTGAGCCCCTTCCCTTACATGTTGGGTACAAATTCTGAAACTACCTAAACTTGGGGTTCAGAAGATTAATTGATTACAACAGAAGCAATACCCTCTAAATCCGTTTGCAACCAAATAGGGCTGTTTCCCTGTCTTCGGTGCTATCTTAGATTCCTTTCCTTTTCCGTACCTACAACAGTATAATTCTATATACTTAAACATTGTTTATGTTTTCATGAAATGGTCAACAGATGTGATTAATTATGTAATGGTGCAGATGTTTCCCAGAGTGTTCTAGGATGATGCATGTTCATTTAAAGATCAAATCGGAGGGCATACAACCTGTTTCCACCGGGAACCTGTATCTCTCACTTTCGCCATCCTATTAGGAATAGGAGTTGCTGCAGGAGTGAGCACAGGAACCCTAGTCCATGGGACACAACAAATGACCCAATTACAAGCAGCAATAGACCAAAAATTAAAGATAATAAAACCTCCATCACAGCTTTACAGGAATGTTTAACCTCTCTCTCTGAATTTGTTTTACAGAACAGGCGAGGGTTAAACCTTCTCTTCATGAGAGAAGGGGGACTTTGTGCTGCATTGAGGGAAGAAGGTTGTTTTTATGCCGACCATACTGGAGTTGTATAAGAACCTATGAGTATATTAAGAAAATGCCTTTAAGAGTGTCAACGAGAGAGAGAGGCCCAAAAAGGGTGGTTGGAGTCTTGGTTCACACAGTCCCTCTGGTTAACTATGCTTTCATCAGCCCAGGCCTGTCCATTAATAATCCTCATATTATTGCTAACTGTAGGACCCTGTTGGCTCAACCATGTAGTTTCCTTTCTCGAAGCTCAAATTGGACAATTTAAACTTATGGTAATCAGACAACAATATACCCCACTAGGAGACATAAAATGTGACACCCTTCAATGATCACTTTCATGATTAAAAGTAACCAGAAGAAGAATTGGGGAATAAAAAGTTAATAAAATAGGTACTTGTCACTTCCTATTTTTCTGTATGCTTAATAAAACACTGTTGAAATCTTGAGAACTGTTTGCTAATCTTGTTCCCAGAATGTGCTGTCCCCAACTGCCAAACTTCAGAATGTACTCCATCATCCCGTTGAAAGCAAACTGCCCACTCTCCCTGACGCATCAATAAATTTCCCTCCCTGGCCTCTCCAAGGAAAGTATATAAGCTCTGTGTAAGCTCTTCTCAGGACTCTCTGCTCTATTCAAGTGAGCTCTGAGCCCCAGCATGCTGGACCCTCAATAAACCCTTTGTTGTTGCATGAGACAGTCTCTTGGTGGTCTCTTTCTCCTATGCCTGCCCGACCATTACAATATTCCAACTCTATATTCTTATAAATATCTCAGGTTCCCAATACCATTATTCATCCAGCAGAATAATTCCTAACCCATATCAAACATGTTATTAAACATAACCATACACTCTTCCCTCAATCTAACTTTACAGAAGAGCAGGCACAGAGTTGGTATTACAATACAGGAATGTAGGGGATTGTTCATCTGCTGAGAACCTCAAAGATCCATGCAGATATGATCACTGGAGAAGATGTAGGCAGCTATGAAGGACCTGAGAGAGCAAAAGTCATCTTCCATGGAAAACAACCTGGTCAGTATGAAGGGTTGTGTCTGAATCAGGCTCTCAAATATTAATGTAGAGAAGATGGACCAAACCAGGCCTGCTTGGAGAGTTGTTCCCGGGTGCCTATGGTTGATATACCATTCTAACTTGTGAAACTGTCACAGGTAGTAGGGGCAGCCTGCATCTCATGGGACCCTTGGAAGCAAATGTTAGGACAAAGTGGTTGCCAAGGCAGTGACCTCATTCAGTTCCTGAAGGAATTGACCTCACCTCACTTCCTTGTTGATGGAACTATCTGAACTTGGGATCCAGGAAGCCAGGCACACAGAGCCAGTCCCAGTCCCAGTCCCAGTGGTCTCACTTGTTTGGATTTACCAAAAACAGAGTCAGTCTTTCTTGGTACCTACTGATGTGAGGATGGCAAAATGCCAAGAGAGCTCTGAAGAGGGGCCTTTCCTGAGAAAAAGGTAGTTGCTCAATGCTGGCTCCTGACAACTTTACAGAGTTGGCTAAGGAGGACAGATCTGAGAGAGAACATGCCATTTAAAGGGAACATACTGTGGCCCACTAGTCAGAGGACACTCCAAATAGTCTCAAAATTACTTAGGGAAAGGAGGTGCCTTTATGGGTGTAGGTGTAGGTTTGTGGTTTTCACTTGTTCTGAGAATAGGTATCAAAGGTGGTTTGTTTGGATTGAGTGAACTCTTTCTGGTAAGTACTTTGACAAGGCGAGTGTTTTTATGTCTGTATATAAAACGGTGTTCGTGGTTGTAGACATAAGAAGAGAGAATGCATCAATGGATGTGTCCTGTCTAGTAGAAAGCTTGCCAGCCTTCATACTGCCCAATTTATGAATGGACTGCTGCTTGACTTATGGATGGGCAACATCTGCTATCCTCCAAAGTTCCTGTTTTCTTCCTGAATTCTGGAGTCTCTAAAGAATAGGCTCATGCTTTTGTGTCCAAGATATGTACCACCTCCAAGCTCTGTGACATGGACATGTACTGGATACCTGAAGGGAATGACGAGCTTCTTAGAAAACTCAGATATCAGTATGACCAGTAAAGTCTCAGTGGAGAAAGCCTGCTTTGTGCCTTTTGCTTACCTATTGTTTTATTGCCCTGAATGTCAGGAAGGTCTCTGCCTCAGGCCTCCCCTTTGTGAAGCCTGAAGAAAAGAGTTCTCAAATTGAAATGAATGGGCATCACCTGTGGCTCTGTGCTTAATTGCTTTGGAAAGGGATGTGTCTGAATCCGCCTCTTGGCACTGTGTGAGGCTGTGGCTTAGATTCTCAGCACTAGATGGATCCAAAGAAATATCTCATGTGTGCATCCAATACAAAAATGGCTAAAAGAGCAGATATTGTAGATGAAGTCTCTCGCCTTCCTATGTAAAGTTCCTGACCTCCATTAAGTGAGAATAGTGATACTTTGGGTCAAATGAGATATTTAAAGCCCTTTAGAGGCTAGCCTATAGGTGCATGGGTTTTCTCATGATTCCAATTCACATAAAGAATCTAAACTGCACAGTAATTAGGCCTCAAATTGGAGAAGCAAAGCAGCATTAACGGCATGCCTATTTGATCACTCTTGGTTAACAGGAAGGGTGTCTAGGCCACACAGACTTTAGGAAAATGAGGGAAAAAGGGAGCTTATTTTGGACACTGTTGTGGGCTGCGCCCCTCATGGAAACCTGCTACCAGAGGTAATGATTAGTGTCTATATGGAAGAAGATGAGGGCCATGTGGGAGTGTTTTGGTTTTAATTGTGGACATTTGTATCGTGGTTGGAAGAGATGACTGGGTCCACCTGGGCTTGAACTCTGGTGTGACTCAAATTAGAGAATGAGTTCTGGAACTGACCTCAGAGCAGTATTGCCATGAATTTTGTCGGGATTTTATTAGGCCACGCATGAGAGTGACCCTTGGAAACTGAGATCTAAGGCCAGTGTGGATTTCCACAGAGCACTGGGAATCTCAGCCAGGATATAACATGATTTTATTTTTAAAGACTTGGCAGCCATAGTTGAGAGTCAAAACACACATGGAACTCACATTGTAGACCTCAATGGGTCTGGCTTCATGTGACCTTTTGGCCACTCTTTGGGAAGACTTGCCTGTGAGAGTTCTTCAGAGCATTCATTGAAATGAGCTTCCTCACCATTTAATGGTTCCTGAATTAATTGAAACCCATAGTGCCTCCAACTTCATCCTTGAAAAATGGCTAGATAAATACCATGAAATTTTTGAAATTCCCATGACCAGGTGGCACTGGAGAAACTTTGGATGTCCTGTTGCTGATCATGAGTATACCAGACGGTGCCTTGATTGACTGGGTTTCATGAAAATGGTGTAGATCAGATATGCCAGTAAGTTGGAGCCTGCTGAGCAGTGGGCCTAGAGCAATGTTGGGCAGGTGTGTGACACAAAATATGCGCTGGGGCCATTTCGATCTGCCATTGGCTTCCAAATGCCTTGTGACTGACAGGATGCAGCCAGCAGACCCTTATTTGTAAAGGCATCTTGTTATATGGAGAGTTTTGACCCTGTCCCTTACTTTTGGAAACTCCTCTACCACCTCCAAGTTTGTGAACTCCTGATCATATTCCATTCCAGATTTGTATTCTCAGAATTCCTAACTCTTTTTCCCTAATTGTGTCTTACTTGGGGTGAAAGTATTGTCAAGGCATTGTTCTGGATGAGAGTGGGAAAAATTTTGTGTAGCACATATTTGCATACACATTGGATTCATTTTCCAATTTTCCATTCAGAATACTAAATCCCTGACACTAACATATACCCTATTAGACTCTGACTACTAATCCTAATATGGTGGAGTAAAATAACCCAAATGGAATAGAAATACAAGCAGTTCAGAGAAGGCATGGTGTGTAGTTGGAATTGTCTTTTGCATTATATTGGGTAGAAGGTATAAACTAGTTAATTTTTTTATTGAAAGAGTTCTCCATGTGTTTTTAAAGTAAACAAATGTATGAATTCGTGTCTCCCTTTCTCCGTAGCATATTCAGCACATGTATTTTTATATGCACATACAGAATCCTACCTGGTACCACTCGTACAATCTTGTGAGGTGGCTTACTTGGCAGATACAAATTGCGAGAAGACATCACAGCTCCTAAACACTGTTGGAACAGAAAATTAAACCTATGGGTGAGCTTCCTAGATGAACAACATTATACATAAATCCATGTTCAGTAAAATAAATATTTTTGCATTTTGGATGATTTATATTTCATGGTGAATTTCGATTGGCATATATATTGCTACTTTTTAATGTCTGTGTGTGTGTGTATATATATATATATATATATATATATATATATATATATATATATACAGTCTCCAGATTTTTCAAAATATGAAATATATTTGTCTTATTACACACTTCCTAAATTCATTCATATTCATGTATGTGGATTTATAATCAAATTTTCACATGATTATTCTCAGAAATATTCATCCACCTGAAATACATATTTTTTCCTACTAGTGAAAACTAACTTCAGTGAATGTTGCATACAAATCCTAATATTTCTACAGTAACTGACCCAGTTTAACATCAATGCGAGTAGATTCCAATGGGACATGCTGTGTGTTTTGACGTTCATTTTTATTCAACACTGGTACATTATGATTTCTTCAGTTTATGCACATCATAGGATATATTTTTCATCCACAGTTTCGCAAATTTATAGGCATTTGTTTCACTTTCAATCAATTCCTTCTTCAGAACACATGTATTCATCCATGTTTCTTGACTGGTCTTTTCATGAGACTTCTTTACAAAACACATTATTTTCAATTTTCATAATCATTTTTGAAGCGAAACTCAGACACCGTTCATGATAAACAATAACACTAATATTAACAATAGATGTATAACTGGTTGGAATGAATGATTTTATATCAATATAAGATATCTTAAATATTTTCAGATATCAATTCCATCCATTATTTAAAGTGGAATCAGCTATATTATTTATTCACACTGTGGTCAATTCATGCATTATCTCTATATTCATAGACACAGGGCACACCTCTTTGTACAACCAATACTTATGTATATGTCTTCTAAATATTACTGCCAGAAATGGTGTAAGAAATACTCATGTCACCAGATCTACATACACATTTTATCACAGTAATATTCGGGACACAAAAAGTAAATGTCACACTTATGATTGTACCGGAGTCTGAATGGAAAGTGAACATGGATTACTAAAAACATTCCTGTCCATGTTGCCTAATCCTCTCAATTATCAATCCTGTTGGTGACTACATATTTGTTTCTTCCAGAGATTATATATTCAAACTCTACCCTGTTGAAAATGCCTAATCATATCACTCACTTTATACTTTGCCTGATTTCATTATGTCTCTATTGATATGTGGTTTCCTACATATTTTCCCCAGTTCATCATTGTGACTGACCCTTCACATGAAGTTATGTTTACTTTCACTCTCTAACCAAAACACTATTGCGATAGAACATATATTCCAAATCCTATATTGACACTTCTTCCTAAACCTACTATCTACCTAATCCTACCGACTATCCATTTTTGACTGGATGTTCTCTTCGACATTCAATCATCCAAGGTACAAGGTTCTATGCCATTATATATCTATTTTTCTGAGACATCTGTGCACAATGTAAATCAAAGTTAAGTATCCCAATCAAGGGCCCAATGCCCTCTAGGCTTCAAAATTACCTAGATTTCTGTTTTTATTCATATATTTAACCTCTATATTTTTATAAATATCGCAGGTTCCCAATACCATTATTCATCCCGCAGAATGATTCCTAACCCAATTCAAACATTTTATTAACCCTAAGAATACACTGTTCCCTCAATCTAAATTTAATGAAAAGCAGGGACAGAGTTGGTCTTACAAGACAGGAATGTAGGGGATCTTCCACCTGCTGAGAACTTCAAAGATCCATGTAGAAATGAACCCTGGAGAAGATATAGTCATCTATGAAGGACCTGAGAGAGCAAAAGTCATCTTCCATGTCAAACACCCTGGTCAGGATGAAGGGATGTGTCTGAATCAGCCTCTCTCTTCTTAATGTAGAGGAGAAGGACCAAACCAGGCCTGTGTGGATAGCTATTCCCGGGTTCCTAAGGTTGACATACCATTCTAACTTGTGAACATTTCAGAGGAAGTAGGGGAACCCTCCATCTAATGGGACCCTTGGAAGCAACTATTAGGACAAAATGGTTTACAAGACAGTGAATTCATTCAGTTCCTGAAGGAAGTGACCTCACCTCACTTCCTTCGTGATGGATCTCTCTGAACTTGGGATCCTGGAAGCCAGGCACACAGAGCCAGTCCCAGTCCCAGTCCCAGTGGGCTCACTTGCTTGGATTTACCAAAGACAGAGTCAGTCTTTCTTTGTTCCTACTGATATTATGATGCCAAAAGCAAGGAGAGCTCTGAAGAGGGGCCTTTCCTGAGAAAGCAGGTAGTGGCTCAAAATTCCCTTATGACAACTTAAAAGAGTTGGCCAAGTAGACCAGATCTGAGACAGGACAGGACATTTCGGGGAAACATTGTATGGCCCACCAGTCAGAGGACACTCCGTAGAGTCACAGACCTACTTGGGGGAAGGAGGTGACTTTGTGGGTGTGGTTGTGGGTTTATGATTTTGTCTCATCTTCTGAGAATAGGTAGGAAAGGCGGTTAGTTTTTTTTTTTTTTTTTTTTTTTTGGAGTGTACTGTTTCTAGTAAGTCGTTTGACAAGGCGAGTGTTTCTATGTCTGTGTATTCCACTGTGTCCGTGGTTGTATACATTAGAAACGAGAATGCATCAATGTATTTGTCCTGTCTAGTAGAAAGATTCCCAGCATTCAACCTGCCCAATTTATGAATGGGTTGCGGCTTTCCTTAAGGATGGGCAACACCTACTATCTTCCTAATTACCAATTTTCTTCCTGAATTCTTTCCAATCTCCAGAATTGGCTCATGTTTTTTTGTCCAAGATATGTACCACCTCCAAGCTCTGTGACATGGCCATGTACTGGATATCTGCAGGGAATGGCGAGCATCTCAGAAAACTCAGATATCAGTGTGACCAGTAAAGTATCAGTGGAGAAACCCTGCTTTGGGCCTTTTGCTTACATAATGTTCTGTTGCCCTTAATTTCAAGAAGTTCTTTGCCTCAGGCCACCCCTTTGTGAAGCCTGAGGAAAACAGTTTTCAAATGGAAATGAATGGGCATCACCTGTGGCCCTTTGCTTTATTGCTTTGGAAAGGGATGTGTGTGATTTAGCCTCTTGGCCCTGTGTGAGGCTGTGGCTTAGATTCTCAGCACCTGATGGATCTAAAGAAAGATCCCATGTGTGCATCCAAAACCAAAATGGCCAAAAGAGCAGCCCTTGTGGATGACGTCTCGCCTTCCTCTGTGAGGTTCCTGACTTCCATCAATAGGGATCCTTTGGGTCAGAGTAGTTCTCCAAAGCCCTGCAGAGGTGCTTGGGTTTTCTCATGACTCCAATTCACATAAAGAATCTTAACCTCTGAGTCAGTTGGCCTCAAAGTAGAGAAGCGGTGTAGTCTTCACAGCATGCCTATTTCATCACGCCTGGTTCACAGAAAGTATGTCCAGGCCACCCTGACTTTAGCAAATGAGTGGCAAGGGAGCTTATTTTGGACACTGTCTTGGACTGCGCTCCTCATGAAAACCTCCAGCCAGAGGTTATGATGAGTGTCTATATGGAAGAAAATGAGGACCATGTCAAAGTGTTTTGGTTTTAATTGTGGTCATTTGTGTGTCAGTTGGAAGAGATAACTGTGTTCACCTGGGCTTGAACTGTTGTGTGATTCCACTTAGAGACTGCTTTCTGGAACTGACCTCAGTGAAGTATTGCCATGAATTGTTTTGAGATTTTAGGAGGCCACGCATGAGATTCGCTCTTGGTATCTGTGATCTAGGCCCAGGGTGGCTTTGCACAGAAAACTGGGAATCTTTGCAAGGATATCACATGATTTTATTCTGAAAGACTTGGCAGCCATCGATGAGAGTCAAAACACACATGGACCTAACATTGTAGACCTCAATGGGCCTTGCTTATGTTACCATTTGGCCTCTGTTTCTGTAGCCTTGCCTATGAGAGTTCTCTAGAGCTTTCATTGAAATGAGCTTCCTCACCATTTAATGGTTCCTGAATTAATTGAAACCCAGAGTGTCTCAAATTCATTTTTGAAAAATGGCTAGATAAATACCATGCAAGGTTTGAAATTCCCATGACCAGGTGGCACTGGAGAACCTTTGGATATCTGGTTCCTGATCATGAGTGTACCAGACAATGCCTTGATTGACTGGGTTTCATGAAAATGGAGTAGAACAGAGATGCCTGTAAGTTGGAGCCTGCTGAGTAGTGGGCCTAGAGCTGTGGTGTGAAGGTGTGTGATAAACATCTGTGGTGGGGCCATGTGAATATGTCTTTGACTTCCAAATGGCTTGTGACTGACATGCTGCTGCCAGCAGACCCTTATATGTAAAGGCATCTTATTATATAGAGGGGTTTCAGGGCAATGTTCAGAATCAGGTTGCTCTTGTCAAGGGGGCAAGCTATGTGGGATAGAAGCCTGGTTGGTGCATTCTCCTGTAAACCCTGACCCACCACACCTGACAGAACTCCCTCCAGCACTGTGTCCCTGATGAACTCCTTGTATTTTTTGAAGCAACACCAAACTACGAGTGCAGCAGCCAGAAACACCACGAAAAGTGGAGGATGACCAAATGACTTCACAGTCCACGCGGGCAGACACTTAGACCCAGGTGGCCAAAAATTGCCGACAAAGATAGAATTCATCACTGCTGCCTAATGTTCATTGGAAAACAAGAAACCATGTCCTCCAGGTCACATAGATGCCATTCCAGATTTGATGGTCTCACTACAAAGGAAGCTAAATCTCCTGACAACAACATATACTTTAAGTGCCCAAACTCAGAGGCAGTTTGTCAAGAAGTCTTTAGGCCAAAAGAACTTCATGTTTGTGGAGTGTTTACCCTATCCCTTCCTTTTGGATACTCCTCTCCCAACTCCAAGGTTGTGAACTCCTGAGCATTTTCCATTCCGGATATGTATTCACAAATTTTCTAACTCTTCTCCTCTAATTGTGTCTTACTTGTGGTGAAGGAAATGTCAAGGCATTGTTCTGGATCAGAGTGGGGAGATTTTTGTGTAGCACATATTTGAATACACATGAGATTAATTTTCCTATTTTCCATTCGAAATTCTGAATCCCTGACACTTACCCATACCCTACTAGACTCTCACTACTAATCCTAATATGATGGAGAAAAATAACCCAAACAAAATAGAAATACAACCAGTTCAGAGGAGGCCTGTTGTATAGTTGGACTTGCCTTTTGCATGATAAAGGGTAGTTGTTACAAATCTAGTCAATTTTTAAATGAAAAAGTTCTCCATGTGTTTTTAAAGTTAACAAATATGTGAATTCTTGTTTCCCTTTCTCTGAAGCCTATTCAGAACATGTATTTTTAATGCACATATTGAATCCTACCTGGTATCACACTTATATTTTTGTGAGGTGGATGACATGGCAGATACAAATTGTGAGAAGAGATCACTCCTCCTAAACACTGTTGGAACTGAAAATTCAACCTATGGGTGAGCTTCCTAGTTGAACAACATTTTACTTAAATCCATGTTTAGTAAAATAAATATTTTTGCTTCAATGGATGATATATATTTCATGATGAATTTCTATTGGCATATATATTGCCAGTTTTTAATGTCTCTGTGTGTGTTTTTTGTATATATATATATATATATATATATATATATATATTCTCCAGGTTCTTCAAAACATGAAATATATGTGTCTTTTATACACTCCATAAATTTATTCATGTTCATGTACTTGGATTTATAATCAACTTTTCAGAAGATTATTCCAGAAATATTCATCCACCTGAAATTCATATTTGTTACCTAGTACTGAAAGCTAACTTCAGTGAACGGTGCACACAAATCCTAATATTTTTATAGTAACTGACCCAGTTTAATATCAAAGCAAGTTGATTCCTATGGGACATGTTATGTATTTTGACATTTATTTCTATTCAACAGTGGTAAATTACTATTTCTTCTTTTTTTGCAGATCATAGGATATATATTTAATCCAAAAGTTATCAAATTTACAGGTATTTGTTTCACTTTCAATCACTTCCTGCTTCAGAACACACGTATTCCTGCAGGTTACTTGACTGGTCTTATCATGAAACTTCTTTCCAAACACATTATTTTTGATTTTCATAATGATTTTTGAAGCAAAATATACACAATTTTCATGATTATCCATAACCCTAATATTTCCATTAGATGTATAAATGGTTGTAATGAATGTATGTGTATCAATATAAGATTTCATGTATATTTTCAGATATCAATTCATTCCATTATTTAAAGTTGGAACCAGTTATATTTTTAATTCTCAGTATGGTCTCTTCATGCATTATCTCAATATTCATAAACACATGGTACACCCATTTGTACCCCCAATACTAATTTATGCATCTTCAAAATATTGCTCCCAGAAACAGTGGAAGAAATACTCCACCTGATCTACATATACATTTTATCACTGTAATAATCTGGACACAAAATGCAAAGTTCACCTTTATGATTGTACCAAAGCCTAAATGGAAATTGACCATGGATTACTAAAACATCTATGTCTAAATTGCCTAATGCTCTCAAATGTCAATCTATTTGTGACTCCATATTTATTTTTCCCTAAGATTATACAGTCAAGTTCAACCCTGTTGAAAATGTCTAATATTATCACTCACTTTGTACTATACCTGATTTCCTAATGTCTCTATTGATATCTGCTTTGCTACATATTTTCCCCAGTTCATCATTGTGAGTGACCCTACACATGTGCTGATATTGACATTCACTCTCTAACCGAAACCCTATTGTTAAAGAACTTTTGGTCCAAAGTCTATACTCGCCCTCATTTCAACACCTACCGACTATCTTCCTGATCCTACAGACTATCCCTGTTTGATTGGATGTTCTCTTCTACATTCAATCATCCAAGGTACAAGGTCCTATTTCATTGTATATCGATTTATCTGAGACATCTGTGCATAACATAATTCAATGCTAAGTATCCCAATCAAAGGCCCAATGCCCTTCTGGGCTTCAAATCTTACCTAGATTTCTGTTTTCATACTTATATTTCACCTATATATTCTTAAAAATGTCACAGGTTCCCAATACCATTATTAATTGAGCGGAATGATTCCTAACCCAAATCAAACATGTTATTAACCTTAACCATACACTGATCCCTCAATCTAACTTTTCAGAAGAGCAGGGACAGAGTTGGTCTCAAAATACAGGCATGTAGGGGATTCTCCACCTGCTGAGAACCTAAAAGGCCCATGCAGAAATGATCCATGGAGAAGATGTATGCAGCTATGAAGGACCTGAGAGAGCAAAAGACATCTTCCATGGTGAATAACCTGGTCAGGATAAAGGGTTGTGTCTGAATCAGCCTCTCTTTTTTTCATATAGATAAGATGGACCAAAACAGGCCTATGTGGAGAGCTGTCCCTAGGTGCCTATGGTTGATATACCATTCTAACCTGTGAAAGTATCACAGGAAGTAGGGGCAGCCTCCATATCATGGGACCTTTGGAAGCAACTGTGAAGGCAAAGAGGTTGCCAAGATAGTGACCTCTTTCAGTTCCTTAAGGAAGTGACCTCATCACACTTCTTTGGTGATGGAACTGTCTGAACTTGGTATCCAGGAAGCCAGGCAATCAGAGCCAGTCACAGTCCCAGTCCCAGGGGTCTCAATTTTTTTGATTTACCAAGGAGAGAGTCAGAGTTTCTTGGTAACTACTGATGTGTGGATGGCCAAATGCCAGGAAAGCTCTGAAGAGGGGCCTTTTCTGAGAAAGCAGGTAGTGGCTCACCACTGGCTCCTGACAACTTCACAGAGTTGGACAAGGAGACCAGATCTGAGAAAGGACAGGCCATTTCAGTGGAACATAGTATGACCCACCAGTCATAGGACACTCTGGATAGTCACAGTCATACTTGGGGGAAGGAGGTGTCTTTGTATGTGTGTGTGTGTTTGTGGTTTTGTCTCATGTTCTGAGAATAGGTAGTAGCGGCGGTTTGTTTGGTTTTGAGTGAACTGTTTCTAGTAAGTCATTTGACAAGGCGAGTGTTTCTATGTCTCTGAATCCCACTGTGTCCGTGGTTGTAGACAGTTGAAAAGAGAATGGATCAATGGATTTGTGTTGTCTAGTAGAACGCATCCCAGCATGTATCCTGCCAAATTTATTAATGGTCTGAGGCTTTCCTTATCGATGGGCAACACCTGCTATCTTTCTAAGTTCCTGTTTTCTTCCTGAATTCTGGCCAATATCCAGAATAGGCTCATGGTTTCCTCTCCAAGATATGTACCACCTCCAAGCTCTGTGACATGGCCATGTACTGGATAGCTGAAGGGAATGGAGAGCATCTCAGAATACTCAGATATCAGAGTGACCATTTAAGTCTCATTGGAGAAACCCTGCTTTGGGCCTTTTGCTTACCTATTGTTCTGTTGACCTGAATGTCAGCAAGGTCTTTGCCTCAGGCCATCTCTTTTTGAAACCTGAAGAAAACAGTTTTCAAATGGAAATGAATGGACATCCCCTGTGGCTCTTTTCTTAATTTCTTTGGAAGGAGATGTGTCTGATTCAGCCTTTTGGCCCTTTGTGAGTCTGTGGCTTAGGTTATCAGCACCTGATGGATCTAAAGAATGATCCCATGTATGCATTCAAACCAAACTGGCCAAAAGAGCAGTCATTATGGATAAAGTCTCTCACCTTCCTTTGTAAGGTTCCTGACCTCCATCAAGTGAGAATAGGGATCCTTTGGGTCAATTGAGTTCTTAAAAGCCCTGCAGAGGCTAGCCCATAGGTGCTTGGGTTTTCTGATTACTCCAATTCACATAAAGAATCTAAACCCCACAGTCAGTAGGCCTCAAATTGGTGAACCGAATTAGTATTAATGGCAGGCCTATTTGACCACTCCTGGTTCACCGGAAGGTTGTCCAGGCCACCCTGACTTTAGGCAAACCAGAGGCAAGGGAGCTTATTTTGGACACTGTCTTGGGCTGTGCCCCTCATGGAAACCTTTAGCCAGAGGATATGATGAGTGTCTATATGGAAGAATATGAGGGCCATGTGGGAGTGTTTTGGTTTTAATTGTGGTCATTTGTGTGGCAGTTGGAAGAGATGACTTGTAAGATTCCAGCAGACGTCGGAGGAAGAGACTACCAAGAGACTGGCTCATGCAACAGCAATGGGGATTTATTGAGGATCCAATTCAGTTCGCTGGGGCTCTATGCTCACTCAACAAGCAACAGTGGCCCAGATCCCCGAGAAGAGGTTAAGCAGTGCTTCAGTACACTTTTTGGGTAGGCAGAGACTTTATATATATCAGAGGAAATCATCTTGATCAGCCGGAAAATCGAACAACAACTCTCCAACTTGATTAGCACATTCATTGGTGGAATCAGGTCGGGCGGGGGTGATAGGTCGATCCTAAGGAGGGGGGTACATTCAAACTGATTGGTTTGGGCCCTGATATGCTTAGGTGCCAAGCTGCACAGGGTCCTAGATTATTAAACAACTGGATGGTCAGGGGGAATATTTAATGGGCAGTGAAAGGAATTGTCCTAACAGCTACAGGAATTTCAGGTTTTAGGTTTAGCATGGGAACTTAACAATACCTGGTCCTTTACATTTTAACTCAGGCTTTGCAGCTTAGAAACTTTACAACACCCGCTATTTTACACTTTAACTTCAATTTCTTTTACCCTAACAGACTGGGTCCACCTGGGTGTGAACTCTGGTGTGATTCCCCTTAGACACTGAGTTCTGGAACTGAACTCAGAGAAGAGGTGTCATGAATTGTGTTGGGATTATAAGAGGCCACACATGAGAGTTGCCCTTGGAAACTGAGATCTAGGCCCAGGGTGCCTTTCCACAGAGCATTGGAAATTTCAGCCAGGATATCACATGATTTTATTCTGAATGACTTGGCAGCCATAGTTGAGAGTCAAAACACACATGAAACTCACACTGTAGACCTCAATGGGCCTGGTTTCATGTGACCTTTTGGCCACTCTTTTAGAAGCCTTGTCTGTGAGAGTTCTATAGAGATTTCATTGAAATCAGCTTTCTCAAAATTTAAAGGTTCCTGAATGAATTGAAACCCACAGTGCCTCCAACTTCATCCTTGAAAAATGGCTAGATAAATACCATGAAATTTTTGAAATTCCCAGGACCAGGTACCACTGGAGAAAGTTTGGATGTCCGGTTTCTGATCATGAGTATAACAGACAGTGCCTTGATTCACTGGGTTTCATGCAAATGGTGTAGAACAGAGATGCCAGTAAGTTGGAGCCTTCTGAGTAGTGGGCCTAGAGCAGTGGAGGGCAGGTGTGTGATAAAACATCTGTGGTGGGGCCATGGGGATCTTCCATTGTCTTCCAAATGGCTTGTGACTGACATGGTGCAGCCAGCAGACCCTTCTATGTAAAGGCATCTTGTTATTTGGAGAGGTTTCAGGGCAATGTTCAGAATCAGGATGCTATGGTCAAGGGAAAAGCTATGTGGGATAGAAGCATGGTTGGTGCATTCTCTTGCAGACCCTTACCCACCACAGGTGACAGAACTCCCTCCAGCACTGTACCAGGTTAACTACTTGTATTTCGTGAAGCAAATAACAAACTCCCAGTGCAGAAGTAAGAAATACCACGAAAAGTGGAGGATGACCAAATGGCTTCACAGTCCACAAAGAGAGAAACTTAGCCCCCAGTGGACACTGTTAACCTACATAGAGAGAAATCAGCACTGCTGCCTCATGTTCAGTGGAAAATAAGAAACTATGTCCTCCAGGTCACATACATGCACACCCAGCTTTGATGGTCTTACTACAAATGATGCTCCTGACAAATACTTATATTTCAAGTGCGCAACCTCAGAGGCAGTTTCTCAAGAAGTCTTTAGGCCAGCAGAGCTCCATGTTTGTTGAGTGTTTACCCTGTCCCTTACTTTTGGAAACTCCTCTACCACCTCCAAGGTTGTGAACTCCTGAGCGTATTCCATTCCAGATATGTATTCACAGAATTTTTAACTCTTCTCCTCTAATTGTGTCTTACTTCAGGCGAGGGTAATGTCAAGGCATTTTTCTGTATGAGAGTGCAAAAATTTGTGTGCAGCATTTATTTGAAATACTGAATCCCTGACATTAACCCATATCCTAATAGACTCTGACTACTAATCCTAATATGATGGAGAAAAATAACTCAAACAAAATAGAAATACAAGCATTTCATAGGAGGCATGGTGTATAGTTGGACTTGCCTTTTGCATTATATAGGGTAGGAGTAATAAATCTAGTCAATTTTTAATTGAAATAGTTTTCCATGTGTTTTTAAAGTTAACAAATATGTAAATTACTGTCTCCCATTCTCTCTAGCTTATTCAGAACATGTGTTTTTATATGCACATATAGAATCCTACCTGGTTATCACACATACAGTCTCATGAGGAGGCTGATTGGCAGATACAAATTGTGAGAAATGACCACTCCTCGTAAACGCTGTTGGAACTGAAAATACAACCCATGGGTGATCTTCCTATTTGAACAACCTTATACAAAAATCCATGTTCAGTGAAATTAATATTTTTGGATCTGATGATGATATATATTTCATGATAAATTTCAATTGGCATATATATTGCAATTTTTAATGTCTCTCTCTGTGAGTGTGTATATATATATATGTATATATATATACATATATATATATATGCACTCTGTCTAGATTTTTCAAAATATGAAACATGTGTCTTATTTTAGACTCCCTAAATTCATTTATATTCATGTATGTGGATTTATAATCAACTTTTCACAAGATTATTCTCAGAAATACTCATCCACCTAAAATACATACTTGTTTCCTAGTACTGAAAACTAACTTCGTTGAATGGTGCATACATATCCTAACATTTCTACAGTAACTGACCCTGTTTAACATCAATTCAAGTAGATTACTATGGGACATGATGTGTATTTTGAAGTTCATTTTTATTCAACACTGGTACATTGCTATTTCTTCAGTTTATGCACATCATAGGATACATATTTCATCCACAAGTTAGCAAATTGATAGGCATTTGTTTCACTTTCAGTCACTTCCTGCTTCAGAACACATGTATTTCTCCATGTTTCTTGACTGATATTTTCATGAGACTTCTTTCCAAACACATTATTTTCGATTTCCCTAATCACTTTTGAAGCAAAACCCACACACCTTTCATGATAACCCATAACCCTAATATTACCATTAGATGTATAACTCGTTGGAATGAATGACTGTATATCAATATTAGATTTCTTATATATTTTCAGATATCAATTCAATCCATTATTTAAAGTGGAACCAGTTATATTATTTATTCACATGATGGTCAATTGATGCATTATCAATATATTCTATGACACAGGGTATACCCTTTGTACCCCCAATACTAATTTATATTTCTTCAAAATAGTGCTCCCAGAAATGGTGGAAGAAATACCCATGTCACCTGATCTACATATACATTTTATCACAGTAATATTCTGGACACATAAAACAAAGGTCACTCCTATGATTGTACCAAAGCCTAAATGGAAAATGAGCATGGATTACTAAATGCACCCATGTCCAGGTTGCCTAATGCTCTCAAATGTCAATCCTATTGGTGACTACATATTTGTTTCTTTCTAACATTATATATCCAAACTCAACCCTGTTGAAAATGTCTAGTCCTATGACTCAGTTTATACTTTGCCTGATTTCCTAATGTCTCTATTAATATCTGCTTTCCTCCATATTTTCCCCAGTTCATCATCGTGACTGACTCTTCACATGTGCTAACATTTACATTCACTCTCAACTGAAACCATATTGCTAAAGAACTTTTGGTCCAGATCCTATACTCACTCTTCTTCCTAAAACTACTATCTCCTGTTCCTACTGAGTATTCCTTTTTGACTTGATGTTCTCTTCTACATTCAATCATTCAAGGTACATGGTCCTATGCCATTGTATATCGATTTATCTTAGACATCTGTTCAGAACGTAATTCAACGCTAAGTATTCCAATCAAGTTCCCATGCCCTTCTCGGCTTCAAATCTTAACTAGATTTCTGTTTTCATACTTATATTTCACCTATATATTCTTGTAAATATCGCAGGTTCCCAATACTGTTATTCAACCCTCAGAATGATTCCTCACCCAAATCGAACCTGTTATTCACCCTAATCATACACTCTTCCCTCAATCTAACTTTACAGAAGAGCAGGGAAGGAGTTGGTATTTCAATACAGGAATGTAGGCGATCTTCCACCTGTTGAGAACCTCAAATGTCCTACATAAATGACACCTGGATAAGTTGTAGGCAGCTATGAAAGACCTGAGAGAGCAAAAGTCATCTTCCATGGAAAACAACCTGGTCAGGATGTAGGGATATGTATGAATCAGCCTCTCTCTTATTAATGTAGAGAAGATGGACCAAACCAGGCCTGTGTGGAGAGCTGTTCCTGTGTGCCTATGGTTGATATACCATTCTAACTTGTGAAAGTGTCACAGGAAGCAGGGGCAGCCTCCATCTCATGGGACCCTTGGAGTCAACTCTTAGGACAAAGTGGTTGCCAAGGCAGTGAACTCATTCAATTCCTGAAGGAAGTGACTTACGTCACTTCCGTGGTGATCAAACTCTCTGAACTTAGATCCAGTAAGCCAGGCACCCAGAGCCAGTCCAAGTCCCAGTCTTAGTGGTCTCACTTGTTTTGATTTTCCAAGGATAGAGTCAATCTTTCTTGATACCTACCGATGTGGGAATGGCCAAATAACAGGAAAGCTCTCAAGAGGGGCCTTTTCTGAGCAAGCAGGTAGAGGCTCACCCCTGGCTTCTGACAAGTTCACAGAGTTGACCAAGGAGACCTAATCTCATACAGGACAGGCCATCTCAGGGGAACATAGTGTGGCCCACCAGTCAGAGGACACTCCAGATAGTCATAGACCCATTTGAGGGAAGGAGGTGCCTTTGTTATGTGGGTGTGGTTTTTTGGTTTGTCTCATATTCTGAGAATATGTAGGAAAGGTGGTTTGTTTGGTTTGTAGTGAACTGTTTTTAATAAGTCATTTGACAAGGCGACTGTTTCTATGTCTGTGTATCGCACTGTGTCCGTGGTTGTAGACATTAGAAAAGAGAATGATTCAATGGATGTGTCCTGTCTGGTAGAAAGCTTCCCAGCATTCATCCTGCCCGATTTATGTATGGACTTTGGCTTGCCTTATCGATGGGCAACACCTGCTAATTTCCTAAGTTGCTGTTTTCTTCCTGAATTCTGGCCACTCTCCAGAAGAGGCTCATGGTTTTGTGTCCAAGATATGAATCACTTCCAAGCTCTGTGACATGGCTGTGTTCTGGATAGCTGAAGTGAATGGCGAGAAGCTCAGAAAACTCAGATCACTGTGACCAGAAAAGTCTCAGTGGATAAACCCTGCTTTGGGACTTTTGCTTACATATTGTTCTGTTACCCTGAATGTCAGGTAGTTCTTTGCCTCAGGCCACCCCTTTGTGAAACCTGAAGAAAACAGTTTTCAAATGGAAATGAATTGAAATCACCTGTGGCTCTTTGCTTAATTGCTTTGGAAAGGGATGTGTCTGAATCAGCCTCTTAGCTCTGTGTGAGGCTGTTGATTAAATTCTCAGCCCCTTATGGATCTAAAGAAAGATCCCATGTGTGCATCCAAAACCAAAATGGCCGAAAGTACAGTCATTGCAGATGAAGTCTTTCGCCTTCCTCTGTAAGGTTCCTGACCTCTATAAAGTGAGAATAGGGAAGATACACCAAGCCAATTGATGTCTCCTTTTGGAAAAATTGTACCACCAATGAGAGCATCAGCAAAATTACCCCAACACTACCACAAGTCGCTGCACCAACAGATAGTTCACAATGCATACATGTTAGTTCACAATGCATACAAGTGATATATATTCCAGGCAAGTTCTGCAAGCAGTTCAGTGATGGCTATTGCAGAAGCTGTAGATTGGTTTTATCTTTGTCTTCACCAGCACTGGGTTGAAGATTGGAATTCTGGCAATAATGGCTAAAGAAAAAATTACTTACCATTCCAGAAGGCACTAAAAAACCCAATTATCTTAACAATTTACATTATCTTGAAGAGAATTATTAAATATAATGAAAAGAAAAGGTGAAAGTCAACAAACAGTTCTGCTAAACTCCTTTTTTTGTTCACATATTAAAACAATCCTCAACAGTTGTTTACCCAATTTAAATTAAACTATTTAAATCACGTGAATAAAAAAAAATTTGGATCCATTTTTTCATGAGCACACATCATATATGATATATGGATATATGTACATTCAAACATAAAACACAAAACACAAGTGTGCACAAATAATATAATATATACAACATATAACATAATAGTAAAGGCCTTATAACTTTTTACAGGTGAAATCACCATTGGAATGTCTAAAAACTCTATAGTCAAAAAATAGAATTGATCAGCAAAACATTAACCTAGGTCTGTATGAGCTCAAAAAAAAAAAAAAATAGAACTTCATGATGTGGGAAAGGGCAATAATAAAATAGATATTGAAAAAAGCATCCTGGATCTGTCGCAGATGTAAGGATAGCCAAACTGGAGTTTTGGATATCAGCTGTTATGAATTTGAGCCAAATCATCTTCTTTTTGGTCTATAGAAATCACTTTAGTTAATTTCTCTGGAATCCATATTGCCTGCTGTTCTTCCTGTGGAAACACACAAACAGACCCCTGACTAAAGACAATCACTGGGTCAGGACTTTAGTTAATCTCTCCAAAATCCAAATCAGCTGCTGTTCTTCCTGTGGAAACACACAAACAGACGCCCGACTCCAGACAATTACTGGGTCAACACTTTTCCATTGTCCTATTAGAATATCCTTCCAAAGTACCTTGGGCTTATGCACATTTTTTGGAAACATATGCCTTTCCACAGCACTAAGTCCTGATGAATCCAAGTTTAAAAAGTTTAGAGTAAAAAGCGTTAATTTAAGTTTATCTTTGGGGAATATATACCCCTTCTCAATTCCGTCTTTGTGCTTTAATAAGTACATTTTTATTGTTTGATGTGCTCTTTCAACTATGCCTTGTCCCTGTGGATTGAATGGGATTCCTGTTATATGAGTAATGCCAAATGATGAGCAAAATTGTTTAAAAGAGTTAGAAGTGTAACCGGGGGCATTATCTGTTTTTAACTGTTTTGGAATGCCCACAGTGGCAAAATTTTGTAAGCAATGAGCTATAACATCTTTAGTTTTTTTCTCCAGCATGAAGGGAGCCCATTAAAATTCCAGAACAAATATCAACTGTAACATGCAAATATTTTAATTTTCCAAATTCTGGCAAGTGTGTGACGTCCATCTGCCAAATATGGTTAGGTATCAATCCTCTAGAATTGACTCCAAGATTAACTTGTGGTAAAAAGGTCACACATTTTTGACATTGTTTTATAATTTGTCTAGATGTTCCTTAGTTTTTTTGAAATGCTTTTGTAAAGTATAAGCATTGACATGGAACTTTTTAAGAAAATTTATTGCTTCTTCTAGTGTAAAGAAAATATGTATGTATGTCAATTGTAGTTTTATCTGCTAAATCATTGCCCAAACTAAGGGCTATAGGCAATCCTGTATGTGCCCTGATATGTCCTATAAAGAATGGATCTTTTCTGTCCCAGATTAGACTTTGTATAGTGGAAAGCAAAGAGAAAACAGTAGAGAAAGGGGAAATCCTACCAGCATCTTCAAGGGATACTATAGCATTAACTATATACTGACTATCGGAAAATAAATTAAATACAGAATCTTTAAAAATCACAAAAGCTTGTAATACTGTACTAAGCTCTACCTTGTGAGCTGATTGTTTTGGTACTAAAAATATAAAAGTTGGATCAGGTGTAACTATTGCTGTTGTACCATTATTTAACCCATCGGTGAATATATTTGGAGCATTCATGATAGGTGTTTTCTTGTCATTTTTGGAAAAATTACAGGATGCGATGACCAAAAAGACAATAAAAGATAAGATGGTAAGTGGTTATCAAATGAAACATTAGATTTACACACGATTATTGCCCAAGTATTTAACTAATTAGCTAATTCATCAATTTGATTCATAGTATATGGAGTAATAATTTTATTGGGTGAAATTCCACACACACTCTTTTTGCTGCTTTTATTCCTATGAGTATTAATTCTCCCTCAGCCTCAGGATAGCAAGTAATAATAGTGTTAGAAGAATAAGATAAATGTATCCATAATAATGGACCTTCTTCCCAAAATACTCCTGTAGAAATATTTTTTTTGTTGTTAGTACAATAAATAATAAATGCAAAATTATATCAACTCTATCCAAAAGCATATTTCCCATATATGTTTCAATGATTTTTATTGCTTTTCTTGCTTCAGGCGTTAACATTCTGAGTGAATTTGGATCTCATGGTCCTTTTAGGATATCAAATAAAGGTCCCAACTCTCCTGTTGGTATACCTAGATGAGGCCTTATCCAATTTAAGTCTCCTAATAACTCTTGAAAGTCATTAATTGATTTGAGTTGATCTACTCGTATTTGAATTTTTGGTTGACTGACCATGGTTGAGGATAATAGAGCTACTAAATAATTAATTGGAAAATTTAATTGTATTTTACCTATTGCTATCTCTAGATTATAATTTTTTAATACGTTTGTAAGTGTGGCATACCATTCTAGCAATGGGTTTTTAACTTTGTGTGCTAATAATACATCATCCATATAGTGAAAAATTTGTATTTCAGGAATTTGATTTCTAAGTGGCTGGATTACTTTGTTAACATAAATTTGACGCATAGTTGGGCTGTTAGCCATCCCTTGAGGGAGTACTTTCCACTCATATCTCTTGTCAGGACCTTCATGATTCAGTGCAGGTATAGTAAATGCAAAACTTGGAATATCCTCAGGATGAATTGGAATTGAAAATAAAACGATCTTTAATATCTACAACGAAAACATACCAAGTTTTTGGCAAAGCACACAATTGAGGAATCTCTGATTGAGCAGGTCCCATAATAACCATCCCATTATTAATGGCTCTTAAATCTTGCAATAATCTCCATTTACCAGATTTCTTTTTAAGGACAAAAATGAGAGTATTATGGGGAGACACAGAAGGTTGTATATGTCCTTCCACTAATTGTTATTTGACTAGGTCATGGGCTACTTGTATCTTTTCTTTAGTCAGGGGCCACTGAGGAACCCATACTGGTCTTTCTGATTTCCAAGTAATATTTATTGTCTCAGTGGCCCTTTCTGAAAATCCAACCCATATCTATCTGTTCCTTGATCTTTTTGTATTGGTGTTGCTATACCTTGTTCTTGCTTTTCTAATCTTTTTCCTTTCCTAAAATCTTGTCTAGCCATAATAGTGGGTGAATTTTGATTGATGTTATTTGTTAATGTCAAACCTAATTGATCTAGGACATCTCATCCCCATCAATTTACGGGAAGATGTTCCAATACATATGGCTGTATAGTTCCTTCACATCCTTCAGGATCCTTCCAATCTAATACCGTTGCACTTTTATGGGGATTAGTCGCCACTCCTAGGCCTCGAAGCGTTTGAGTGGCTTGTTGTAATGGCCAATGTTTTGGCCATTCTTGACGACAGATGATGCTAAGGTCTGCACCTGTATCCAGTAGCCCATTGAATTCATGTCCTTGAATATTTAGTTTTAGCATGGGGCGAGAATATAAATTTAAAGAAAGCATAGCCCAATCTACACCTGTGGAGCCTAATCCCTTGGAACCCCTTTCTACAGCATAACTGTAAAATTTATCATGTGGGCTGGGTATTATTAGTAATTGTGCTATTCTATCTCCTGGAGAAATTACTGATATACCCTTTGGAGAACTGGCTATAATTTTTATTTCACCTTCATAATCGCGATCAATTACCCCAGGACTCATCATAAGTCCTTTTAGAGTAGAAGAGCTGCATCCCAATAATAAGCCTACTGTTCTTTTGGGAAGAGGTCGTTTCACCCCTGTGGGAATGATTTGAACTCCCATCTCTGGAGTTAGTATTGATCTGGCGGAGGCACAGATGTCCAACCCTGCACTCCCTCTGGTTTGTCTGATGAGGGATCTGATGAACAATGTGTCGTGGGCACTACACTGATGGGGTTGCTGGTTTCCTCCAGTGCTCCATATATTTGCGGTTTCGGGCCCCAGAGCATTGGGCCCCCCTGTCCATTTTTTGGCAATGGAGCCGGATGCCTTTCTTCATGATATCGTGGATAAACACCTGGTGCTTGTTTGTTTTTTGATAATGAAGTACCCTCTATGGTGGTTTGAGAATGGTATTCATTAGCCCAATGTCTCCCTCTACGTCATCGTGGCCAAATACCCGGTATTCTAGTCCTTTGATACCTAGTTTTGTTAAACCCTCATCCTATGGGGCAATTCCTTTTAAAAAGTCCTGTTTGTTCACAATTGTAGCATGTTCTTGGCCTGTCTTCTAAAGCCTGTTTTACTAAAGCTGCCACAATTTGCCCTTTTTCATTAATGTCTCTGGCATCTAAAGCCTGTTTTATTGCAGCTGCCATGACTTGCTCTTGTTCATTAATGTCTCTACCAAATTTAATAAATGTGTTTAAATCTTCATGTTTCCATGGTCTAATGATACCTCTGCAGCAATGATTCGCTTGGTCATAAGCCAGTTGTTTTAATAATGGCATTGCTTGTTCTGTATTTCCAAAAACTCTGTAGCTGTTTCAATAAGCCTATCTACAAATCCAGCGTAAGATTCATTAGCTCCTTGTATTACCTTAGATAATTGACCTTGTAAACCTCCATGTCCTTGTAAAGTCTTCCATGCCCTAACTGCCTCTACAGCAATTTGAGCGTATATGCCAGGATCATATGGAATTTGTTGTTGCTGATCCTCATAAGGTCTCTTTTCTAACAACAAATCTAGATTTCTCTGAGGATAACCAGCTGCTGCATTTCGCCTAGACATCTCTTTGCAAAATTCCTCATTGACAACCTTCCATAATAGGTATTGATCTCCATTTAGCACAGCTTTACACATATTAGCCCAATCTGCTGGCGTCATGTTCAAGGTGTTAATGGATTCGACCAAGCTTACAATGAAGTGTGCTTGAGGACCATATGTTGTTACAGCCTCTTTTAGCTGCTTCACTATTTTGAAATTTAAAGCATGGTGAAATCGCTGCCCTCCTACCTCAAATACAGGGCATGTTAATACTTGAGATCCTGTCTCAGGATCCGAACTATCAACTGTTGGGGTTGGGGGCCTCCCAGCACATGGAGGTGACCTTGTTAGTTGGACATTTACATCCTCTGGTGACAGAAAGGTGTTAGTAGCAGTCTCCTTTTTTAACTTTGCCCCTGATTGCTTTTTATGCTCTAAACTTGGTTCCTCTATCTTTGTCTGAACTGAAGGCTTTGGACTAAGCAAACCAGATATGAACGTCCACAATGGCAATGTGCCAACTGGCATAGTCCCTCGGCTGCTCTTTTCTAATCCTTTTAAATCTTCACCATGATGGTTCCATTGTGATATATTTAATAACTCCTCCTTCAAAAGCCATGGGCTACATTTTTGTATTGTATCAACAAATGCCCTGACTGTCCTTGATATTTCTGAGATGCCTCCTTTCTCTAACAATTTATTTAACACTCTTTCAGTTTGTTTTTTACTAATTTCTGATCCCGTATTTCTATTATAATACAAGCCAACAAGATGACGCCAAACAAAACTGAGACAGAATGAATTAAAAAGGGAACAACAAAAAGTCATTATAGCCTTTCTATCCTCCTGACATGTGCATCCGTCCTTTATACCTATCTGTTCCTCAGACGTAAATATTTTTTTCTCAGATGTGAGTGGTTTTTCTTCCATCCCACTCATCTCCAGGAACAGGCAACTTAAAACAAAAGTGAAGCAAAACAAAGGAGTCATCTTAAAATGGCTACCCATCCTTTCATCTTGCCCACAGGGGCAAGCAGTTTACCTTATCACTTACCCTCAGTCGTTCCCCATGTGAGCCACCAAATGCTGCAGTCTGGCTGGGCATGATTCAGGAGCCACTTGTCAAAAAAAAAAAAAAAAAAAAAACTAACTTTATTTTTAGAACCACACACGGCAAACAAAACAACTCCTCAGGAAAAACCCTCAGAGCCCAACTGCCACTACTGGCTTCCTTGTAAAGTCTCTCTCACACACACAAGCCTCTCCACCTGCCACAATCCTACTGCTCTTGAGGCCGATTGGCTGGGTGGAGCCAAAAAAGTTCCCCAAGGAGCAGCTCCATGGTCTGAAAGGGCAGGGAAACAGCCCAATGAGCATCACCACAGAGGAGCCAATCAGCTAGATGATGCTGAGGTCGCTGTGAGCCAATAATCAGCCGGCAGCTGGAAATTTGCTGGCAGCTAGAAGTTTGCTGGGGCCCCTTCAGCTGTGGCTCTCAACAAATTCCTGTCTCATTTCTCTGTAGCCTATTCAGCACATGTATTTTTATATGCACATATAGTATCCTATCTGTTATCACATGTACATTTTTGTGAGGTGGCTGACCTGGCAGATACAAATTATGAGAAGAGATCACTCCTCCTAAACATTGTTGGAACTGAAAATTCAAAATATGGGTGAGCTTCCTAGTAGAACAACATTATACATAAATCCATTTTCAGTGAAATAAATATTTTTGCATCTGTGGATGACATATATATTTCATGATGAATTTTGATTGGAATACACACTCTACAAATTTTTCAAAATATGAAATATATGAGTCTTATTATACACTCCTTAAAATCATTCATATTCATGTATGTGGATTTATGATCAACTTTTCACAAGATAATTCTCAGAAATATTCATCAACCTGAAATACATATTTGTTACCTAGTACTGAAAGATAACTTCAGTGGATGGTGCATACAAATCCTAATATTTCTACAGTAATACCCAGTTTAATATCAATGCAAGTAGTTTCCTATGGGACATGATGTGTATTTTCCGGTTCATTTTTATTCAACAGTGGTACATTACTATTTTCTCAGTTTATGCACATCATAGGATATATATTTCATCCACAAGTTCACAAATTTATAGGCATTTGTTTCAATTTCAATCACTTCCTGCTTCAGAACACATATATTCCTCCAGATTTTTTGACTGGTCTTTTCATGAGACTTCTTTTCAAACACAATATTTTCGATTTCCATAATCACTTTTGAAGCAAAACTCACACATTCTTCTTGATAAACCATAACCCTAATATTACCGTTAGATTTATGACTGGTTATAATGAATGTATGTATATCAATTTAAGATTTCCTTTACATTTTCAGATATTAATTAAATCAATTATTTAAATTTGGAACCAGTTACATTATTTGTTCACAGTATGGTCTATTCATGCATTATTTCTATATTCATAGACACATGGTACACCTCTTTGTTCCCCCAATACGAATTTATACGTCTTCAAAATATTGCTCCCAGTAATGGTGGAAGAAATACTCATGTCACCTAATCTACATATACATTTTATCAAAGTAACATTCTGGACACAGAAAACAAAGGTCACTCTTATGATTGTACCAAAGCCTAAAAGGAAAGTGAGCATGCATTACTAAAAACATCCATGTCCAGGTTGCCTAATGCTCTCAAATGTAAATCCTATTGTTGACTATATATTTGTTTCTTCCTAAGATTATATATTCAATCTCAAGCCTGTTGAAAATATCTCATCCTATCCCTCACTTTAAACTTTGCCTGATTTTTTAAAGTCTCTATTGACATCTGCTTTCCTACATATTTTCCCCAGTTCTCATTGTGACTGACTCTTCACATGTGCTGATATTTACATTCACTCTCTACTTGAAAACCTATTGCTAGAGAACTTTTTGTCCAAATCCTATACTCACTCTTGTTTCTAAACCTAGCAAGTATCTTCCTAATCCTACAGACTTTCTTTTTTTAATTGGATGTTCTCTTCAACATTCAATCATCCAAGGTACAAGGTCCTATGCCATTGAATATGGATTTATCTGAGACATCTGGGCAGGACATAACTCAAAGCTAAGTAACCCACTCAAGGGCCCAATGCCCTTCTGGGCTTCAAATTGTACCTAGATTTCTGTTTTCATACTTGTATTTCACCTATATATTCTTGTAAATATCCCAGTCTCCCAATACCATTATTCATCCTTCAGAATGATTCCTAACCAAAATCGAATAAGTTATTAACGCTAACCATAGACTTTTCCCTCAATCTAACTTTACACGTGAGCTGGGAGAGTGTGATCAGGAAAGTCTCAGTGAAGAAACCCTGCTTTGGGCCATTTGCTTACCTATTGTTCTGTTGCCCAGAATATCAGGAAGTTCTTTGCCTCAGGTCACCCCTTTGTGAAGCCTGAAGAAAGCTGTTTTCAAATGGAAATGAATGAGCATCACTTGTGGCTCTTTGGGTCAAATGAGTTCTTCAAGCCATGAAGAGGTGCTTGGGTTTTCTCATGACGCCAAATCACATAAAGAATCTATACCTATCAGTCAGTAGTAGTCAGTAAATATTGCTCCTAAAAATGGTGGAGAAATACTCATGTCAAATGATCTACATATATATATATATTTAATCACAGAAATATTCTGGGCACAGAATTCAAAGTTCACATTTATGATTGTACCAAAGCCTAAATGGAAAGTGAACATGGATTACTAAAAATATCATGTCCAGGTTGCCTAATGCTCTCAAATGTAAATCCAATTGGTGACTACATATTTGTTTCTTCCTAAGATAATATATTCAACCTCAACCCTGTTGAAAATGTCTAATCCTATCACTCACTATATACTTTGCCTGATTACCTAATGTCTGTATTTATATCTGCTTTCCTACATATTTTCCCAATTTCATCATTGTGACTGACTCTTCACATGTGCTGACATTTAAATTCATTCTCTAACCGAAAACCTATTGCTAAAGAACTTTTGTTGCAAATTCTACATACACTCTTCTTCCTAATCCTAACTACTATCTTTCTAATCCTACTGACTATCCCTTTTTGACTGGATGTTCTTTTCTACATTCAATCATCCAAGGTACAAGGTCATATGCCATTGTATATCGATTTATCTGAGACATCTGTTCAGAAGTTAATTCAATGCTAAGTATCCCAAGCAAGGGCCCAATGCCCTTCTGGGCTTCAAATCATACTTAGATTTCTGTTTTCATGCATACATTTCACCTCTATATTGTTATAAATATCGCAGGTTCCCAATACCATTATTCACCCAGCAAAATGATTCCTAACCCAAATCGAACCTGTTATTAACCCTAACCATACAGTATTCCCTCAATCTTACTTTACAGAAAAGCAGGGAAAGAGTTGGTCTTATAATACTGGAATGTAATGGATCTTCCACCTGGTGATAACCTCAAATGTCCATGGCGAAATGATCCCTGGAGAATATGTAGGCAGCTATGAAGGACCTGAGAGAGCAAAAGGCATCTTCCATGGCAAACGGCTTGGTCAGGATAAAGGGTTGTGTCTGAATCAGCTTCTATTCTTAAAGCAGAGAACATGAGCCAACCCAGGCCTGTGTGTAGATCTGTTCCTGGGAGATTATGGTTGATATACAATTCAAACTTGTTAAAGTGTCACAGGAATTAGGGCCAGCCTCCATCTCATGGGAACCTTGGAAGCAACGTTTGGACAAAGTGGTTGCCAAGAGAGTGACCTCATTCAGTTCCTGAAGGAGGAACTAAAAACAGTTCCATCACACTTCAGTGGTGATGGAACTCTCTGAACTTGGGATCCAGGATGCCAGGCACCCATAGCCAGTCCCAGTCCCAGTCCCAGTGGTCTCACTTGTTTGGATTTACAAAGACAGAGTCAGTCTTTCTTGGTACCTACAGATGTGAGGAAGGCCAAATGCAAGAAAGCTCTGAAGCAGAGCTTTTCCTGAGAAAGCAAGTAGAGGCTCCGCTGGCTCCTGACAACTTCACGGAGTTGGCCAAGGAGACCAGATCTAAGACAGGACAGGCCATTTCGGGGGAACATTATTGGCCCACAAGTCAGAGGACACTCCGGATAGTCACAGACCTACCTGGGCGAAGGAGGTGCCTTTTTGTTTGTGGTTATGAGTTTGTGGTCTTGTGTCATGTTCTTAGAATAGGTAGAAAAGTAGGTTTGTTTAGTTTGGAGTGGACTGTTTCTAGTAAGTCGTTTGACAAGGCGAGTGTTTCTATGTCTGTGTATCACATTGTGTCCGGGGTTGTAGACCTTAAAAAAAATGCATCAATGGATGTGTCCTATCTAGTAGAAAGCTTCACAGCATTTATCCAGCCAAATTGATGAATGGACTGTAGCTTGCCTTATGGATGGGCAACACCTACTATCTTTCTAAGTTCCTGTTTTCTTCCTGAATTCTGGCCACTCTCCAGAATAAGCCCATGGTTTTGTGTCCAAGATATGTACCCCCTCCAAACTCTGTAACATGGCCATGAACTGGATAGCTGAAGTGAATGGCGAGCATCTCAGAAAACTCAGATATCAGTGTGACCAGGAAAGTCTCAGTGGAGAAACCCTGCTTTGGGCCTTTTGCTTACCTATTGTTCTGTTGCACTGAATGTCAGGAAGGTCTTTGACTCAGGCCATCCCTTTGTGAAGCCTGAAGAAAACAGTTTTCAAATGGAAATGAATGTTTATACCTGTGGCTCTTTGCTTAATTGCTTTGGAAAGGGATTGTCTGAATCAGCCCCTTGGCCCTGTGTGAGGCTGTGGCTTAGATTCTCAACACCTGATGGATTTAAAGAAATTTCCCATGTGTGCATCCCAAACCAAAATGGCCAAAAGAGCAGTCTTTGGGATGAAGTCTCTCGCCTTCCTCTGTAAGGTTCCTGACCTCCATCAAGTGAGAATAGGGATTCTTTGAGTGAAATGAATTTTTCCAACTTACAGAGGCTAGGCTATAGGTGCTTGGGTTTTCCATGACTCCAATTCAAATAAAGATTCTAAACCCCACGGTCAGTTGGCCTCAAATTGGAGAAGTGGACCTGAATTAATGACAGGAGTATTTGATTACTCCAGGTTCACAGCAAGTGTCCAGGCCACCCTGACTTTAGGCAAATGAGAGAAAAGGGAACATATTTTGGACACTGTCTTGGTCTGCGCACCTCATGGAAACCTCCAGCCAGTGGTTATGATGAGTGTCTATATAAAAGAAGATGAGGGCCATATGGGAGTGTTTTGGTTTAAACTGTGGTCATTTGTGTGGTGTTTGGAAGAGATGACTTTGTCCACCTGGGCTTGAACTCTGGTATGATTCCCCTTAGAGACTGAGTTTTAGAACTGACCTCAGAGAAGTGTTGCAATAAATAGTGTTGCAATTTTAGGAGGCCATGCATGAGAATCGCCCTTGGAAAATGAGATCTATTCCCAGGATGGCTTTCCACAGAGCTTGGGAAATCTAAGCCACGATATCCCAATATTTTATTCTTAAAGACTTTGCAGCCATAGTTGAGATTCCAAACACTCATGGACCTCACATTTTAGACCTCAATGGTCCTGGATTCATGTGACCTTTTGGCCACTCTTTGGAAAGGCTTGCCTGTGAGAGTTCTCCAGGGCTTTCATTTAAATGAGCTTCCTCACCATTTAATGGTTCCTGAATGAATTGAAACCCACAGTGCCTCAAATTTCATCTTTGAAAAATGGTGATATAAATACCCTCAAACTTTGAAATTCCCATGACCAGGTGGCACTGGAGAACCTGTGGATGTCCGGTTGCTGATCATGAGTGTACCAGACAGGGCCTTGATTGACTGGGTTTCGTGATAATGGTGTAGAACAGAGATGCCAATAAGTTGGAGCCTGCTGAGTAGTGAGTGTAGAGCAGTGGACTGTAGGTGTGTGAATTAATATTTTTGGTAGGACCACCTGGATCTACCATTGGCTTCCAAAGACATGTGACTTGCATGGTGCAGGCAGCAGATCCTTATATGTAAAGGCATCTTGTTATATGGAGAGGTTTCAGGGCAATGTTCAGAATCAGGTTGCTATAGTCAAGGGGAAAACTATTTGGAATAGAAGCATGGTTTGTACATTCTCTTGGAGACCTTGACAAACCACACGTGACAGAACTCCCTCCAGCATTTTGTCCCAGTTCAACTCCTTGTATTTCGTGAAGCCAATGTCAAACTCCCAGTGCAGCAGTAAGAAACACCACTAAAACTGGAGGATGACCAACTGACTTCACAGACAACACGGGGAGACAC